>NC_089531.1:7254590-7592569 GCF_963924715.1 Thunnus thynnus
TAATAATGCAACACTGCTCTCCCCTCCTCTAATGAAATTTACTTTCATAATATCAACCACATGGGTAATTTAATTTTCAGCACAGACAAATCACCTCATATGACTAATACAAAGCGAAAACATTTCTGTTCTGGGTTAATTTAGGTTACTTTATCTTGACTTCTCTGTAATAGAACTACATTCTTTTGTAAATAACAGAAAGATGTTCCACGGAAATTAAGAAGCCAGTTTCAAGTGAAGAAATTGTCTTTTTTATTGTTTGTTTTTTCTTTTAAAGCAGAAAAGAACAAGTCAGTTGTTAAATGTCCTATATATTCAGCATCAAACTGCTTAATATTTGCTCCACTCTCAGAAAAAAAGTCATATCTGATTTCAACACAAGCAGGTATTTGAGAATTTCTGAAGACTTTTTTGGTGTGCTGACTGTAAAGATAATCAGTGCTGAAATTTGGTTTTGATTTGTTTTGACCTTGTCGGCCAGATAGAATTGGCTCTCTGTCCAGATGTGGCCTGGGGGGCTGTTTCATGCCCAGGCCACTGTGTTCTGCAACTAAAATATAACCCAGAACTCAACACATCATAGCCTGGGATCACAGGGAATGTGTTTCTCTCTTACTCGAATGCAAAGCCAAAATGTGTGAGCAACATAGAGGAAAAACTCAAAGGGTGCAAAGAGCATTACATCAGATGATGTTGGGGAAAACTCCTGGGAAACACTGCTCGCAGCTATTTTTCATATTGATGTAATGCAGTGTAAAATATCAGGCGTGTTAAACCTGGACAGTGCACATTTGTCCAAAAAACACGACGAGTTTAATTTGAAGGAGATGTGTGCTCTCTGCAACACAAACTTAGACTGTGTTCTTGAACTAATCTGGAAACCCTTAGCGTTCAAGCCAATGGGGGCTAGCCAGTGTAGTGTAACCTAAGCAGATTAAATGACATGGCTGGAGATTTTCAATTTTTCTTCCTATTATCAACAAATCTCATGTGCAGAGCCAAACCAACGATGAATGGATTTACATAAAAGTATTGTGTGTGTAACCAAAACCCTGATATATCTTATTCCTCTGCCGTTAGACCTCCGTTATTGTCCAAAACTATTAAAAACACATCACTGAGCCACACTGCTGCACTGGTCGACATGTTCCTTCACCACAAAGATTGCAGCCATGGTAGTTTGTTTAGAAATGTCTCCAAAAACTATCAAATTTTCAGTCTCTGGAGAGTAGTTCTATTCAAGGCAGTTACCGCTGAACATGTGCATGGAACGCGGCTGAAAACGTGATCGCTGTTATTAGTCTTTGGAGCTGTTTCTAAGCAAAGTAGATGTGCAAGGTCAGGGTTATAGATATTGTCACTGGGCAGAACTTGATACATTTATGAAGCCACAGGCTGATATCCACTGTGGGACCTAATGAATGGTGAAAATACCACAATAGAACCGGGCTTCCGTAAGAACGCTCACCCTGATCCCGGCACATTTCACTGTGTGTATTGATAGATAAATTGCATTTTTTATTTAGAGGTCATTTACTAAAACAAAGGTTATCTGCTCAGTTACATGTGCATGAGACTAATGAGTGAAAAACCTGACGTTCAGGCTAGATAGACGAAGATGGAAGGATGCTGTCAGAGCTGTGAGGGGGGAGGGGGTGTGTGTCAGCAGTTGGGTTCTGGATTAAAATACATTTTCTGAATATGCAAAGCGTCTGTTGCTTGATCAAGCGTTGCGTGATCAAGCCAAGATGTCAATTGTTAAGAAACCATCCATGTTAAAGAAAAGAACTCCACACACAAAAGACAAAATGTTACTGGTGTTCCAGTGGATTTACGGCTTTGATCTAACAACGGGAGGGACGGGACTCAAATCACCAAACTTCCCTACTTTCCTTATCAGTCAGAGCACAACACGCAAGGCCTCATCCCTAACCCCTCATCAGCGAGACATGAATCACGCCGTATCCATGCCGATCTTTAATCTTGTGCCGCTGAAAACGGATGGGCTCCAGCCTCAGTCGCACTCTATTTGGCCAAAAGTCACTCCAGATGATTTAAAAGTCTGTGCACTGCTGCTGGATTGACAGTCGAGCTATTTGAAAATCAAATATGCAGGCTGCAATTTGTGAAAAAAATCAGAGGGTATGGGAGGGGGTGCGGGGGTTTGTTTGTGATGTTTTTAATAGAACTTTAAAAAAACAATTACAGAACTTGAACTTGACCGCTGCGTTCGCAGGAATGTTTGAGTCCATTTTTAAAAAGTTAATTCATCAGGTAGCACGATATACTTTCACTCTCAGCGATGTAATGTCAAGTTCATGCTTTGTTGTTTCCTCATGCGGACACATAGATGTGATCATATATAACAAAGCAAGAGATAAAATGCTCATTTAACATGGCAGAATTAAATCCCCCAACGCTCCTTTCAGCACTGCGGATAGCTCCACTCGGCCAGATGTCTCAATACACTTAATGTATCTAATGCAACTATCTACTACTTACCACTATTTACTATTACTATTCATACTTATACTACTGTCTATACTGCTTGTATCTGACCCCATATTGACCCTGTATTCATATTTATTCATATTCATTCTGCTTATAACTGACCTATAGTGTATTCATGTTATACTACTGTCTATAGTGTTTATATCTGATCTATAGTGTGTACATTGTATTCTTATGATACCTCAAGCTGTTTACTCTGCATTTCCTAGTGTTTACATTTCATACAGCTCATACTGTTACTAGTGTTCACACTGTATATATGTTAGCGTATTCATACCTACCCTTACTGTTTATTCTATTTGTACTGTGCAAAAGTTTTAGGCACTTCAGATGTTAAGATTCTTGTCTATAATGCAGTACCATCAGGGAGGCATCTGATCGGTCCCAAACTTATTCTGCGGCATGACAATGACCCCGAATATACAGCCGGAGTCATAAAGAACTATTTTTAGCGACAACAAGAAAAACGAGTCCTGCAACAGACGGTTTGGCCCTGATCTGATCTGATCTCATCTCAACATCATTAAGTCAGTCTGGGTTTACATGAAGAGACAGAAGCAGGTGAGATGCCTGAATCCTCAGAAGAACTGTGGCAACTTCTCCAAGATGCAGGAACAACCGACCTGCCGAGTAGCTGAAAAACTGTGAGCAGGTGAACCGAGGAGAACTGCTGCTGTTTTAAAGGTGAAGCTGCTCACAGTAAATATTGATTTCATTTAGGTTTCTGCTGTTTACTCAACTTTGTAAGAAGTAAATTGATAAATTTATAGCAATATTTTTGTAAGCATTCTCATTTTACTGTTAGTGCCTGTATATACATTACACTGCACTTACTGCTTGTTTTGCACTTCTGGTTAGATGCTAAACTGTGTTTTGTCGTCTCAGTGCTTGTACTCCGTGCACTGACAATAAAGTTGAATCTAATCTAATCTAATGTCGTTCTTGTAAATCGCTGTTTAATTCAGTTCTATGTGCAGCACACAGCAAACTTCAGTACTGAATAGAAAATAATCACATCATGCAATATCACAATGTGCTGTCATCATAAAAATAAATAGGCTACAGTATATTCCTACTTGTTAGATTAAGAAAACTGACGGGCTCGTCTTCTTCTTATGCTTTCCTGTGGAGGGGTCATCTGCAGCGTGTCGCCCCCAACTTTTACCCAACTCTCGGAGCAAGGAAGGAGGAAACCCCTGAACCGTTTACCGAGTTATCACGTAGCCTAGACGCGGTGTCATCTCTATTGTCACATGAGTGCTGACAGTGAAAGTCCATTTCTGATGCTATTGTTGTTTGCACTATAGACTGTTTTCACATTGCAGCCCTTCACTTTGATTTTTTTTTAAATTGCCTATTTTTATTTTAAATGTTTTATATGCATGAAGTAGCATAAATCACTATGAGGGGGGGTACGTTCTTGTCACCACCGGCAGGGATATATAGACCAGAGCGGGGGAAATCCACACCACCCCCCCCGGCAAATCTCACCCTGCAAATATGCAACAGTCAGAATTTGTGTAAAGGTGGGCGATATTATATGAGATTGAATAAAATATAACAGGAGTGAATTCTTCTCCGTGGTTACGGGTTCGACATGAGCAGCACTAAAGGAGAAAACAATAAACATAGCTGTCTCCTTGGTTTCCTAAAGAGTTGGCATAGCAACTAATAAACCAGACCTATGGAGGGTTGATAGCTTTGTCCAACCGGTTTGAAACTCCTGTTAACTGAGAAACAATCATCCTCATAAACATTTACTGTACGTGAAGACGTGACCTTCCTCTTCAAATTCTGTTTAATATGATACGGATGACATCACTTGGAGTGGGTGTGGGACATTAAACGTGTGTGAATGTTTCTCTCTCATGTTCCTGCACTACAGCTGTGTGTGTGTGTGTGTGTGTGTGTGTGTGTGTGTGTGTGTGTGTGTGTGTGTGTGCGTGTGTGTGTGCAAATGTGTAAGAGGAAATCATGTTGTATCCAGGATGGATGACCTCGGTTGTTTCCACTGGACAGGAGCTAAAGTGGGGCATTAAACAAACACACACCCTCTGATAGAATCACACGCCACAGCCGATTGGTTAGTCTTCGGCTGATGGTATTTAAAGGGGGGGTGACGGAGGGGAGAAGAGGAGAGCTGTTCGGCTCAGTGGTGGCAGCTTTTAAATTGTACCGGACTTACATGTCAGACCTGTATATGTGCAAAAACATACACACTCTGCAGCAGGTCAGGACCAATTTGTGTGAGACAAACCAGGCGAAGATACAAACACACACACACACACATGCACTCTCTCACACAAAAACTTCTTTGTGAGCTGGTAACTACTGCAATATTAAACTTATAATTATGTTTAAACACTGGCAGCACTTTGTTAAGATTAGGAAAAGATAATCGTCTCGGTTAAATACAGAAAAATGTCTGCAATGACTTGAGAAACACATTTAAGTGCACAATCTTTTACTAACTTTAACCAAAGTGCTTTTGTTGCCTAAACTTAACCACACGCAGGACTAAGAATGTGAACCCTGGTTTCTGGTGAGTCCTGCATCTTGTACGCCTACCATCCACCCCGAACTCTTCCCTCTGACTTCATATATAAATGTAACGCTCAAGTTGTTAATAAAAATGTTGCCTGTGCAGTGATTACTCTTGCCAACCCGATGTAATTGGGAAAACAAATATAAATGTAATTCTCTAGGAGACAGGATTGATGAAGGTGGTGGTGAACAACACACACAAACACATATTTACATGCACACACACGACTATACGGACATCTGTGCACACTTGGGAATAGGCTCAGGTGCACACTGTTGATCGGTCAATAGGTCGGTGCTCTACTTTTTCCCCCCATACTGAAATATCTCAATAACCGTTGGATGTGTCGCCATGGAATTTGATATGATTATGCGTGTTGCCCAGAGGATGCTTCTTAATGAGTTTGATAAACCGCTGACATTTCATCTACTATCACCAGCAGGTCAAAATTTTCACAGGTTGCATACTGTATGTCTATGGTTCACAGCAAGTTCAGATTGTTTGAGTACATTTTAGGGAGCTGTAGATGTGAAATGTTCCAATAATTCACTAGCAAAAAAGCAAAGAGACACATAGGAGACATATATAGGTATTTTTTTGTAGCAGAAATGGGTTTTTTTCTGCTCTCCTCTCCTGTTAATCCTCAGATTAGTGTTGCGACCGCTTGGGGAGGTTCGGACCCTCATGTTGGAAACCACTGGTATGCATGAATACTAACAGGGATACTGGGAAGTGCCACTGTCATTTTACACTGTTGTAACACAGGAGAAATGTTAAAAGTAAAACCATTTGTTTTATGGGAAACCACAGCACAGGTCTAGACTTCACAACCGCAAAAATGACTTCCGTAATCGTTCCTTTTCGTCCTCTTCATCGTTTTGCCGTTAGGAACGCTGACCACAGATTCTGACAGTTCCAGGGTAAAAAGAGGAAGCTGTTAAAATCTTAATCAGGTTTCCCTTTGACACAAACCACAACCTGCCAGCAGCCAAACGGCACACCAGCCAAGTGTAGGATGTGATGTGGTTCCAGCAAGTAAGCTCTTTTCTTATTTTTAGCCCCTTCTGCATCATTATGTAGCACAGTTTGTAGAAGATTTCAGCTCGGAAGGGGTTTATACTCTTATGTTTCATAAAACTGTAATGATCAAGTACAGAGATTTACTTGTACTCTCTTTCCCTCCGCCTACCTCATGTACTGTAATTATCGACTACCTACATTTCCTGGAATTACTTTTGAGAACGTGCCAGAAACCTTCTCATAATAGCAGTCTTTTTCAAGAATAAATCAAGTAGTAAGAGAGTTCAAATAGCAAAAAAGAGTTGTTTCCATCACTTAAAACATATCACAATTTCTTCCTGGATTGCCTTCTGGTCTATCGAGGCCGCTGTCAGTAGAGAAATTGGTATCTTTCCCTCTTCTTGTGATGGATTTCTCTTTCTGTGTAGTTGTTGATTGCTTGTACTAACAGCCAGCTACGAGAATAGAGTGCTTGCTCTTGGCTTTAGAGGGGCTGAGACCGAGACCTGATGTTTACCGCCGATGTTGAAGATAAGCGAAAAAATCCTCCCATTAGACTTCATGATCTGGTTCGCATTGTGTGCGTTGTGCCGTTTATCCGTGCGAAGAGACAACAAAATTGATCCACAAGTGCAGCGCAACATCATCAAATGCTGTTTTTCCTCTCTCTCTCTCTCTCTCTCTCTCTCTCTATCTCATACCATCATAGATTTTTTTCCTTTTAAGACTGACATGAAACATTTTTACATGAAGGGAGCAAATGTCATGAGTAGGACTGAGTGTATGGTATGCACCCAATCTACTAAACATCCTGAGCTTTATAACAAAAATCCCCTCAGCTCTTGATATTCGAGCGAGTGGGTCGGCTTGATATTTGTTGGCCGTGGCTGTGACCTTGTAGTTCAATTTGGAAGTCTTCCAATTCATGCAGTGTTTTTCAAATGCGTATGTGTGTTTGGTTGTCAGCTTCTCAGCGTGTCTTTAGATAATAATGTTTGACAATTTAAGCTGATGTTATGCACCACCCCCTCAGGCAACCATTATATAATATATAGAACTTATTACAAATATCTAACAATGTAGTCGTTTGACTCCATCATTACTTTACTGCACACAACCTTTTGGTTGACACCTAGAGGTGCTATCACATGACTCCCACACACACACATAAACATGCACATCATTTAGTTAAACCAATACTGAAGAGGAAAAAAAAATCCCATTATCATTCAGTACAAAGCATGTAGACTTAAACACTGTCATAAAGTGATGAGCTAAAGAACTCACATGACCTACTATCCTGAAAACACATTTAATTTGCTCCATTTTTTGCACTATTCATCATGTTTTGAGGGTAGGCACTTGAAAAGAGGCGAATATCCCATTTTTGGAAACACTTCTTTTAATTCTCTCTTTTGAAAAAAAACTTGAATGAAGATGAGTGATATGGAAATGGACACACACACACACACACACACACACACACACATGCTCAGATCATCTTTCACTCTTTTGTCTTGGAGGAGTAGAGTGACGTACTGAGGAGAGGGAAAGGGAGATGAAAGACCAAAAAAAATGAGAGACTGAAGCAGCGGGAGATGATGAGGTTGACGAACAGAAGGGAGGAAGTGAAAGATGGCGGAGGGACAGGAGAGAAGGTGGAGATGACAGAAAGATGAGAGAGAGAGGGAAGAAACCGGGATGGGGGGGGGGCGAAATGTGTGAGAGAGAGAGAAGATGATGATGATGATGATAGTGGGGAAATAGGAGATGGGATGAAAATTCAGAAATGATGGAATGACATGAAAACATGACAGATTGAGAAGCCTGTGAGTGAGAAATGATGAAAACATGTGCAGCGAGCGATAGATCGGTGAGGATTAGATGTTATGAGATGATGAAAAAAATGGGAATTATAGATAGACGTATAGGAATTAAATAGATAATGAAAAAATGGAAGGATGAGTTA
Organism: Thunnus thynnus; assembly: GCF_963924715.1. Taxonomy (NCBI): domain Eukaryota; kingdom Metazoa; phylum Chordata; class Actinopteri; order Scombriformes; family Scombridae; genus Thunnus; species Thunnus thynnus. The sequence goes on from NC_089531.1 coordinate 7,262,636, forward strand.
ATCTAAATATGAAAAAGGTAAGAGATGTAGGAGGACAGGGAAGTGACATGATGCAAAATCAGAGAGGAAATGAAAGTATTTAAGTTCAAAAACATAAGCAAGAGCAAAAGTATAAGAGACGGATCAGTCAGTGTGTTTGTCTGCTCTAATGTTAGCTGTAATCATTAGCATGGAGCTAACTATTTTAATTAGATAGCCATCTACAGCTGGCTTGAAATGAGCGGCCTGCTTTCGTCCGCCTCTGCCTGAAAACAAGGAGCCGTTGTGTGAAATATCACTTAAGAATTTAAACAAGTAAACCAACAACATTTTCTCATTATGTTGAGAGAAAAGTCTGCCAGCATTTGATTTCTAGCTGTTGCGATTTAGTCGTATATGATCCTAGGAGATGGGGTTGAGTGTTTTTGCAGGTGCAGCAACAGGAAGTGCGTCGGCGGGGTTTAGCGTGTGGTTAATTGTGTTATAGATAAAAAGTTGTTAAGGATGAGAAAAATTAACAAGACTTGAAAAACTTGTTAGGGTGCGATTAGGAGGAGTTGTGAGAGAGAGGATGAGAAAATGAAGACGAGGATAAAGAAGCCGGATGAAAACGGGAGGGATGAGAGATAAGAGGGAGGACATTAGGCGAAGTAAATTAGAGGGAAAATAAGGAAATTAAAACAGTTGGCCGGAGTAAGTAAATATAAAAGATAGAAAAGATCTACGATGAGGATACAAGTAGATGTGAAAAAGTAATCCTGAGTGAAGATGAGAATCAACACGTTGTTTACATAAAGAGTATAGGCCTGTCCGGCAAGCAGGTGTTCTCTCTGCCTCGAGATATTACGGGGTGTGTTTTTGTATCGCAGTGCACCTTGCAGCTGTGGACTATTGATTCTAGCGCTTAAGTTTGGCAGCAGGTCCTCGTGCACAGTGTTTGACTAGAGTTGGTTTGCACAGACACACTTATCTCTCAGCTGCTGCTCTCACAATGCAAACATCTCCTCATCGTTTCTCCGGCTTTCTGCAACAAAAGTCATGTGATGCTGAACTCCCGTTATCTTATTAGCAAACTTATTTTGTGTAAATGGATTTTTTTAAATCTAATTGTTCTTTTCATTTGGGTGGATGGAGGGTAAAACAATAAAAAACGATGCTCCCCGTACAGTAAATGTGACATCAAGTTTTCCAGGAGGGCGAATAACTACACATATGGTGCCATGTGACTCATGTCCCATGCTTCCTCACATGAAAGAACACACACACACACACACACACACACACTCCAACACCCTTCCCTTCTCCCGAGACCCTTTCTGTGCTGTATGCATGTGTGTGGACTGAGATGAGCTACCGCCAGATGTGGCTGCAAATGAACAGCTGTTACTCAGCTCTACAGCTGCCTATCTTGTTGCAACGACACCCATGTTGTTGCCTCGGTGACCAGAACTTTCGCGAAACATACGTTTTACATTCGGGGGAAAAAAATTCTAGCTGGGTTCAATTTTGGTTTCGAGTCCCGCCTCCGCATGTCGGTTCCTCGGGGAGCCTGTTTGGTTTGATTGGCGAGTGCTGGGATTATAAATGCTGGTCATGTCGTGTGTTGCGTGTGTGTGTGTGTGTGTGTGTGTGTGTGCACTTTCCGGCGTTGTAATTAAGTGCACGTTCTGACAGTGAAAGTGTGAAATTGGAAGTATTATAAATGGATGGAGGGGAAGGCAGCAGCAGCGTCGTGAGAGAGAGAGAGAGAGAAAGAGGAAGAAATGAAATAATGGACATAGTGGCGAGGGCGGCAGACTTACTTTACTGACTGAATGATTGGCTGATGTACTGGCTCAGACACACAAGATGATGCAGACTGAGGAAATACAGAAATAATATGCACCCAGAGAAAGAGAAACAAAGAAAACAGAAGAGCAGAGCAAAATAAAGAAAGAGGTCAGAATGAGACGGTATGAACGTGGTGTGTGTGTGTGCACGATTGTCTGCGGTTCAGTTTAATTCCTCGGGACATGCTGCTGCTGCCCAGCAGATCAGCACAATGATGTTGTGATTGAACGGTGTCCCATCTCCCCAACATGCATCACAGAACTCACACATACAAAGAGGGGGAGCGTGCCCCGCAACGATTGTTCACACAATGCTGAAGGCATGCTGGGAAACGGCAATACAAACACTCACTTTTGTGCTCACGAGCAAACACACACCTCAGTGATGCACCTGGAAGCAAAACGCTAGAACACACACACACACACACACACACACACACACACACACACACACACACATACACTCACAACAGGCAGATTGGGTACATATTGTTGTGATTGGAAGGTAATGCATTCTTCTACAAGGTGTGTCTGTGATAGGCCAGGTTTAGGCAAATTGAGATAGGGGGGGGATAGAGGAGGCGCTGAAGAAAGAGAACAAGAGAAACACACAGCACAGCACATCACGTATTCTCAACAGGGATACAGGAACACTCCAACCCTGTAAATCAAGCATCCGAGGGAGAGAGAGAGAAGCAAATTACAGAATGTACATAAACAGGAGAGGTTTGTCTTTAGAGCTGTCAGATTAAAGCTGCAACTAAGGATTATTCTCATCGCTAATTAATATGTAAATTATCCCAGTTCAACGTCGGTTACACTTTAAAGTGTCAGGGATGTCTTTGCTTTGCTGACTTTGTCCAACCAACAGTAAAACCAAAAGATGTTTAATTTACAATTAAATCAAACAGAAAAGAGCAACAAATCCTCAACTCTGAGAGGCTGATAATAAATAAAATGTTATATATGACAACTAATGAGGATGCTGTGATGTCAACATATACAGTACACTTCTGATAGTAGAATATCACATCATATTTGGAAATAGGTGATGGTTTTGTGTCCTGAAGGCTCCGGTTACACTGGGTGTGAAAGCTCCAGAGCAAACACACAGACAAACTCCAGATTAGATCTGGACTTTGTGGGGCTCTAAGCCATAACACACAACCAGAAGGGATTAAAAGCTGATTTCCCAGGACTACTCCTAAAGGTGGAGTATTAAGTGAAATTGGATTCCAATCCTTTCCTGTCTGTATCTGTGGATGTCAAAATATACACTCCCAGCTTTAGAAAGATGCAAGTTAGATGCATCTGAAGCAGCCAGGAGGAGTTTCACACCAGTCCTCTTTAGGAATCTTTGCTTTTACACACAGGGAAGGCCACAGTCTAGACACACACCTGACATGCATTTGGCAACCGCTACAGCAAGCATCTGTTATACATCTGTAATACAACTTTATTTATATGGCACCTTTTAATACAAGGTGAAACACAAACATGAAACACAGAATGCAAAGGGACTTAAAAGATGAAATGGAAAATGACCTTCAAAAACAAAGAGGCAAGTGGAAATCTTTAACTGTACCTGCACTGTATTCTGCATCATACAGTTATATATTTTATACTGTAAGCCTGAAACTTTGCTGCTAACATAGTGAAAGTTCAGCATCACGCTTTGCTAAGTTGTTCTACCAAGTCAGGCGATTAACTGACAATCAATCACTTACAATTTAGATATCTGATTAATTGTCATTCAGTCATTCATCAAGCAAATAATACCAAACATTCTTTGATTAGAGCTTCTCAAATGTGAAGACTTTCATTTGAAGATCTTGGGCTCTGCATCTTTTTTTAAGTGCATTTCTCACTATTTTCCGGAGTGAAGCAGGACATGTTGACCTTGACTTTTTTACTGAATTATAGTCTTTAATGCAACACACACACTTTATCACACACTTCTCCACAGTTACAGCCAAACTGTAAACCACCGTCTACATACTGTACCACCTTGTGTGTAAAATACTAATCAGATGTGTGCAAAAACCATAATTTACTGACAGCATAGCGTAAACCGTCTTGACACATTTAATTTGCCTTTCTCATAATTAAATTCTGTTTTGTTTTGTCTGGAGGAAACCGAGTCCCATTTAAGCCTCTAGCTGCTGCCTCGAAACACCGATATGCATTATGTAATTAGTTTGATTTCTCACGACAAAAAAAAAAAAACAAAAAAACAAAACACATCTCTTGTTCCTAATAGGTATCAGACTGCTCATCACCATCTGTTCTAAATCACACTTATTTTCATTATTTGGAGTTCATGGGTGGATGAATTTGTTTGGCTTGCTTAAACCCTGGAACTGTAGCCGACGCCTATTTAGGAGTCATGGGGACTGCAACACATCTCCATGATGTAGGTATTTTCACATTATTATTTCATGTTGCCTTGTACAGATCTGATCGCTGCCCGTGGTTATCACATGGCAAAGATACACGTTTGACAAACACATAAAACAAAAGGCATCTTATTAATATTGCTTTACAGCCTGGAACTATCTAGGGAGTCAACTTGCCGTGCCCGGCTGATGATGAATCCGACCGAGATGTAAATTCAGAGGGAGTGTCAGGCTGTCTTGTTTATTGTACTGTTTATTTGCCACCAACCTTCTGTCTCTCTTTGTTATAACTGGGGAAAAAAAAAGCCCCCAGGAAATGTCTGTGGCACAAAACGTCTCTGCAGTAAAAAGATAAGGTCAAATTAGATCAAATCAGATTTATTGGACAGTTGTAGTCTGCACAGACTACTGTGTGTTTCTATCTCGGGTGCATGAGTGCGTATATTCTGGATCTCCAGATCGCCTGTTGTCTGGTTTTCAGGGAGAATCCTTGGTTTTTATGAAGTGACCGATTGTATTTCACCTTAACGACAGTAGAGGTGACTGCATCGTGATGATCCTCCGATCGCACAGCGGTTGTTTTTTATGGAGGGAGAGAGGTTGCGGAGGACAGGGGTAACCCATCCTTCATTGCATGTGTGCAATAACGAGTGTGAGTGTCTGTCTGAGAGAGAGAGAGGGGAAGAAACGGAGACAGTGGCAGAGTTAGTTTGTGTGTGTGTGTGTGAGAGAGAGAGAGTGTGTGTGTGTGTTTCTTAGCCCAGGGACCTTCTGTTCTGTAATTAGTTTTTCCTGTGGTATGTTTTCCATCCCTCCCTCCCTCCCTCCCTCCTTTCCTCCATCCATCCATCCATGCAACAGATTGCAACGGTGATTCTGGAAATCCGGAGGATCAGGCCACACACATACACACACACACACATACACACACACACACACACACACACACACACACACACACACACACACACACAGAGAGAGAGAGAGAGAGCCATATGAATGTAATCAAGTCTGCAGTAGCACATGCCAGGAGTGTGGTGAGCCAGGGACAAGAGAAAGAGACACAGAGTGAAAGATAATGATGATGATGTGTGTGTGTGTGTGTGTGTAAAAATGTGTTTTTGTGTGTGATCCCTCAATAGGGCGCAATAGCGGCAAGCTATCTAATTTTCAGGACTTATAGTCACAAAGCCAGCTTGATTTCACCAGCCGGCAAATCTGTGCGTGTGTGTGTGTGTGTGTCGGTGTGTGTGTGTGTGTGTGTCGGTGTGTGTGTGTGTGTCTGTGACTTACCGACACATGGTGAAGATAAGCCTGTAGGCTCAGGTTGGCTGTGATTCCACTCTGATTTCACTCTGTCCCCCTGTGTGTGTGCCTGTTTGTCTCTTTGTCTATGGGTCGGGATGTGCCTGCATGCATATTTTGTGTCCCCTGAGTTTGTTGCACATTACACATCGCTGCCTCACAACACGGTTAGGACTCCCAGCTGTAAACTCCCACTCCCCGCTCTTTGTAAGATGTTTGTTTGCGTGTTTGATTTTTGTCTAAAGCAGTTTATTGTAACAGTGCAGAGACCGAGAGACAGTTGGTGATAAGTATCATTAATCAACAACACACACTGCTCACATCTTTCTTTGTTTTTTTTGTCGCTGATATTTCATCTGTCATTATGTATTCATGTCTACTGTTTCTTTCTAAAGCACTTTATGATAAACCTTTTTTTCGTTTAAAAGCTCTTTATGAATAAGATCCACCATGAGTATTTTGGCAGTCACTTCGCTGAGCTCATCCACAAAGTGCCCCATACCTCTCCTCATCTCCGCCGCTTTCCCAAATTATCCTCTCCTGTACCTCGACCGGGCTCTCTCATCACACTTAAAATTCACAGTTTGTTCCTACTGATTTCTCAAGGGGATTGATTGCATTAAATTTGATTCTTTTCAATCAGCGTTGTTACAGAAACAATGAATTGGATAAGCCCGCACCTAATATCGCTGTGCAGAGTTTTCAAGCGGCGCTACTGCAGAGGCAACAGTTACAGATTAAAATAAATTCAGGAGACCAGTGCAATTATCTGATACGGAAGATTAAAAGTAGAATTTTATTTCTGGCAGTTGATAAAAGCGAGAATCGGGCAGCTGAGGATGTTGAACTGCTGAAATTATCTTAATGTAAGTCAAATCGTGCACTTGTTGGTAAACCGGCGCGCTGATTGTCATCGGAAAGATTTTACGCTGAGATTTTCTTCCAGACAGCGATTCAATTCCAGTTTAAAGGACGCCTACTGCATTTTTATATATACTGTTATTATTACCTCCTCAACTATGTGACTATTCAGCTGTGTAACACTCTTCTGGTCGGAGAGGGCGTCCAATCATGGCAGCATGGAATCAGTTCAAAGGAGGCTTGTTGAGAAGGACCCTTCACATGTAGTGTCAGTTAGATGCAGAATGACGAGGAGTTAAAATTTGACCCCCCCCACCTCTTTGTCCGTCTCGCCCATCCGTCTCACAATCTTATCCTTGGACACTGAAGGGGAATACAGATGATCAGGTGGTAATGCGAAGTCCTCTTCCCATCGCTCAATCATTTAGGCGTATCTTGAATATTTTATATCCAAAACAGCTCTACGTGCACCTTACTCTGCTTTTAATCTCTTGTCTCCCTGCATAATGTGAATATCACCTTCCCTTCCCATCCCGGATCGCTCTGCCGTGACCACACCCTGCGGTATCTGTCTCTCCATCTTTCTCTCATTCAGCGTTGTTACATTATTCTTCCAGACAAGGTCCTCAGTCAAAGGTCTACACCATAATTGCACCGAGGCGCCTGCATGCTGAAACACTGTCGCCCCACTGGCAGCTGTGCTCTGATTTATTTTGTTGAAAACATTTTATTCACTTTCCGAATGATTGAGGGAGCCCTTGGGGCATTACAGGATTGAATGCTTATGACAGAGAAACTTAAGATTGAGTACACATTTACATCTGAGGTCGTAACTGGTATGTTTACATCAGTAATGCCCTCAAATATTGGTGCAAAAAAAACAAAAAGTACTGTTTGTAAATTGGAGTAAGCAACCATCAATGGAACATGAAATAGAATTTATACAAATAGCTTTTTAATAAAAATATAACGGCAAATAGCTATTTAATATAAATAGCTATTTGTATACATGTATGTATGCAATTTCATGTTCCATTGATGGATGCTTTTTGCAACTTACAAACAGTAAAATTATTTTCAGCGCCGATATTTGAGGGCATTACTGCTGTAAACAAAACAATTGCGGCCTCAAATGTACATGTGCACTAAATCTTAATAGCTATTTAATACAAATAGCAGCGAGTGGGAAGCAGTTGAGGGATCATGCTCTATTGGATCCATTAACAACTGATTGGTCGAGCAGAGAGGTGCTTCTGGTGGAGAAAGTATGAACCTCTGTGTGTTTAACCCTTCCAGTAAAGCTGTGTTTTAGAGGTGGCACGTTGCTGTTTACAGCCTCCCCGGGCTCAACGGTGGGTGTCACAGCTGCAAGGACTGGAATGTGAGTGGAACTGACAACTCTGAGGCTTAAGAAAAGAGGGAAAACACAGAAAAATATAATGTAAGCATAGTGTAATCTTGCGACCGCGGTTCAAACATAAAAATAAAAGAACAAAACCACTATATTTTCACAGGCTGTCACCATATAAAAAAGCGTGCACTTGATTTAAGGAATCAAGCTGACACTCTGTGCTAAACTCTGCACTGATGTGAGAATATTTTCCACTTAAGCTCCCAACTTTTCTGCAGCCTTTAGCAATATTCCTTCATCCGAAGACATCCTGGACGAAGCTTTAAGGTTGCATGTTCCTTGTGGTATTTACTATACTTCCATCAGTTCTTCATTGTGCTTCAGTTTATCAGCGTGTCATAAGCAAGCGGAGAGCAGTGTGTCCTTGGTGCTCGAGTGACAAGTGTGATGTCACTGATATCGAATAATTCTGGCATATTGATGTCTTTGTTGCGCATATATGTATGCAAATCAGAAGTCTGCTGTCTGTGTGTAGTCTGCATATCATACACTTACAATGTGTGTGTATATGTGTGTGTGTGTGTGTGTGTGTGTATGCATGTCATGGTTTGCTGTCTGAGCACAAACTTGAGCCTGGGCTACAGCTGACCTTTTATGGCATTTGAACAAACTCAGGACACTCACGGACACACACAGACGCTGACACATGGCTGACCTATAATCTGCATAAAACATACACACACACACACACACACACATACACTCACATACACACACATACAAATGCACCAACTAACACACTCATATCCATTCTGGTAAGCCTTCCTTCAATAGGCTGTAATCATCAGAAAAATGAGCACTTGGACAAACATTAACGTGATAAGAACTACCTGAAATGACAGAAACCATCTTTGGAAAAAATGTATTTGATATCTACTTTGATTTTTTTGTTTGGCTAGTGTCCCGGCCGCTAACATGAGGGATTTATGACTTATAATGCAGCCAACCACCAGGGGGCGATCGAGATGTTTTGGCTTCACTTTTGGGGAACTGTCATGACGTCCATCTTTATATACAGTCAATTATGCCAGAGGTTCGCCACTCCTCTGATCACACAGAAAGTTAAACTTGACTATTTCTTAGGGCCCAAGTTAGCGAGTACTTAGCAGACTTGTATTTGGATGAGTGTGTGTGTGTGTGTTAGTCTGTGTGTGTCAGTGGAGGGTTAACTGGACTAAATCGGGTGGAGGAGTTATGTGCTATCTTCTCTGCAGGCTAGCCTTGACACCCTGCTGTGCATGAGCACGTGTGTGTGTGTGTGTGTGTGTGTGTGTGTGTGTGAGTATGTGTTTGTGTGGACTTGAAGAGTGATTCACCTGCTGTCTGACTCATCTCCGACATACTCGCGTGCACACACACACACGCACGCACATCATGTACAAACAGGTACACGCACACACACGCAGGGTGCTCCCACCCACACAACACATACATACTGTAAACAGACTGTTTGCAACCTTGGCCCCGTGTGTTTTTAAAGACAGAAAGCTGGCATTATGTAATCTTCAGAGCAGTTGGCTATCTGTGCTTTTTCACTGGCTTCACTGTAACATAAAATCAGCAGCAGTGATGAAAACCATCTGCTGTGTTTGAGGTCAATTTGGCGGTCAAGCCCTTTTGGAAACGCTGTCTTTGTTCCGCTGTTGTGCTGCTCTCCGTGCCTCTCACATCTACTGCACAGTCCATTTCTGCATTTCTGTATTCCTCATCTGATTAATTAAGTTTAATAAAATGTCTATTAACAGATTAATTTCAAAACCTTTACATATGTTGTTCCTAACTAACCTCAAATGTGTAATGATAACTCATCACTCTTAATTTCTCATTAATGATGAAGAAAATATATGTATAATCACCTCATCACTTTTCATGTTTTTCTGTTTATTTTCCACATCAAACTCCATCGTAATGTTGACAATTAAGTGAAATCTTGCATATCAGCAAATAAGGATGCCCCACAGGCAACAAGGCAATTTTCTGAATTGTTTGTGTCAACTGTTGAGTTTAGCAAAAAGAGATTTAATAAGTAGCATTGATTTCCATAAAATTAGCTTTGCCTGTCGTATTTACAGCTGTCTGTAAAGACTCTTAGAGGCAGCAAGCAGGGTGACTTGGCTTTAGAAGATGACGTTTTTATCATACTACATGTGTGCTGAATACAGTGGTTGACCCTAGTGATTCAGGAAAATCTTAAAGCTGCACTCTGCAGATAACATTTTAATGGAAGAATCGAACTGTCTTGTCAGACCACTGCAAAATGATGCAGGAAGGGAGTCATCCTATTTTCCCAAATGTAATTCTGGTGTCAAGCATGGTTGCTTGTTGGAAAACATCTCTACCCACAAAAATACAGAGAAAATCCAAAAAGTTGGACTCATCAACATTGGATATTTTTGTGCATTTTGTTCCCTGTAATAAAAACACAAGAACAATGTTTGCAGTTGACTAATATCAAGTTACACGGTAAAACAATTTAACTGAACCAATATGTCATACTTGGATTCAGGACCATGCTCTGATGAGCCATGATCATGTTTAGTCAGGGAATTTAAAAAAAAAGCTTCTGTGTTTCTCTGTTTCATGATATGCTACTCTGACAAAAATGTCAGCGTCTACTGTCGAACATAATTTCACCCATGAGCTGCTGTATGTCAGAAAATCAAAGCAGGAAAGCAAACAGTAAATAAACACAGATGTCATGAAAATGATGATGTGAATTTGATGTACGCTAGTGGTTTCCATGGTACTTGAACTCACCACAGTGCAACATGTTTCACCTGCACACTGACAGAGCTCAAACGTAATATAGTAAATAGGATTAGACATTAGAAACACCAGAATGAAACTGTTAAAGTAACAATCTTGAAGATCTCTGTTTCATGCTCTCTGGTGGCAACTGTGGCAATAGGTGGTAATTGCAGGTGTGTTTTTGGACCTCACTTCCCAGAGATCCAAACTGTGTTGCCTGTATGATGTCAGTCAGTTGGTAGTGGAAGACCATATCTGTTGCATTAGCTCTACATACCCTCTCTGGTGGATCAACCACTGCTGGGTGATGGAATATGTGTCACTAACTGTGCGCCGCTTGTGATTTTATCCCGGGAACGTCGCCACCTACACCCAGTTCGTAACAATGCAAATGCAAGGAATTTCACCAGTGGACCATAGGCTCAATCGCCATTGTGTTACCTCATTCAGCGATAGATAGCGACTTAACAGACATTTATTTAAATGAAAATCTTTGATGAGGAGTAGACAAGAAGGAAGAGTTGTTGTTGCCCAAACGTTGATTTGGTAAATCTGGTGTTCCCGTCTTTTCCTTGGTGAAAAACGACAACATTTTCTTCCATGCGAAGTAGATGGTAGATAAAGTGGTCCACAGTGCAGCAACTTAAAGTAATGTTACGTGTTAATGTTTGCCGATAAGCACATTTATATGAAATGCCAGAACTCAGGCATTTCATTCATGTACGCATGATACTGGAATGTATTTGAGCTCCCATCCAGCCAATGAACTGATGGATTTCCAGTGCTCTCTCAACCATGCTCCCGGCACTCTGAGTACCTATTGTGCCTCTTTCTCTCTATCTATCTATCCGTTCATCAGCCCTTAACCTCTGTCTAATATTTACAAAGAAGGGTCCGGCCTCAAAGAGATAAAAGATGACACTGACATAAAGAAACGGCATGAAATAATACTACTTTGGAGCAGATAATGTCATTTCTTTCAGCTGACTGCGTTCCAGGCAGCGGCAGAGCAGGTAATTGAAGCGGGAAGCCGGGCCCTTTAAACCCTCCCTACAGTGTCTCAAATGCAGATCAGGCTTCATGATAGTGTCTCAGCCGCCACGCTAGCTAATTACACTGTGAGTCCCCAACGACCAGTATCAGGCTATACTCATAATGACATAGCACCACACCACACCTTGTCAAACAGTGTTTAAAGTAGAGATTGGGAAAAAAAAGGAAAGAGGTGCTCAAGAAAATTAAATCGGTCTCTCCCCTGTGCTGTTGCTATCTGCTTCTTTATCTCATTTTTTCTGTCATTTCCGCCGTCTCCGTCTGTCTTCGCTTCCTTTTATCTATTGTTTCTGTCAATGACCCTCCCTCCCTCTCTCTCTCTCTCTCTCATGTTACATTAACATGCATCCTGGATGGATGGATTGTAATGAGGCAGCACAAAGAAGCATAAATCCATGCGTAAATGTATGCAGAATGCACTGAACTTCTGTCATCCAAAGGTGGACAGATGTATGTTTGATCACAATCGAAACATTTGTAGTTATTTGAGCAGAAATACAAAATCAAACCACAGCATGCACGCAACAACCAGGTGTCAACCAAGTAGTGACATACTGATCAAAAATAGATTGTCAAGATATCAGCGGACAAAGTAATAAGTAGATAAAGAGTGTGACGGTTATTTTAGGATGTTTTGGCAAGAGGGAAGAGAAAAACTCAAGATGCCTGCCACGATTGAGTAAATCAGGTCTAGGCACAATCCTCTGGAATCCAACTCTTATGTTAATGCTAAATGTAAGAGAATCCAACATCTCTCTCTTCTTCTTCATGTATTTTTTATGGATATGTGAATCATAGTAACTTCTCTTTTCCTCCTGAGAACAGTCAGACTGAGGATTTTTTGTGAAATCAGGTCATTTCTTCATGTGGCAGGTTCAGCGTTGGTCCTCGGTTTAAGACAAAGGAATAAATGACTGTGTCTTTTAAATGACTGTGTCTTTTAAATGACTGTATCTTTTAAAAATCCAAACTAAACATCTGGTATGTTGAAGGTCTTTTCCGGAAAGATTGAGAAATTTCCTGAGCTAAGGAAGTGATTCATGTTATTTTCTGGCATCAGATTGAGCTATTTGTTTGGAATAGAAGAAGAGATAAAGGTTTTTGAGCTGTGACTGTAGTTCAATGAATACAACATTAGTAGCAACAGCTTCCAAGGTTGAACACATGAACAAAAGGACATCACCTGCAGAAATGTCAACATTTGTGTGTTTGTACTTATTTCTGAACCTGGTCAAAGACAAATTTCCATTTTGTAGTAGAAAATAACTTTTTTTTACCACCTGAATCAAAAGAAAAGTTAAAAGGCTTCGAAGCACGGCCCACACTTTCTGACTGTTGATCTCAGGAGTTCAGTGTAGAAAAACCAAAGTTATGAGTACTCAATTCACCTACAGCTCTGCACATGCCCTCTTTCAAAGTTTATCATCTTAGCAAAGGTTTTTGATTCTGTATTAATAATTTCGGTTAAAGATTCCCTTAAAAATGTTTTCAGTGTGACAGTGAGGTCAACTGTGATTTACAAACTGACAAATAGCAGGTGTTATTGTGTCATACTACAAAATATGAACAGAGGGTGATGTAATCTTGTATTTATTGGTGGGAAGCCATTGAGGGATTATATACTCTTCCAATTGATTAATGGAGCAGATCTGGCGTTTTTTGCCATATGGTTGTCTACAGTCTCAGCAGCCACAAAGAAAGAATTCAGACAAATATTCTGCAAAAAATATTAAACACTACAGCTCCCACAATCTATCCTGTTCCCAAAGGTTTTTCGAGTCTCGAATAATAGTTTCTGTAGCAGGTTCCCATAAACGCTTGCAGTGTGAAAAAGAAGCCAACTGGGATTCACAAATTGTTGCTCAATAGTAAATTGCAAATTGCAGGCTATAATATGTGTACAGAGGGCTAAATAATTTTGTTGTTAAATTATGCGTAACTGCCCACAACGGGTCAGCCCACCCTGGACCAACTTCTAGTGTGTCATAGTCACAGATAAGGGAACGGACAGCCCACAGACATCCATGCAAACTTTTTTCTTTTTTATTGTTTTTTTTAAATTTTTTATTGTTTTGACCTACATGTACATGCCAGCGCCCAAGGGTGCATGTCAGTCCAGAACATTCTCGTCCCGCCCCTCAGTGTTTCTCTCTTATTCTCCCCCCTGTCTGCCTTCAACCCCCCCCACCCCCTCCACCCCCACCCCTCCTGTTGTATTTGTGTCTTGTCCTGTTTTTCGGAGGTACCGTTGTGCGCTATTACCCATTGCTTTCATAGGTAATACGATTAACCTCCTGATTCAGGAAAGGGAAAATAGCCTTTGCTAAGACCGCGACATTAATCCTCTGCACATAAGATTTATGTCTCTCTCTCTCTCTCTCTCTCTCTCTCTCTCTCTCTCTCTCTCTCTCTCTGTCAGACTCTCTCTTACCCTGCCTTGCTCTCTTCAGCTGTGGCACATGACAACCTGGCTGCACGAGAAAGCCGAGATTGGAAACACATGCATATAGTACATATGTACACATACATAAATAATAAGGATAGTCACTGACTTTAACAAACACACACACATAAAATTCACAAACAAGTACACAAACAAGCCATTCACAAAAGTAATGTTCTGCTAGAGGGGACTGTGCGAAAATGAGTTTTTGGGATGTCTGGCTCTCTGCCCTGTTCTCTGCTCATCTTGTCCCCTGAAGTGGCGCGCTCTTTGTGGTCCACAGTATACATACAACTCTCTAAACCTCCCACGGTGGATGTAAAAACATAGGATTAGCGGAAACACAGGCTTTCATGCCTATCCCAAATGTTTTTCGAAATCCACACAGGGATTTGGTGATCTGACTTAGTGTGTCCTTTCTGTAATTATGGGTTGTGTTGTGTGGAGCTCAGCGGGGAATCGTGGGGTTTGGAATCTAGTTGATCTACATCAGAGTGTGGTGGTGGACAGAGAAGTGTTGGAGCTATTTATTCTGAGCACATTATTAAACAGCCAACAGTCAGTAGAGCTAGATGGTCATGCTAAACAATGCTTTCTTTGGGTTTAAGTGTTATTTTCAGGAAGTTTTGTGAAATCAGTGTCATATGAGGTCACGAAAGACACGATGATAATGCGACCTGTGAAATGGGAACATTTCATTTTTTTCATCAACCTCTAAGTGGTGGTGAACTGCAGGATTTATTCTTCAGCTTTGTCCTTCCAGGAATCTGCCATCTGGTGATCATGAGAAATGAAGCAAACTCACCAAATCCAGGAAATATTTGTGAGAGTTTGCAGTTCTGCCCGAAACTCTGCAATGATTCCACACACACAAAAAAAGAGAGACTGTCCGGCAACAACAAATCAGTCGTTTCAGGAAGTGCCCCTAAAATACTGTGATTACATTCAAGTGACAAAGTCTGTTAGTGGCTGTAGTAATTCTGATGTGAGTGGAGAAGGAAATCAGGTGATGTTGTTATAGAGAGACAAAGTCTGAGTATAAAAGAGGTTGGGGTGGACTGATGGGTCAACAAATCATCAGACTTTAACAAAGACCATTGATCGTTTCCTCTTTCCAACTGCGAGACCATGATTGTCCCTTAACCTTAGGTCCTCCCTGATGATGAAGTAGTCATTTAAAACCAAACCATGACCTTTCCTCCCCTACCTAACGCTGTTTTTGTGCTTTAACCTAACTAAAGCATTGTCACATCCTAAAATACTTTAATTTCTTAACTGTGGTTTGCTTTTGGAAGGAACAAATAGCATCCAATCAATAGGAGCATTAGATCAGAAAATGGTTCTGTATCGTTCTGTTGAGCATAAACCACTGACGAGTTTTGTTGTTTAATTTAGAAGACTTGTTGGATAGAAAAAAAAGAAGATTTCTTTTAAATTATTCCAAACACCACCATTTCCGCATAACAAAATCACTATTATGCTCAGGCCAACCATTGTCAACAATCCAACTTACTTGCAGATACTGAATGTTCTTGTATTTGGGACTTTGCATCCCTCTAGCTGTCCTCCGAGGCAGAGTTTAGTTCCAGGTTGTGAATGTTGCAAAGAACTGTACATCTCATCTCGTCTATGAGCTTGTGGAGGTGCATCAGCACAGCAGGAAACCATCATGAACCCATCAGTTTCAGGATTACAAAGAATAATTTCACACTATGATTTTTGAAGGTAGTTCAGGCTAACAAGTTAAACATGAACATTTTCTAGACGACATTGTGTTCTTCTGCATCATCTGGTGGGAATTCAATCAAATATTTGCCTTATTCCAACACTTCTTTTTCTCTCATTATTTTGTCACCAAAAGCAGTTTAATTTCGTGTGGGTTTCACTTTGAGTTGCATGGTTATAAATTAAACCAGCGCTTCTCATGATTGATCGTTGTTATCTATGATTTTTAGGAACAAAATTACACTTTTATCCAATTTTCAAGTTTTTTTTTTATTCACAGCCATAAAAAAACTTCAATCATAATCTATTTTGAAATGACCTCATCAGTACAATTCATATTATGAGAACAGTTTGTATTTTTGGCTATGATGTGGAAGTTTAGCTGTAAAGGTTAGGGGGCTTAAATTAAATACAACTTATGAAGAAACCTGTGAATTATCACCCAGCAAGTCAACCAAATTAAATGACCACACAGGTCGTCTGTGTCTTCACTCCAGAACGACCCATTGATTGGGTAATATACCGCTTTCCAAAAACTGTTACAAATCGCTCTTAAAAAAATAAGTATCTTTTATGATGTGACAACGCTGTGATTAAGATCTGGTAACGTTTAGGCACAAAAACCATATGGTTAGAGTTAGGGACAGATCATGGTTTTGGGTTAAAAGGATCACTTGAAACGTGGTTACGACTTCATTAAAGTTAGGCAACTTTCATCGTATTGGCAACAGTAAACACCACATTACGTTTTTTAAAAAATATCCTGACGTGACACTCGCGGTTGGAAACGTGAAGTGAACAGTGGTTAAAATGGGGAGCAAACTGGTCTCCTGCAGCTAAGTCGGCTTTTTGTTGTCTAACTAACTATCTAGTCATCCACTCAACCTACGTCACTGTATGTTGATGTCATCTGAACTGCGTCACTTCACTGGGTCATAATCACTACGGCCACTAGATGGCGTCTGTCACTGAAACGTAACTGTAGGTCATTTTTTTGGCGACTGAATTGACATCTTATAGGGCCATTTTTCTCAGGAGGACAGGCTCTAATTGGTCTGTGGTCGTAGCTCTGTAGCTGCTGTGTTTGTGTGTGTGTTTATGTGAGGGAATGTTTCTCTGCTGGGCTACATGTGTTGTATCCACTACAATGGGAGGCTCTGTGGATGCTGGATTGTAATTGTGGTGGTGTGGCGGCTGGTTGTGGCGCTGACATGTGGAAATGGGGGGAAAAACTAGGTTTCTTTCTCTCCTTCTACAATCCCTGTCTTGCTCTATTTTGCTTTCCAACCCCTTTTTTTCCTGCTTTGTAACACAACAAATCTCTACATGATAATCTATCTCTCTCTCTCTTGCTTTCTGACATCCTTCTCATCTGCCTGGATGTTCACTTCTCTTGTTAGACTTGTTGCAGGGAGGTGTGAAGGCTGTCTTTTGCCAGATGGCCCAGAAAGATCTTGAAAGGCTTGGTGGAGTGGTCTGTTATTTCACTGTGGCGGGTGTATAATTTTAGTTTTTCGCTTCAGATATTGAAAGAGATATTGAATAATTTCACCTTCAAAGTTTAGTTCATGCTTAATCAAAGATCGCTTTCTTGCTTTTGCAGATCTGTGTTCATTCGAGCTTGCAAATATTGTCAGTGCCAGATAGCTGGGGTCTACTACATCATCATTACAGCACTGTCACAAAATAGACAAGTAAACTAAACAGAATTTCAAATGTTGTCCTGTACAGTAATTGTCTGAACATGCGCCTGACACCTAAGTGAGATAAAATAAACCAAGCTTGGAATAGATTGAGTTTCCTTCACCTTCAGTTTTCCAACTGAGTTAGACCCGTGCTGTCAAATTTAGGGACTCACAGTAAATCTAATCTAAACAGGTTGCATCGGTGCATGACATATTTAAAAAGATTATTTAGGATCCGTCCTGTTGAAAGTGTTAATTTGACAACCTAGCACTCAAGCTGCCTGCTATCCCTTTTTAGAGTGTCATGAGTAGTGTGTTTGTAACTGTGTCAAGCCAGAAGCAAAAATCAAAAACTGCTCAGAAATGCATAATTTCAGCACAGTGTGGTAGGAAACATTCAAATCCAGTCCTTAAGCAGCGGTGGCCTGAAACCATAAGTCATCTATTTTGAAGCATTTCCCCTGACTTTGATGTAAACATCGGCTAACTGCGAGTGAAAGGTCTCTGGGGAGAATGTAAATGCAGCATCTGCAGAAGTACCGGAGCATGGTCAGTGTGGGACAGGGACAGTGAGGGGGGGGGGGGGGAAATAGTGGAGAAATGCCAGAATAATCCAGTTGTGGAAAATGACGTTGTCACAGATCGGCTTAATGGCTTCACAGGAAACGTGTGAAGTAAAGGGGATCAATAAAACAACTGCAGCAGCACTTTTTAGGTACTCAGAAGATGTGTATGTGTGGGTATATATGAGGTGAAACTCTGCTGACTTTACAAAATTACCTGTTAATACTGTGTGCTGCTAAAATAGTATGTTTATCATATGAAACTTCACCCAACAGTCTTCTCTTTAAAAAAATACACTATGTATGTACAGTATTAGTATTAACAAGTTGTAATGTGATGTGTAATGCTTGTTTCAGCCCTGATAATGACTGGTAAGAATATTTATTTTACTGTTCATCTGTGGTGAGATGGATGCAGCTAGCTCTCTAAATCATCTACAGTATGTCAGTACGACGAATGAAAGAACATTTTGGTTGCATCAAGCATAAATTAACTTTCTGAAATGTTTAAAACGGTTGTATGTTTGTTTTTGAACGCCGTGTCATGTATATTATATGTGATATGTTGCTCATGCTGAGAGCATGAAGATTAAAGTTATGTGAAAAATGTTGAATTTAAACATTCATGAATACTGCTCATTTTTGTTGTGTTGAATTACAGTAGTATATAAAATCTGTGAACTGTACATATACATTTAAATCAAACATAGTGATTTAAGTACTTGTATCTACACATTATGAACAGGGTTTTCTGGGACTCGACTAAAAAAGGAAGTTTGTAGCTTGTTTCTTTGTATCTTTTTTTTTCACGTCTATGTTCTGGAGTGACAGATATGCAGGTAAGGTGACAGGCTGCAATTCGGTACATCCAGACAGGGAACCAGGGCAGCAACAAGCAGTAATTGCTCTGAAATGAATACTGTGTGAACCAGCAGCTCTGCAGCCCATAGCAACAAAGAGGCAGGCAGGCAGGCAGGCAGGCTGGTAAATAAAACAGAAATACTGTACAGAGCTGCAGCAGCTTTTACCTCACTCCATCTCTCTGTCTCTCTGTCTCCAATTCGATTTAAATTCCAATTTAAAGGCTTTCTGGATTTATTTAGGGTTCACTTCTGTTCTCCTGCTCTCTATTATATCATGAACCCATTGTCTCTTGCTTAACATTCATTTCTGCCTTCCTCCTGCCACGACCATCCTCTTCCACCTCCTTCCCCCTTTTCCTCACATATGCTTCTTGTCCTCCTCCTTCCTCTCTCCCGTCTCTCCTCCCTCCCTGCCGGCCGTCCCTCAGGTCAGCTGCAGAGAGTCTAGATGTTGCTTGTCAATAATTTAATAAGGAGAGAGCGCTCCCCTCTTAACCAGGGCTTTGAATTATTAACCCGCGCGTCCGCGTGAACTGTACGTTTCGGCGCGCACACCTCCGTTCTCATCAGATGTGATTGTCCATTAGCCTGTGTGTATGTTTTTGGCCACTGCTGTTTGTGTGTGTGTGTGAAGCGTGATAAAATAATTGCCTGTCAAAAGATGATGGAGCATGCCAGCCAAGCACAAATCGGTACTTTCTCCTAGCCTGTGTTTGGATTGTTTTGAGTGTGCGAGTGTGTATGTGTAGGTAGATAGCTGGGGGAATACATGCCATGCATGTTTTATAAGGGCCTGTCTGCACCGCCTAGTAAACGAGATGCAGTCTTCATTTGTCTTGTCTTGAGTGTGTGGATGTGTGTGTGCGTGTACTACTGTGTGTAGTGTATGGTCATCTTTGTGCCTTTTTATGTGAGACTAGGCTGTTTTGTCGTGCACCTCCTCAAGAGCTGAGACACGGAGCTTTATGCAGTTTTATTTGTCGCCACAGAGTTTAAGTGACTGTAGGTGTAACATTGGTTATTAATGTTGATGTGTGAACATGCAGCCTCCTAAGCCGCGCTAACTCAGGAGCCCGTGGCTTCTAAGTTA
Organism: Thunnus thynnus; assembly: GCF_963924715.1. NCBI lineage: Eukaryota > Metazoa > Chordata > Actinopteri > Scombriformes > Scombridae > Thunnus > Thunnus thynnus. The sequence continues at coordinate 7,282,587 of NC_089531.1, forward strand.
GCGCGTCTGTGTGTGTAGCGTTGCGTGTTTGTCTCTTTCTCTTTGCTTACTGTGGCAGAAGCGTGGGAGTGTGCATGTGTGTGTGTGTGTGTGTGAGTTCCTGCACTCGAGGCCAGTGGCTACATACATCTCAATGAAAGGTGCAGCATCCATCACGGAGCTGTGCTGAAAGAGCTGGAGGAGGCCTTAGTGGGTTAGACAGAGCTCAGTCGGGCAGATGGATGTTGTTTATGGTTACCGAAATGGATGTAAGGTGTTTACTTATTTATGTATTTAATTGTGTGCTGTAGGTGAGAGCAGCACATGTAAACAGTCTGTGCAGAGATTTACTTCTACACTGCAAATCATTGTAACCGTGTGCAGGAAAGTGGTGATATCGAACATGTGCACATCCGTATTAGTGATATTACTTGTCATTTTGGTTGAAGTATTGGTTTGTACTTCTAATTATGACACTTCCATGATCATAAGTAAGCTGACAGATTATTTCTCTGCTCCAACTTCTCACTAGTGCAGCAACTGAAGCCTTTTTAAAAACCCTCCAGATCTTTTTCCTTTTCCTTTGGAGTGCAGTGATTGATTATGCATCATAGCTTGACAATCCTCCCAGACACAACAAAGAAATTTGTCCGGCAACTCGTTCACATCTTGCATGACCGCACACACACCCTGCCTCGCTGTGAATTTTAATTGGATGCATCTGTAGGATTTCTCAGAGGTGATGCAGAATGTCAGTGTTGCAGTTCGGGTGGGGGGAAAAAAATGACTTATTAGTTCCTCACCTTTTGAAAGCAAGGCGGGCCCGTGCTCTCGGAGTCAACACGATGCAGCGCTGCATAACAGATCGCTGCCTAGTTAGCCCCAACGACTGGCTCGCCTTTGAAGCGTTTGCTGTTGGTTGCTTTGGTCCAAAATTTAACAATCCAGAGTTATTAATTGGACATTTTGGGGTGCGGCTCAGCCGTTTTCGATGACAACCTCTGAAGATTTAAGCTGTCAGCGATGATGAATGTACACGCCGTCTCCTAAGACAAAGACGTAAAATTCAACATGCTGTCTACCATGAGCTGCTGAGAATTAAATGCCATCATGCTCAAGGAAGTGTTAGCTTGTTCGCTTTACCTTTGAGGTCTTGGGACTTTGTTGTGGAAGCTAATTAGTGTTAGGTTTTAGTGCTCCGGGAGACTTGACAAGTTGAATGTAGAGGTAGCTGGAAGACGGGGGAGGTGGGGGAGGCGGGCATTCTTTGCTCTTGCCTAGATAATTTATCACATGCATCAAAGATGTTAATTCTATATTTGGTGAAGAACTTGAAAGGAATACAGTGATTTTACCTGTCTTGTTAAATGTGGACAAATTGCCCAGAGAGTGTGAAACCTGCTCTCCATTCTTTTGATGTGTTCGCTGTTATCTGAGAGCTCTGAATATTGCTGTAATCAGCGGGTGAAGGTTTAAAGATCGGGTGCTATTATTACACTCACTTTCTCAAAGTGAAGCTGCATTTCCTGGCTGGCCCGGTGATTAGACGACCATGAGAAACGGACACAACAACCGCTGTAGATGTTAAAATGTCCTTGAGCAGGACGGTAGGTAATCCCCCCTGCCTCAGAGGAATACTTCAAAAAAACAAAACATTAACCCAAGGTATTGATAATTCTCTCCATGACCTGACTGATATTAGAGACAAGATAGTTAGCCATTTTTAATAATATATATTACTCTATTTTAGTCAAACATTTCCACAGCAATAATTCCATCAGTGCACGTCAAACTCACCGGTCCGCTGCTCTGAGTTTCTCTCTTTAACAGAAATACTGCTTTCACTCACTGATTAATTGCAGCTGCTGCGTCTACTTTGCCGCTCTTTTGTTCGGCGTTGAGCTATTGTCATGCGTTTCGCTTTAAAGTATTCACAATATTTCAATTAAAAAGGGAAATTCAACGCACAGGCAAAGTGGCGAGTGTGTGGCACGACTTTGCCGTCGCTCTGATGGAATTTACGTCGTGGAAATATACATTAAGATGAATTAACCGTGTGAGCCATCAAGATACGGGTAATTTGCCTCTTTTTATACCCAGCCATTGTTTGCAACTGGGCAGTATTTGAATACTTTTATTGGAGAATTTGCAGTGTTGTGTGAAAAGCCAATTGAAATGGCATGAAATTCACAAAACCAGAGAGATTATTGAAATTATCTATACTATATATTGCAGTTTTTTCCCAGCATACGTTGTTGTGGGAGAGAAGCACTGTGGTAAGAGGTTGTGAGAGATAGTCGCTGAAGAGTCTTTACACTCTCAGACACTAATGTTCCTCTCCAACAAGCTTTGAGGGCTTCTGTGTGGCTGTATGTGTGTGGTTGTATGGCGGTGGGGGGTGGTGGGCTAACTCAGCATGACAACTGTCAAATCACATGATACACAACATGCATACATACATACATATATATACATACACATACACCCAGGCACAGATGCATATTATACAGTAACCTACATGCAAGCACACATGTATGTCACTCTAATACATGCATGCATGCCTGCACTCACGCAGGTCGGCGTAAGTGCTTTACACTCTATCATGCTCAAATCCCTACATGATAGTACTCTCTCTCTCTTTGTCATGGTCAATGTATTGCTCTCTCGCCCATGCTACTGGTCTCCAATGGGGATTTTAAGGGGGTGGCCTGGGGTGGTCACGGCCACTCCTGAAATCTCATTGGCAGCCCCTGTAGCCACCCCAGATCTGATTGGTTAAGTTCATCAAAACAATAAGGTGGGGCAAATGCTGGTCAATCAATGATGATGCTGATCAGCTGATATAGTTTGCCCTTTCTGGCCGTGAGAGCTGATCTCTAGTCAGTGTACTTTTGACCGTGAGTCAGAAAAAAGCAGGTCTGGAGTCAGGAGTACGTGCTGGCTGTCAGGACTCCTGACTCCGGTCACAGTGACCGCAAGCTGAGCTAACGCCACAGTGATATGAATAACATTGCTGACAACTGTTTTAAATATGTTTTGCAAAGGTAATGTAAGGTTACAAAATAGAGTCGACTCCTGTAAGTGTTGTGGACATCGGTTTGGGGTCGCGTTCAATGAGAATTTCAATCTACAAGTGGGGCCGGGATGTATGTATGTGCTCGAAGCATTAGCATTAGCGATTAGCATATCTAATTCACAGTCTAACACGTGTTAATAGATAGCATTAACAGCAATTTTGATACAACAAAGCCTGTAAAATGTTTAGTTTATGTAAAACCACCACAGTTTTGTTTAATAGCATTTCACTGTGTCATGTAGGTGTGTTGTTTGTGTTCAGAGTGTATAAGAATGAGATTATTGCTAGAATACAGGCGGTTAACCAGCCAAGTTAAACCTGTGAGCTGGAAAGCAAAGTTTATTGTCTTTCCCAGCCGTTGTTAGACTGTCTAGGTCATTCATTAAACACAGTTAAAGGTGTAATGTGATGTTTTCAATTAGTTAAACTGAGTGAGAGCAGTCTATGGAACTAAAAGAGTTTTATTCATGCAGATAAAAAAATATGTTTATGATTGTGTAAGCTCCACATTGTCTATGAGATGTTTAAAGTGAGTGAAATCCATTGAGAACTTTAAAGCAGGGCTGTAAGCTTAAGTTATTACAGTGAAGTTCACAGTTCAGGGATAGTAGAGCTGATGCAAGCTGAGTTAATACCACAGTGATATGAATAACATCACTGACAACTGTTTTCAATATGTTTTGCACAGGTAACCTCTGTGAATAAATGTGTTGCACCAGTTTGGACCGAGAGCTTCATTCTGAACCTGTAACATATAACATATTTACTCCACTACAGGGAAACGGCTCTTAGAAAATGTGAAGCCTATCTTGAATGTAATTACTGGTTGAAAATAGACATGTTTAAATAACCACGGCTTCCCAGCAAATTGAAAATGTAATGTACATGGAATAGAAAACTGAATAGAATGATAGCAGCTGTTCTAGGTTGTAATATTAAATTTACCTGTTGTCAGCATGGTACCTTTAGATTAATACTATATTATATAATGTAAAACATCAACCTGGCCTTGAGTATAAACTGTGCATAGGATGAAGCAGTTTGATGCATTGAACATCTCTATTTACACGTTTTGATTACCTGCCATTCATTAATGTTCACTATGCCATGGCCACCCCACACTAGCTCTGCGTCCCATCTCGGCCACCCCAGTCAACATGTCCTGGATATTCCACCGCTGGTCTCTGCTACTGACACACAAACACATAATACACACAAATAATACTCAGAGTTTGTTTTTACACACCAACATACACTTCATTTTCCATCTGTCACACAAAAACCGTTAAATCTCTTTTTAATTTTCTCAGTATGCTGCTCTTATATAGCTGATGCTCACAACCAATCACATGCGCACGCAGATACACACACTCACACACACACACACACACACACACACCAGTGGTTCAGGCCTCAGAGGAGACAAATGATGGGAATGAAGTGGCATAAAGGGAGAGATAATAAATGGGGAAAGAGAGAGCCAGACAGCGACAAACCAACAAGGAGAGACAGAGGGAGAGAGAGAATGACACGATAAAAAGGACTGAAAGACAGTGAGAAACTGCAAAAAAAAACATGAGCATCAAAGAGGAAAAGAAAGTGATAGCTGTTGAAAGAAAGGATTCAAAGAGACTTATGGACAGATGGATAATAAAAAATAAAAAAAAACTGGCAAGGATGTAGAATGACAGAGGGGGAAAAATGAGAGCGACAGTAGTGTATCAGAAAGAATTAAAGAGAAACTGGAAAAGAGACAGAAATAGTTAAAAAGCTGTAACAGAGACAGATTATAAAAGAGCAGACAGTGACGTGGTGAAAGAGCCGTGGATGATGGAAGAACAACCATATTTAAATATATAACTAAATATCTAACCATAGAAGCATAACTGATAAAACACCAATAATAACTTTTCACTTTCAGGACCACCATCATGCATTTGCATGTTCGAGCCCATTAACTCCAAAGTTTTTACTTTCCTCCTTGAAAGCCGGCAACTTGTTTTAACTCGTTCCAGTAAACTGCTTTATGCAGTATCTTAAACTTGCTGGTGATAGCCTGATGAAGCCGCCGCTGGACTGTTTGGCGGAAAAACTGAAAAGGTCAAACTAGTTTTTTTTGTGTTAACAATGATGTTGCTTGTTAAATGTTTTCCTAAAGCTTGACAACATTTCTAAAGGTCTGGCACAGCAATACTTCAGTTGATTATAAGTAAATGCTATGGTTAATATTGATGATGTTCTAAATTGGGCTTTGCTGTAACCTTAGAACCTCTGATTACTTGTCTGATAACTTCTGAATGTATGACTTAGTTCCTAACAGGAACACGAAGGTAAACTGTACAGGCACATTTCACTGTGTGGAGAAAAATCATTTTAAAACCTGCAACACATTGTTTGGGCTATACTGACATACAGTTGATATAGCAAACTTGTTAGCAAAAAAGTGTGTTTACGCATCCAGCAGAGAAAGAGCAGTGTTTGTGTCCCCCTGATGAATATGTTCACTCTTCTTTTAGCTCTGTTTTTTTTTAAGGGAAATATCTTGTTCCAGTAGCTGCTGGATGTTTTTTCACCAGCTAGTTGCTAACTTTATCAGTCTTCTGTTTGGTGCTGGACAGATAAGTGCATAGTGAGATTGTTCACTGAGAACAGCTGCCTGCTGAGGCCAAAAACAATACTATGAAAGCAATAAGAGTGAACCAAAACAGTAAAGTTGTGGGCCATAAATAGGGATGTGCAGAGATCCCAGTATTTGTATCTGTATTTGTTGAGGCAGCAAAATTATTTGTATCTGTATTTGTATTCGAATAAAAGTGGAAAGAGGCTTAAAAATCCTGTTTTTGTTTTTATTACACTTTTAATTTTAGAAAATTATTATGATTACTCAGCTAAAACTTTACTCATCACCTCATTGCAGCCAGACCTATCTATTTGTGCACCCATAACACAGGGACAGCACACCATGTAACGTGTAGGGAGGAACTTCAAAGGCAATTATTGCTTTGCACTTTTCATTTATTGCCTATTTTTTACAACCTAACTTTGTGGAAAGGAGAAGAGGAACAACAGGTTATGGAGAGTCTTTAAGAGCACTTTGCTTGTGTCAGTAGCTCAGCTTTTATTATATTTGTATGAAACAAATATTTGTATAAAACCCACTATTTATGCTTTGCCGAATAATATATTTGTATTCGGGCACACCTCTAGCCATAAAACGAAACATTGAGCTGAAAGATGCTACAAAGCTCCATAGATCTGAGAGAAAAAACAGTTTTTAACCATGGTAGCATCGTGGCTCTATGGATGGCAATGTTAGTTGGTTGGTCCACCACTTTGGTCCAGACTGAAATATCTCAACAACTATTGGATGGACTGCCATGAAATTTGGTACAGATATTCATGGTGCCCAGGAGATGATCTGTCTGACTTTTTGTCTAGTGCCATTATCAGACCAATTACCAAATGTTAGCATGCTAGCTAGGTTTGTGAATATGGTAAGCATTATACCTGCTAAACATCAGCGTGTTAGCTTGTTAGTTGAGACTTTATTAGAGATACTTAGACTTTATTGAATATATCCACTTTAAAGACCAATCTAAGAATATCCTTAACTTCAAATGGGTTTATTTACAGTGTGAATAAATGTGATATTTTACTTTACAACATTTAGGTGGAAGAAGATACCTTCTCTGTCTATTTAACCTTGTGCTGCTGCTGCTTTTATGTCAATCTGACGGCATTTTATTCAGGCTTGCACCATGTTACAAAATGTTACTTTGTATGTACGACTTGTATGAAAAAGTACCTCAGAAGTTTATTCAGACATGATATTGACATTTTAAATTCCCCACACATTTACATAACACATTTACGTAACCACATTGATATCTGAATGAAAAATACTGTTATTTGGAGGAAGTGCAAGGTGAAACTAGAGTAACATAAAAAGTCTGCAGACAGTGAAGATAAAGTAACAGCACTGGAATAACATATGGACTTGAATCACAATACATTTCTGGGCCATGAGCTAGCCTACGCAGGTCATGACCCTCAAGCTCTTTAGATAAGTACCTTTCTTGAAGGACCTAATGAAGATTGTACTGTCTCTTAGCAACATAAAAGCATGCTTTTCTGGAATTTTTTTTTTGTTGTAAAAAGCAAAGAGCATTGGAAGAGGGAGATAGAAGAATAGACACTGAAAGAAAGAAGAATACAGACTGAAAGAGACAAGGAGATACAAGGAGCAGAGCTTTGAGGAAAATTGAGATATGTAATAGGCAACTGGACGGACAGACTCAAGGCCAGGAGCAGATGAAAGCAGAGAAAAGTGGCATGGAGGGCGAGAGATAAAGAGGAGCACACAAAATTATGGAGATGAAAGAGAAAGGGGGAGAAAAGAGAGGGATAGAGGGGCAGTAGAGACGGGGGAGAGCATGAGTCTGACCTTGAGAAAATGTGGTTGAGGGAGGGGACAACAGAGACAAAGGGAGAAGAAGGAGAGAGAAACATGGACAGTGGATGGGTACAGAAGAAAGGAGGACAGGGACAGTAGAGTCTAGAGAGTCGGATGAGCCTGAGGGAAGGTGAGGGTGAACAACAGTCTTATAAACAGGAGAAATGTAGGGAGAGAGAGAGAGACTGTTCCTTCAGGAGTTTGATTAAATGCATATCATCAGTTTTTTGTCCATGGGTTATGACTGTATTTGTTTGATTGTCTTTTTTAAATTAAAGTTCATATAAGTAAATATTGATTTTGTATTCATATAAAATGAGCTTTTGACACTTTGAAAGTCCAGACCACATGGATGACATTACACCCATAATATGTTTCCAAAACTATGGGCATTAATCTGCTGCAGGGATTTGCTCCCATTGCAGCCACAAGAGCCACTAGTGAGGTCAACCAGTGAAGATGAGCGATTGGGCCCGGCTCTCGCTCGGTGTTCCACTTCATCCCAAAGGTGTTAAGAAAGGGGTTGATGTCAGGGCTTTGTTGCAGCCCATTCAAGATGTTCTTCATCAAACTGGGAAAATCGTTTCTTTATGGACATGGCTTTGTGCACAGGGGCATTGTTGAAACTGGAGAGGGCCTTCCTCAAACTGTTGCCACAGAGCACACTAAAATACCCCTGTATGCTGTAGCACCCAGTCATTTTTTTCAACAAGTCATTATGTTAAGATTTGAAGACTTATAGTAGCTTTGATGTCTGCGGTGTGGGCGTTGATTGACAGCTGTGAATGACAGTTCACTCACATGCTGGTCTCCCTGGCTCCGGGACTCGCACTGAGTCGGACTTTTGTCACAATATTTCAGTAACTTTAATGTTACTTGTTTATGATACCTGCCCTGTTACCACAATTTAGCTAAAGTAGCTAATGTTAGCCCAAGTGACCAGTGCTTGGTGTTCCTAGTAAGCTAGTGTTCGTTTCAGTCTGAGGCATTCCTCATTTGGAAGGTCCTAGCTTGAAATGGAAAATATGGTGCTGACCATGAGCTGCGACTCTCAAACCAGCTTTATTGCAAACCAATGGGTGATGTCACACCTCGCTACATCAATTTTTATATATAGTCTACGCATAGCACAAAGAATTCCATTTATCAAAACTAAGGGACCAAGGTCCAGTACACAAAAGTATGAGGTCAGGAGTGTCTACATACTTCTGGGCTTAAGGTGTAGTCTAGAATATGAATTAACTGTATCTGGCTACAAGTGTTCAGCTAGCCACCACTGTACCATGTTAGGGATTCTGTAACTTTGAACAATTGCTTATGTAATGTGGACACCTTCTCTGTCTCTGTCTAACCCATCAAGGATTGGGTTATGTATGGCGAAGTCCAATAGCCACTTACTTACAGTTACCAAATCATTCCTCTAATTTCTTCAGGTAAAAACATGTTCTAACTCAAAGAAAAAGAAAAGGAAATAAAGTGTTACAGAGTCAGTCTGGATAATCCACAGACCTCACCATGAACATGTTTTCATTGGAACTACTTTCTACCAAAGAAATAGTCCAAATAAAACAGTTTTCTAATTTTTCATTGCTTCCGGCACCACAAAACAGTATTCCTCTCACCTTCATCGTATTGGTGTGGAGGCAGAAATCTCAAAGGTGAACTGATCCCTTAAGTGGATGAACAAAGATTTGTCCGGGAGTATTTAAAGGATCTGCCCTTTTCTTCTTCCCATTATCCTTCCGGGCATTGCACTTATTGCACATTTTTTTTATGTGGATTCTTATTTCATTCCGTACAAAAACATAAATAGGACAAAAGCTTCACCGCCCACTACATCAGTTTAGCTTGTCTACCCCGAGGCTGATAAGAATGTCAAACTCGAAGCAGAATGTGGCGACATATTGCTGAAGTCAAGAGGCCAGTAGACAGATAATAAGAGGCATGATGCATTATGCAAGCAAAGGGCCAAAGTAAAGTAGAAGCAGTGTTACAGCTGGAGGTGGGGACTTGACCAGAAACTCTCGGATACACCGGCTGGTCCATGTTTGCAACATGTCAATTTAAAAAAATTTTGTTAGTATGTAGTACCTCAATGATATTTAGCCTTCAACAGAGATTTAAAAGGGTTCTGGTAGAGTTTAGGAATGTACCAAACACAGTGTGTAGTTAAATAAATATTTAAGAGGTACTGCACACTTAAACACACGTAAACTAATTTATATGACTGTACTGTGACGCAACACATTAAACGCTGGTGTTAATATTGACATTGACACCAAATTTATTAAAAACCTGCACTTTTATGCATTGAAAATGGCTCAAGATGTCATCTGCTGTTTAAAATAAGCCCTGAAAAGGCGTGGCCGATGCTCTCTACATCATGAAATTTATATAATAAATGGTAGAATGTGAACACCCACCTCCCCCCCAGTCAGCACCCTTGAGTGAGAGTCTGTGAAACCGCCTGTGCTCATTTTCATATATATATGCTGATTGAGATAGTTTTAGCTTCAGGAGCTAACGGCAGCACTGACCTGCTGGGGGAAATCTCTCCATCTGTGACTGGGAGGAAATGCTGCTGGCAGCCACAAAAAACAACAGAAATCCTCTTTGCATTTCGTCCTGTAGCTCTTTAACTCTCTGGCTGTCTGTTCCTTCAGTTAGCAGCTGGTAAAATCTTGTTTTAAAAATGTTAAATCCTAGTGTAAACGGAGCACCATTGTTACTCAACCTGTCTGCAGCTCTGCTCCGAAATACAAAGAGGATTTTTTTGTTGTTTTTGGGGCCGTTGTTAGCTGCTGTCTTCATGTGAAAATAAACCAAGTTAAACACAGAAAGGTTTATTTAAATATGACTTCTGGTTTGTTTAAATGTCGTCATTTATTAATAATATTTTTTCTCTGGCCAGGGGATGCCACTAAGGAACTCCTGCCCACATGCCTCACACCCCCTCCCATCCCCACCCTCCACTTTTTAAGTGTTGCACTATCAATATTATTGTTTGAGATTACTAAGGCTCAGAATATCCCATTAACATAGTTCTCATCTCCCTGGACATCTGACATTAATGGATTTCTGGAGAGGCCCACCTATATTTGGCTAGGACATGTATGATGACAACCAGAGTTAAAATATTACTAATTAGACCAGCAGCTACACCCTCCCACGTCACTAAGTTACTGCAACTTTTTTGTTTAGTTCTAGTAGGTTTTACTTGCATAAATATTTATTATGCAGCGAGTCACCTGATATATCTGTAGTCTCAAGATGCGACTGGGAATCCTCAATATTCAAGCCATATTACGTCTATTGTAAATAACTGCATGCTTTTGTTATGTACACTCGATCACAAACTGAGCCAAAGACATAATTGAGAGAGTGTCAGATGGTCTGGGGGAGGCGAGAAGAGACATGTGGACTCTGAGAGGGGAGGGGGAGGAAGATGGAGAGGGTGAGAAAGACACAAAACAGGAGAACAGGAGGGCAGAGGACGACAAGAAAGCAATACGCGGAAAGAAGTAAAGAGAGAGAGAGAGAGAGAGAGGGGGAGGGAGTCAGTCAGAGGGCAGGAGGGAGGAGAGGCTGACGTCTCAAGTTGAGGAGATCAGTCTGCTTAGTGTCTGTCAGTTCGACAGGAGAGAGACTGAAAACAGCTGGAGGCTCTCACTGCGTGTGTGTGTGTGTGTTACTGCCAACACAGGCCGCCCTGTGTGTGTGTGGTGTGGTGTATATGTGTTTACATGGGAGGGAGAGAGAGAGAGAGAGAGAGAGAGAGAGGGAGATGGGGGGGGGGGGGGGCATGGCAAGGACAGCCAGAGATCAAAGACACACCCACATACAAGCGCACACACACACACACACACATAAACCAGCCTGTGTTGGCAGTGATTGGTCAGCCTGCACGACTGTTGGATGTGATCTCGATACCTGCAGAGATAATAGATTCGGAGAGGTCACACACACACACACACACACACACACACACACACACACACACACACACACCACCTGCAGATGCCCAGTCACAGCAGTTCTCACACTCTTAATATGGTAGAGCTGTCATCACTGCACCAAGAGAGAGAAAGAGAGAGAGAGAAAGAGAAAATAGGTTCTTGGATATGAATTCAGTTGTAGCGGGGCGAGCGAGAGACAAATAGGAATCCAGGGTATGAATTGAATTGTAGCAGGGAGCGAGAAGAGATTGTGTCCTATGTAATTTCAGACTATAATGTCCTGGTACACAGTGTTCTGCCCTCTCTCCCTCTAGGCCTGCATCCATTTCTTCTCATTTCTCTTCATTTCAGAACACAAAGAGCACCAACTGCCCCCCCTCCTCCCGCCCCCCCGACTCGTGTGTCTCTCTGTGTGTCTCTCTCTCGTTTGCATTTCCAACACTCCCCTCCTCTCACACTTCTCTGTTCTACTGTTTTGCTCTCTTCTTCTGTTTTGGTGCCTGTATTGCCGTTTTGTTGTCTTGTGCAGAGGTATTTTTTTTCCCATCCTGTTCTTTCTCGCGCTTCTGTTTTATTCAGCTCTGTGTTCTGCTCGCCGCCGCTGTACTTTACACTCTGTTCTTGTTGTTTCTGTTTTGTTCGGCACACAGTAGCTTTTATCTCCCTCCGCAAGTGTTTCTGTCTGTGCTGCTCTTTTGTTTTGAGGTCACTTAATGTGTCCCAAGGGCCGCCTAGCCTGGCGCTGGATCATCAGCTTGTGGAATATTGCATCACAAATTTTGAGAAAAGACATTTTGTTTGCATTTGCGATACATGTAACGCCAGAATCTAATTTTCTATCATAAAGTAATAGATCAGCAATTAAGTTTTCCCTTTGAAAGAGCGGTTTAGTACTCAGTGTTTTGTTTTGCTGACTACCAAACCTCGCCATTGTACGTATATTACTGTGCAAAAGTTTTAGGCGATAAAAGTAAAGTGAGGATGCTTTCAAAAGTAATTCCATCAATCAATTAACTTCATACAAAGTGCAGTAAACAGAAGAAACAAATCAATATTTGGTGTGACCATGCTTTGCTTCGCTATACAGTTTTTCAAGATGCTTGGCAGGTGGGTTGTGCCAAACATCTTGGAGAACTTGCCACAGTCCTCCCGTGGATTTAGGCTGTCTCAATGGCTTCTGTTTCCACATGTAATCCCAGACTGACTCAGTGAAGTTGAGATCAGGGACTCTGCGGGAGCCTAAACCTCCTTCACAGTACTGTAAATCATGTGCTGTGGAATAGTCCCCAACATGAACATAATTGTCAGAGACACCGGGCTTGATTCTACAGATGTGGAACAATATTTAGTGTCATGTCTGGTGATCAGAGAGCTTAATGTTATATTTGTGAGGAGACTTACTTTTGAGAGTGGATGTAAGATTAATGAATATGTTAGTTGATAATATTTGTCAGCTAATTGTTTCAATACCTGGGCACGGCTTCAGAGAGCTGGAGGCTCTTTCCCTGTAGCGTATGAATTGAACGCTTTGTGTTTGAGTGTTATGACAACTGACTGAAGGTGTAATGAGGACTCACAGCGAAGAGGTGGGTGCATACATGTGCTATATTCAGCAGAATCGCCTGCTTTATTAGTGATTAGCGTGCGTTCCAACTCAACAGGATTCCCGCCTGTGAGTGATGATCTTTTGGTGTGCCTTCACAGAACGGTGATTTTAACTACAAATGGTTTTTTACCTTTTAGTACTAGATTAATTATTGAACAAGCCTAGAGGCAAAAGTTCCCTTTTTTGATGAAAACTCCCAATAATCTAAGTAATAGAAACATAATTTTAAATCATCTAACTTTTAGGTCTTTACCAGTGAAAGTGCGGTTCACACATTAACACATGGAGTCCAATTTGGTTCCAATATGGGACTTTGCTGCTGATTTAAAATTGTATTATGTCTCTACAGGTGTTCAAGTGACAGAAACTATTGGACTTAGTCATTCTCAAACATTCTCACATAGCTGGGGATTCACTGGAACACCTCCAAGAGCATCTGGTGATCTCTGAACCCTATTTTAGAAGCACTAATTTAATTTCTGTTGATGTCTTGCTGGTTGTTTTTTGGTACACATAAAGTCCCAGTCCCCCTACCATCCCATCCCAGATCCCTGTCGTTCTCAGAAAACAAAAGTGTTAATATTTGGTGTTCATCTCCTGATCTTGCCTTATTAATTTGTGTTCAGCTTTGTAATCTGGTTATTTGCCACTTGCTTCTTGTTCTGGCAGAAAATATCAGTAATTAGGGCTCAGTGCTTGGCTGGCCACATTTCTCTCGTCTTAGTGTTTTACTGAAGAGCGCTTGTTAAAATGGACTCGTGTCGCTTTGAAATGAAATGAGCTAAATCCACCCCCATTGTTGGATTCCTCCCGTCAGTGATTCACTGTCTCAGCCATCCCAGGAGTGATGAGTCACAAGTTGATTTTAGTAGAGAAAAACCCCCCAAATCTAATATGCACAACCAGATAAAATATGCTTCAGACTTTGTGATACATTTGTTTTTCTTGTGAAATGTTAAATGTTCTCAGCTCTTTGGCTTCCTCCTTTAATTGATCATTAAAATTTCCTTTGCTGTTAAACATAATGCATATTTATGGCCTCAGTCGGCAGTCACATGGTTTCACTTTCAAACTAAAAACGCTGAGAGTAATCCACTTTAATGTTACCTCCTGGAGGTCTGAATTTTTTATGGAGATACATGTTAGTTGGTGGATTACACACTGGCCAGTTTGACCAGAGGACCTTTTATGATATGGAGAAGGTTTGAAAACTCCACATAACATAATTAAACAGTTCCCGACTTGGGCAATAACTCTCTTAGGTCGAGAGAATATGATCATGTATCATATACACACCCACGAGTATGTATATTGTGTGTAATAAACCCTTTAAGTGTGCCCGGTGAGAATGAAAAAGCAGATCATACAGCAGGAGAGAAGGCCCTTGCATGTAAGTAATGGCTTCTAATGGGCTTCTAACAGGGCTGCTTAACACACCTGATTGTGGTGTAGGTGGACATAACAGCATAGAGACTGGCACCGTTCATAGTTGGAAAGCATTCTCGCAGGCAGAGCTGGGCAAGAAGCCGATTAGAGGCCTGACCAAAAATAGGGACCAGAAAATATCCTGGTGATTGCTGGTAGAAGTATGAGGGCCCTGCGCCAGGAGCAGGAGGTGGCTGGGGAGAAGTTTCGACATAATAGTAGTAATAAGCCAAGTAGAATAAGCTTAATGAATAAAAGTGTGTCTTAATTAACCCCCTCGAGCATTTGTCCAATCAGCTTAGCAGCCATAACCTAGCACAGAGGTGTGCATGGGGTTGTAGTAAAAGCTATTCTTGGTTGTGTGATTGTTTTTTTTTTTTTGTCTTTCCAAAGAACAGAACATCAAAAACAGAAGTGTAAAAGTGTAGGGGATGGATTGAACAGTTTATTTGTCTGCTTTTAAAGGTGTAGTGTGTAGAATTCAGTGGAATCTAGAGGAACAGACTTGGCAGGAATGGAATATGATATTTATAAGTATGTTTTAATTAGTGTATAATCACCTGAAAGTAAGAATTGTTATGTTTTCGTTACCCTAGAATGAGCCCTTTATATCTACATAGGGAGCAGGCTCTCTTCCACAGAGCCCGTCATGTTGCACCGCCAGGTTCCTACAGTAGCCCAGAACAGACAAACCAAACACTGGCTAGAGAAGAATCTTTTGTGTTTCGGAGCCACTGTAGGTTCTCCTACAAGCTTGAAAGGGGAGGGGTTTTCAGTTGGTTTCAATCTGAAACCTCATTGCTAGATGCCACTAAATCTTACACATTGGTCCCTTAACATAAGTTGCAAATGTTAGCATGCCTAGCTAACTAGCTTAACAAGCCTGACCTACTTACTGTACAGCAGTCACCCAGTGTTACTTCTAAAGCTAAGGAGCATTTCATTAGCTAACTACTAGCTATTATTTTTGTGGGGTTAAACTTTACATTAGAAAAGCCTCATTGAGGACTGGAATATCCAGTGTGTTGTGCTGCTCCTTGATTTCCATATTAAATAGGCCATCAACTGGTGAGAATGCTGGGGACGTGTAACTTCAGCCTCTGTCTTTTAGCATCAAGTGCATATTTAAAAGCCTGTTACAGGGTTTTTGTTCTTAAAATGAGTCTGTCACATGTGTTTATGCATCACCTCAACTTTTAGCCGTCTAAATTGACAGTGCCAAGAAGTTTTAGCTTCCACTGTTATAATTGTAAAATAAATGCTGTGCTAGAAGGAAAAGCTTGACCGGCAACAGTAATTAGGGGGCGGCAGGGTTCAGTAAAGGGTCAGTTGATAATATGAGGACAGGAAAGTAGAATACTTTTCTATGCTTTTCTTAATAATAAATTCCAAAAGAATACAAGTGGATTTGATTGTCATCCACAATATCTTTCAATCTGGGCTATAATTTAGCTTTTGGTTTGCAATGTCAATCTGCTCCAGCCTCAAGATGATGGTTGTTGTTGTTGCTGTCAATTTACTTCAATCCCTCAATTACCTTAATTTCCAAGATTGCACAAGCGTAGAACATGTTATGCTTTGTGGGAAGCAAGATGGTAGTTTCAGGGGTTTTTGGGTCAGTCTGTAGATATCATATGGCACCATGTAATATATACAACTCTATCCCATAACGTCACCGCTACTCCTTGTTTCAACAAACAATCACAAATGAAATAAGATGCATATTATACCAATTGCTATTTTTGAATTCTGAATATTCTCTCCCAATTTTACGCTCGTTGTGCCCCTTTTGCCTTTGCTCGTCCTTTCTACCAATATTGGATAACCATCTAATTTGTTCAGAACTACATCTCTTATATCTTCCCCTCTTTCTTTTTTGAATAATTCCTTTTGATGAATTCCTCGCTGGCCTTTGATCTGTGCAGCAGAATGCAAGTGTATTGAGCAGTGGAAGCACATCAGATAGAAACTCTGAGGAGAGCCGTGAAGCCTTGAACAACAAGGCAGGGGCATGAAAAGGAATGCCTGCACATGAAACGAAGCATGGAACAAAAGCCATTGACATGAGCGCTGTGAATCCTTTGTTTTTATAAAGATATGACAGAGATGTATCATTTAAGACATATGGACAGCGTCACGTTCGGCATCTTCAACCCCTTTGTACTCCCTGAAGTCGATCTTCCTTAAGTGAACTCATTGTACGATTGCTCAATTAATTTGCTCATAAATATGTTTATCTCCCATCCTGTTGATACTGGGAGCTTTTCAAAAGTTCTTGTCTTTGTTTTTGTTTGTATGCTGCACAGAAGGTGCTCAGAGCCTGAGTGGCAAAGGTGGGCTTTTGAAAATAGAGACCGGAGTTATTGAACCTGCTGTTCTCTACCTGAACACCGCTGTTGGTGCTCTTATTATTTAATGTGTAAACGTAGCCTGCAGGGGGAAGGTTTTTCATTTGTAGATTACACACTAAGGCATGTCTCTTGGTGCATTACACTGGAAGAACACTTGAGAAAACTTATGTAAACACACAGAACTGAACTTTTGTCTTTAATTTTGGTTATGCGGAGCTTGAATATTCTTTCTCAGCACCATTATGCATCTACATTTATAGTCCCATACATCCACTCTTGGGAACAACAGTCTTAAACCAGTGTCCACTGAGCAGCTTTAAGGGTTGAACACCTTGCTCAAGAGCACTTCCACAGTATATACCGAGAAAGAACATTTCCTATTAACTTTCCCCAGACTTTTCCAGTCTGTGCAGGGTTCTTTCTCACAGAGCAGGTTTGCAATGTTATTTTGACACCATGTAACATCCAGAACAGCTCTTTCTACTTTTTGCCATGTTCCAGCTTTGAAGAAGGTTCCAGGTTTGACTCATCAAAGATATCCAGTTAACTCGGTAATCCTGCTTTGTGAAAAAGGCCCCTGGAGTCAAATCAGAAAAACATTCAGTCAGAAGCTCACTCCTCTGTCCTCCATTCTGTTGACTTTAAGGCCAAAAAAATTCATAGAACGTTATGTGTCATGTGAGTTGCCTAACCTCAGTAGGAAGCAGCCGGTGTTGGCTTCTGTTATTCAGATTTTCTCTGATTTTTTGCCCTGCTACTGTATAAAACACACAGCACTGAAAATACAATGATGTCAGCATGCAGAGATTGTTTTATTGCTTGCGAAATTCAGTTTTAGTGCCTACAAACTATGCCTCAAAAGACTTTACTGCTAATCTGTGTATACTGTGTGGAGATGGTAATAGCAATCAGTAGTAGAAAAATACGAGAAGGTAAAATGATAAAGAGACTTCAGAGCTTTTCAAATTTAGTAATCGTAACATATCGGGATATTTATAGAATAGGACTTCTCTTCGATAAAGGATAAGTGGCAGACAAATATAAAAAAACATTGATATAGAGCCTCTGTTGTACCACAGACCCAAAAGTTCATTTTTTCCCGTGAAAACACATTGCTGTAAATAGAACAATAGTGTGAACTGTGGTGGCCTGTTAAGTAGATGCATGTGGACACTGACCTTTATGCCACTGCTGAGCTTATGCACGCTGCAGATCTGACATTTAGACCTCCACCTGTCTGTTAGGGCTAGAGCTAATGATCATTATCAATTAATTTGTTGTTTTCTTGATTAATCGATTAATTGTTTGGTCTGTAAAATGGTGAAAAATGCCAATCACTGTTTTCCCAAAGCCCAAGGTGATGTCCTCAAATGTCTTCTTTTGTCCCGACCAACAGTCCACAACCCAAGATACTAAATTCAGTGTCATAGAAGACTAAAGAAACCAAAAAAACATTCACATTAAAGACACTGGAATCAGAGAACTTGGACTATCAAAATAGTTAGCAAATTTTCTGTTGATCAACTAATTGATCAGTCAACTAATTGTTGCAGCTCTACTTTCTGTTTTTGCTTTGAGGCGATCATTTTTTATCAGCGATGCATGGATAGCATATATGAAAAGATGGGAGTTGACCACTACAATTTGTACAGTGTAACTAAATTGCATATCTAGCACTTGTACATTATGATAACGCAGGCTTTTGTGTTACGGTATCATGAACATTATCAGCCTCTTGATGGTGCAAAGAGCAGGTGTGGATAGGAAATCCCTGCTACATCTATCATAAAGAGGACAATGGAAACGTGATTATAAAGATGAGTATATACAGTAGAAGTCATTTACTGTCAAATACCAATTACTGATGAGTCAGCTCTCGAGCTCTTTGTAAGTCTCTCACACACACACACACACACACACGTGAAACCGTCACACATCGCAATCGTAGAATTGTATTAATGCCCTAATCAAGCGGGTGAGTGAAAGCCTTGCTTCTGCAAATGGCCAACTTTTCAGAAAATAAATAAGAGCAGACTCCTTGTGAGATAATCCACTGTGCATTTTGGAAATAATGCAGAAGGATTCTGAAAAGGGTTTCTTAAGCCCACAGGCCATATCATTTTCTCAGCCCACAGAGGATTATGCAGCCCTTCAATTCCAGTTAAAAAAAAAAAAAAACATGAAATCACCATAACTGGAGTTAATGGGTTGTCAGCTGACATTGTTACATTCTGAAAAGCCACCCACAGTGTAAACATGCCAATTATCTGTGCTGTCAGCTGCCCATTAATGTTAAACTGAAATTAAAAGTTACTTTTTTAGTCTATCACACCACACACCTATCTGACAAATAATGAGTTCTGGTTGAAAATTATTTAAATGTTATTACATTTACTTTACTGGGAATTAGAAATTATCATTTGACATTGGAAAATCTATGCTGGTGGCTTCATTTTTCTCTAGTAAGTAACTGTAAAACCATTATAGATTGTAGGGAAAAAGCTTTATTCTGTTCACATTAAACTGACTTTGTCTTGCGAACTCATATCCCATTAGTTTACATTTCGGAGTAATCCCTTGCTGTTTTGTCCCACCTCAGGAAATAAAACACTCTAAGGGAGGGAAAACACTCTCCCTCTCTACAATACTGTAATGTTTTCACAAAGCATCTTACTTTGAGAGTCAAGATGTCACTTTTGTGTTCACGAATAGATTTCTCAGATCATTCATTATCACTTGGGATGTTTTAAGATGGTGTGTTTTTATCTTGTCATCGTCGTAACATTTCTAAAATCTCTTTCTGCTCGTGAAAAGCGAAGGTAGCGGAGAAAAAAGTGTTTTTGAAATCACATCAGGGAGCTAATCACACAGATCATTTATCAACAAAGCAACGGTGACACATTTGCCGAGATTGTTGAGGATGCTTCCGACTGTGACAACCTTTTCCAATTTTCCATTTAAATCTCTCTAAATGACACCGTACACTTTCAACACATATACTGTAGGAGCTATATCTAATCAGGTGAAGACCATGAGCTTTCAGTGGCAATTAGAGTTGATTCAAGTCACTGATGTGTGGTAACACGGTTACTATGTTATTTTGATTTAGCTCAATATCTCATACATATGGATGATCCAGTCTTTAAACTTTTCAAAAGAGAATAACTAAACTTTCTAATCTGTTTAAAGATTATTTTGCTTTAATTTGATCCCAACAGTCATTTTTGGCACAGGATAAGCCATTTTTTTACTCTGATGGTGAACATTTCAGTACAGATCAAACTTAAATGCCAGCTCTGCTCTTTAATCACATCTTATTACTGTTTTTATTTAGCTTACATTTATTGGGTAAAAGCACTTTCTTTCTCTGCTTCAATTCATCATTCAAAATCTTTTAATATAACAAAGCAGTCACAACTAAAGGATTATCTATTCCTCAACTATGAACATAATTAGCTTGCATTTTGTGACAGAAAATATGGATGATGAATTGATGAATTGAGATCCAATATATCAAGAGATGGGAAATAATAGGTGTTTTTGGAACTGAATGAATGAGAATTATTCTGCAATTTTGTGCTTTTCGTCAATCTCTGTTGATTGGTTTTGAATTTTTTTGAATGGTGGATATTTCAGTTGTATTAGCACCTTTCTGGTTTAAAAAAAAAACCCTCGTGCACACACACACGGATGCCAGGAGCTTTTGACTGCCAGCTAACAGTAACTGCGTGTGTGAGACCAAAGCTGTCCTCATGACAACTAATCTCCTCTTTCCTTTCCCTCTACTGCATTGTTGATCAGTGTCCTGTTGCTAAAAAGCCAACACAAAATGCCATGATTATGAGCTGTCAAATGCCAATTACCGGTAATTCAGCTTCCCAGTGTATGGTGGATGAGACAGTCACTCATTGCCAGCCCTCCTCTGCCTCTTCGCTTTCTTTCATGTCACATTTGAGGAATTATATCTGGGCTTTTTTTTTTTTTTTTCCATGTTTGAATGTTATGAGCCATCAGATTTTGATAGGTGGTGACCTATGCTGTGCGTGAAATCTATCAAAGCCTATGGTGATTGATATCACATTCGGTAGCAGTTAATTATTCATGAGGTATTAAACACAAGGAATAACAATGCAATGAATGGCCAAACATATTTCCTTAAAAAGAGCACCACCTCCATAAGCTTAAAGGAGCTAAAATCTATATTTTTATATTAACAATGGATCACATGACTACTTGTATTTGAAAGGATTTGCTTGTAGTGATAAACCCAGAGAGAAATGTCACCCAATTCTGCAGTTCCCCACTGGTGTATGGAGCATTTTTAGTGTCTTTCAGCTCATTGTTTTGGTTTTGCAGCCCACAACTTTATGGTTTTGGTTTACTCTTACCAGCTTCATTTTCAGCCACAGAAGACAGTTGTTTTCAGTTAATTAAAAAAAAAGCTCATAAAAAATATGTACACTAACTGCCCAGCACCAGACACAGCAGAGCATATACCAGCTAAAGAAACACACAAAACAGAGCTACTCAGAGGCTGGATGTTGGACAGGTTGCCAGAAACATGACTCCAAATCAACGCTAATGTGGCTCCGAATCTGTTGGATGTGTAAATAGGCAACTGTTTGCTAACAAGTTCACCATATCAACATAAAGGTGATAATATATTACTTCAGTGTTGTGTTTACAGCTGGTTTCTGCTGCCCCCTAGTGGCCAAAAAAAATATGCAAGACATCTCAGGACTGCCGACACTGTTTTACTCGTGATCTTGGAAATGCACTTAAAATCAGCCACAGACACAGAAAGGAAGAAACAGGAAGAAACAACATGGATTTTGTAGATAGACGCTTGGCTGCATATTGAAATTTTGATCACATATCTGTTTTCTGACATCTTTCATTAGACTGATATCTGTCACCAGTCTCCTCCCATCCATCCTTCTCTTCCTTCCTGTTTCATGTGAAAAAGTATTTATCCTCATATTAAAATGCTTCACATAAAAATTACAACATCGCCACAAGGTACAAAGTCCCAAGTAACAGTGATTAAAAATTAGTTTTACCGCATGAATCTTTCAAAATCTCTTCCATTCCCTTGTTAGCAGCACCGTTATATCGGCGGCCTTAAGCTTAATTTATGCTTGGTTGCCCAACACTCTCAACAGCTGTCTCTTGACAAAAGATGGCAAAAGCTTGAGGACAGAGAAATTATTAAGTGGAATGATGACACAGTTAACCCCGTGTAACTGCAGGTTGTGCTAAGACAGATGTTGCTTCACTCATGGATGAGCACAGAAATGAATAGAAAGTTAAATGTCAAATTTTATATCTACATGGATGAATAATGTAAGAAGAGAGTTTTGTATTTCAAGGCTCCGGAGTGTGAACACTTAGTGTGTCTTGATTTGGACATTGTTAAACTCGAGTCTATAAATAGGCGGGTCGTCGTAACCTGACATCATGTTCCCATTTTTTTTCCCAACTCGTTAGCGGAGAGAACTTCCAAGGAAGTGAAGTGCAGGAAAGCCAGAGCTCCAGTCAGCATTACAACTATCTATAATGTGTATGAAACCTACCTGTGTTGGTCAGTTTGGTCAGACTTCCTATATTTTATTTGGTTCTTTGGTCACAATTAAAGAAACCATCATTTCTTGTGTCAATGTAATAGACCCACAATTCAAAAGAAACAGTCTGGCTCTCAACGCTTGTTTCCGTAGCTTATTTCTTTCGAGAGAGTATGAAGAGTGACCACACTGTAATTAAGTTTAAGAGAGACAAATCTAATTTTACCTTTCTGGAAAACTGTCTTTCATTAATGAATAGCTCATGACAACCCATTGGATGTAAATAACCTCTCTATTATCTGTTATCTTGTTCAACAAGAATTATATCCAATTAAGGGCTTTACCATTGACAAACAGAAGCACTAATAATAACACTGTCATGAGACAGAGGCTACCTGTCTTAATCATCTAATAGTCTCGTTTGTTCACATTAATTAGAGTGTCTGAAATAATTTAATGATTGATACTGATACGGCGAACAAGGGAGAAAAGAATTTGTTTTATCATAAAAAAATATACATGCAGCAGCTTTTCAAATGAGTTAATTCTTTCCATTTTAGGGTTTGACGGCTGTTGGCAATCACCCAGATAAAAGCTGACATAACTGACATCATGACAGGCTGATGAAAACCCCCAAAACAAAACAGATGTGGTTCACTGCCTTCTATAAGTATGTGATTTGGATGTTAATATGGATGAGTGTGCACCCCCATCAGCATATTCCTCACGCTTAACCCTGCGTGCCTGTCTACGTCGGGAAGCTCCACATAAACAGGCAAATGCCACAAGCCTCTAAATGTCAATTAACTGTGATTCATCTCTCTGGTGCATTGGGAGGGAAGCAGAGTGTGGCCATTCATTTAACCGCCTCCCCTGCTTGACTTTCCATTTACGTTTAGCCGTCGCTCCGATCCACAGTGACTTCCACTGAGAGCAACATTAGAATAAGCAGCAAATTGTGGGATCATTGTGGTTGCGAGCAAATAATGGAAAGGGTTGAAAAGATTGGGGTCATAGCTGTGTATTGACACCAATTTTCCTCATAGTAGGACAGGCGTATGTGTCATGCGCTCGCAGGGAAAAAAATAAAAGAGCATAACCATACTCAGCAATTACATGTGATTTCACAGGGCACAAAGCGTGTCTCCAATAATTGTCTATAACAATTGAGAAAGAGTGTGCTTCAGTTAAAGTTATGGGGGAAATATATAATTGGACTTAGCTGTTGATCAACAAGCAGTGCAAAAATTCCAGGTATTAAACGTTTGTTGTCATTGAACTTATGTTGTTTTTTCATGATCTCTGAATGGAAGATTCAGATTCAGACTACTTTATTGTCCATTACATCTACATGAAATGGAAATTCCTGTTTAGCACAGACAATGCACGTCATACACAACAATAAACAATATTTATACATTAAAGGTAGGGTAAAGTCTTAAAGTGACTAAGTGGCAGTAATAAACATGATGAGTGGATTTTTCTACCATCACAGCAATGCATATTACACAGCAGTACTTAACAATAAATAGATAAATGCACATTAAAAAAAAAGTTATGGTGGTAGTTGTAGAATGTCCTAAAGATCAGCCTTATTATTATAACAATAATAATGAAATACAGGAGTGTATGGGTGGAGGGTGGAGGGGGTGGAGGGGGGCAGACGAGTTCCAATGGGCCTATTTAAACAGGCTCTTATTGACGATGGTCACAGCCGATGGGATAAAGGATTTCTTGTAATCTTCCTGGTTATTTGGAAGTTTCAGTCTGCAGCCTGATGGCAGAGGATGGGTGGGGTTGTT
The DNA here is from genome assembly GCF_963924715.1 of Thunnus thynnus. NCBI lineage: Eukaryota > Metazoa > Chordata > Actinopteri > Scombriformes > Scombridae > Thunnus > Thunnus thynnus. The sequence goes on from NC_089531.1 coordinate 7,306,796, forward strand.
GTAGATCTATGCTATGGCCTCTGCCCAGTATTTCAGACAATACTACATTGTATCTCTGATCTCAGTATGCATATAAAGTAAAATATCTGGCTTATACGAAGCATAAAAAGGCAGTTATTTTGCACCTTCTCACATTTATCTCTTTAAAGTTCTAATGAAAAGGTGATTCTGAGCTGTTGAGCAGTGTCCTCTTATTCAAGGAAACTTTTTAATACATGGAAACTGTACCTATAGAGCAAATTGGAAATCTAAGTAGAAATTGTTTAACTTAAATGATATATTTTAAGGCTTATCATTGTAAAGTCCCTCTTATGCTCAAAAAAAGTTTTTCTTCTTGTTCCTACAGTTGGATATTTGAGCTTCATGGTGCAAAAGTTTGACACTTTCTGCTGAAAATCTGACTTTAAGGCATCTATGAGTATGATTAGTGACATCACAACTAGTTTGGAAGTGGTCCAGTGTTCAACTTACACAAGTGTTATGTGGCAGCCTGACGCCTCCGGTGCACAAACACTGAGGATGGATTTCAGGGTGAAGTCAGAGACATCTTGTGTCCTCTAGTTAAACTTTTGAAGGGAACGATATTTACATATTCATAGATTCTGGATTTTTTTTTAATGAGGGAGATGGAGTAGATGCCATTTCAAGTATTTTAATGTGGTAATTATACTTATTTTGTTGAAAAACCATATCAAACACACATTACTATTCCAAGCAGAGTAATTTTAGATGTCTTAATACGTGTCTGTAGAGGATCAAATCCAAGGATCAGGGCGGTGTAAGAAACATGAGCAGTCAGACAGGTTTCCAACAAGCCATCATTAACAACAAGCCAGATTAGTCACCACTTTATTGAGGGGAAAGTGAGTGTACCTGTAATGTTACTAGGAAAACGGTGAATGTGCTGTAAGTACAGTAGGACAAAGTTGAACCAGGAAGTTGGTATGTGATGGTTTACAACATACAGTTTGGACCTCTCGCCTCTCTGATAGACCAATTGGCCAAGTTTCAATAAGTCATGGTCTTACAAGTGTTTTAGCTGCTGCCTTTAGCTATCATTGACAGAAGTCGTGCTAGTTCGCTGGCCAACTAGCGAAAGAGGGATGAGTAGCAAACTCCCTCAGCTCAAGTAAAATATAAATTCAAGGATATTTCTTTCTAGACATGCAAAATGTTATAACATTTGTGCAAAATCAGATGATCCAGGTGCCAAAGTTTAAAACATGTTAGCAACAGCGATATTTGACACCCAGAAACCGCCCAGCGAAACGCCTACAAGTGGTCACTTTTGTGAGAGCGAGGTCGTCATGTACGCACCGTAGAAAGAGAAACTTTCTTCATCCTGGAGCTCGTCTCGTCTCTCTCTCTCTGAGCCTGTCTGCTCGCTCTCCGCAGGGCTTTTTGGAGTCAACCTCTGAGGGAAATGAATCATTTGTGATGCGATCTCGTGCTCTCTGCTCTCTGTTCCTCTCACTCTTTCAATGTTTTACTTTTCTCCTCATCTTCAAAGTTTCTCCCTCTGTGGCTTCTTATTCTTCTTTCTGGTTTTTTTAGTCATTCTTCTTTATTTTCTCCTGCTGTCTCCCCCTGCAGCTCCATCACCTTTACTCTCTCTCTGCAGTCGTTCCTTTAGTCAATTCACTATTTCTTTTCTGTTACTATTTCATTCAGCTACATGAATCCGTCCTCATGATTTTTTTTTTCCCGACTCCTTTCACACCCTCTCTGACTTTTTCTCTTTTAGTATTAAGCTCTTTCAGTCTGTTAAGTCAAATCAAGTCGAGTCAATTTTATTTATGTAGCGCCAAATCACAACAGAAGTTATCTCAGGGCACTTTTCACATAGAGCGAGTTTAGACTGTACTCTTTAATTTACAGAGACCCGACTATTCCCCCCATGAGCAAGCACTTGGCTACAGCGACAAGGAAAAAACTCTCCTTTAATGGGAAGAAACCTTGAACAGAACTGGGCTCTGGGTGGGCGACCATCTGCCTTGACTGGTTAGGTTGAGAGAGAAAGAATATAAATATAAAAAACAATAATAATAATAGAAATATGATTAACTTCCCTGCGTCACAGAAGAGATTTCGTTGACCGCTACGTATAACCAGAAAGTTTATGTGATTCATGGCTTCGGTAGGATTATCTGGTGTGAAGTGGAATTTTACAGATTCTTTATGAATAGAGGGAATTGTGGGTTGATGTGTTTAATTAGGGGAAACTAATCTGTGTGCTTGTGCATAAGAGAATAAAGAAAGAATAAGAGAGCAGAGGAATGTGATGGAAGGAGAAACACAACGGAGCCAAGAGTTGAACTCTCGGTTCATTGCTGCTATTTTTTTGTTTATTTGCGCCGTGGAAAAAACTCATCTGACAGCAAGTAGTTTGCATTTATGGCTTTCGCATGTGTGTGCGTGTGTGTGTGTGTGTGTGTGCGTATGACTGTCTTAAAACGGTAATGGATAACTGGTTTGACAGCCCATTGTCTCCCTCAGGGTAGAGACTGTGGTTCAATGACTGAGTCAGTCGCGTATGCGCTCACATTACGACGAGATGCTCTGATTTATGCACACACACACACACACACACTCAGATGTACTGTAATCACACACACACACACACCATCAAGCATATGCCTTTACACACAGAATTCCTCCCCGCACACATGGGCGGACACGTGGATGCAACACCCCCTGCAGCACACACACACTTTTCACACTCATTGTCAGTGTGACTGTTTTACAGCTGATTTTGCAGGCTATACCCCAGCCAGTCCATTCACCTCCATGCTAACATATTGTCCTAATCAATCCCTCACACACTAAGAGGCTTTTTTCTGCGGAACCACCCGGGGCTGGCCAGCGGTTATCGAGTGCTTATCCCCTTTTTCTTGTGAAGAGAGAGTGAGAGGCCGGCTCCCCGCAAGAATTTTATCTTTACAGGCGCAGGGACTGACTGAGAGGGCAGGAGGCAAGGGGAGGTGGAGGAGAAAAGACCTTGGTAGGATTTGATCCGGGGTCAGCGGGGGGGGGGGGTTCGTGGCAGGGGTCTGGATCATTGCATGAGTGCCAGGCGGAGAGAGAGTGGTTAAAGGAACAGAACGAGTGCAGGAAGAAAAGAGGAAAAAAGAAAGCGTCATTATGTGTTACAGTAACTAAAGTGGGCATCAGGGGGTTTGATGATGAGGCTCACTGACTCACTCAAAGACTCTTTAAAAATGTCACTTGAAGCCTCGTATGATTTGTATTTGGTAGCTGCCAAACACATTGAGCTGCTGGACTCGGACTAGATTGTATTAATGGAGGATTACAAGTTGCTCTCTTTGATCCTTCTCTTTTTGTTTTTCTTTCTTATTTTCTTTGAGTAATTTTCTGCCCCCCCCCCCATGATTACAAGGATTACAAGTTCATTAAAGTTCATTAATTTCCAGAAATGTAATACTGCAAAATGCAATTTGTTGGTTATGTGTGTATATATAATTTTTAAGAGGCACAACTGCGGCGATTTGTCTCGCTAGTCGAGAGCTGCTTGCGGAGGACTAATCCAAATAAAAAGGGCCTATCGCTAAGAGGCAGGGACGGTTCATATAAGGCACTGAAGTGCTTTTAATCAACACGTTCCTCACACAACAAGACTTATATGCATTTGAAAACCACAACGTATCAAGGAGTACTTTTAAGATCCTGTTGTTTAGTAGAATTTGCCCTGCACAGGTTTTTCCTGCTGCTTTAGCATGCAAACTATTTGAAGTTTTTTTTTTTTGTGCCTCAAATGCATTTTCTGCTTTATAAGTTTTATTTGTCAAATCCATCTAAAATTCAGCAGAAGCCAGGCTCTCCTGTGGAGTGCCTTTGAACGCGGAGACCTGACAGAATCAGTAATACCGATTCTTGTTCGGAATAAAAACAGGGGTACCGCCAGCCACACGGTGACATTTTTTCCACAAAAGGTAAAAAAGGAGAAAGCACAGGTTTTAAAAAAAGAAGTCTTGCAGCACATGATTTGGGCCTCAGCAGCAGACCGCTTCAGCCTAGTGTAGTCAGTCGATCACAGAATAAGGGGGCGAATGTTAAGAAAACTCATTCCGCTCATCCAATTTAAGCTCAGGATTGTGAAACAGCCTGCAGGTTAGAGGATACTGCACGGGTGTTGTTGAGACACTGCTTGGCTCCAACCAACCCGCTTTCATCTCAGTTAAAGTTTGAATGAACAGGGCAGCTCTCCTGGCTTGTTTCCGTGACACTGAGCCGGCCTGGATGACTGGCTCTGCTCACTCTGTGCACGCTCGAGCGAGGAAGTTACAGGTGTCTTCCACTGAATTTCAAACAGATTAGAGAAACGCTACCCCGGCTGCTGTGGTGTTCCTAGAGGCTCGCCCCCTAGCGATGCCTCCTGGTAGATGAGATTTACTGTAATGAGGAAGGCCTTAGCTGAAGGAAGTTGGCTAAGACTCCGCCTGAGGCTTGTTATCAAAGCCTCATGATTCCGTTTTTTTTTGTTTTTTTTTTTCTCGTCGCTTTAATGAACTTGTCTCGGTTTTCTCTGTCTGGCTCCTTCTTAATTCCCCCCCTCATTGTCTTTCTCTCTCTGTTCCCATCATGCTTCTCCGTAACCTCATCGAGAACACTTCAAGGGGCTCGATCCTCCCTCCTGACATAAAAAACAAAACAAGTGGGAGGGAAAAACATCAATCACTGCGATCTCATCCTCACCAGATTCATAATGAAATACTTCTAAATACTCCACTGTTACTGCTCTCCCTCTTTCCATCCTCTGCCTTTCAGTCTCTGTTTGTTCAACTTTCTGGTTCGATTTCGGCATAAACAAACAAATGTTTAATTATTCAAATAATATTGGTTTTGTGGATGACTGACTAATCTCCCTCTTTGTCTCCTTTTTCCCCTCCTGCCTCCAGGTAACAGAGCTCAGAAAGTGCGAGTCGAGGAGGAGCTGGAGGCGTATCCTACAGAGTCAGTTGAGCTCCGCTGCCAATTCATTGACGGAGGAGGCCGGACCAAACTCACACAGGTAAGGCAGATGAAAAGACAACACTGTGTTTTTAGCAGAAGCACTGAAGCTCAGAACATCTTAGACTGACGTGGTGTTTATGCCTAATGGAGTGAATTCATTGAAAGAGATTTGAGGAGGTTTATCTGGAGGGCAAAAAGGTAAATCTCCCTCCCATGAGTCCAGTCCCTCGTGCAGAAAAAAAACAGACACACCAGCAAAGAAATTCATGATACAAAATTCTGCTTTGTGAAAGGAATACTGAACGTTTGAAGCACAGCAAAACAGCTCCACTAGGTCCAAACTAAGGCTCTTATTCACGCTCTGTATGCTTATTTTAGCATGGCTTTACAGGCAGTTAATGTACATATTAGATTTATTTACTGACCAGCAGTATCTTTGCTCGGTGATGGCACGCAGCGGAGGCAGCTCCAGGAAATGTTTGGCTTTAGCTTAGCACAAAAGCAAACAGTTAAGACCAGAGTATGCTTAAAATGAACTAGTTTATCTGACGGGTTGTTTGAACACGTCTAGAGGGAAAAGTGTTTATAGCTGTTACTGACGTGATAATCCTTCAAATGGGGATAACGGCACACGCTTTTGGACAGTCTCCATTTGAAGGAAAGTCTTCATTTGTTCGAATGCGCAAAAAATAGACGTAGTTGTTTAAAGAATGGGGAAAAGAGAGCTTGATGTATGTGGAAACAGCTGTAGGTTCTCTTATTTACATGTTGTAAACGTGTACACGTGTGTATTTATCACATGCAGTCAGAGAAAATCATGCACTGTGGTTTAACAAACAGTCATTGTACATGTTTGAGTTATTCACCCACTGACAACAGCTGGACTTGGTGGCAAACAAGTAAGTCTTGCACTCATGGTGACACTGCCATCTCACACACCTTTGCAAGTCTGAAGAAAACCTATTAGTTTCCTGGAGGTATTTGCAGCAGTCTAGCAAACCTAAAAAAAAATTCAGCATGTGAACAACAATATTTTGGAACTGCTGGAAGGCATATTTTTTTTCTCTTAAAGTGCCGGCTTGCTGTTTTCTCCTCCTCCGATGTTTGTTCTAAAGTAAACTAAACACATCCTGAGCCACTATGTTTGCTTATGAAATTGGCATAAACTTCTCAACTGAGGCAGTTTACACACAGCCTACAAAGTGACAGAACATTCATCCGCAACTATTTTGGTAATAGACTAATCGTTTTAGTCATTTCTAAAGCGAAAACGCCAAACATTAGCTGTTTGCAGCTTCTCAAACGTGATGATTTGAAGCCTTTCTGTGTTGTATATGATAGTAAATCTTTGGATTTTTGACTGTTGACTAATTTTTCCCAATTTCCTGAATTTATAGACAAATCGATAACTGACAGATTAATTGATAATAAAATAATAATTAGCTGTCCTGCCTGTTACAGTCATCAACAGTGTGTCCACAGCAATCAATATTTAGTCATGGGGATTACATTACTTAAGGAAATATGCAATTAAAATCATCTTAAAAGTCTTTCTGACCAGTATGTAAATATGTTGTTAGTGTTTCCTTTCATTTCTCGAGCAATTATCACTCACAGCTCACTCTATTTTAACTGGATCTTATCCAATGGGAAGGGCCGAGCAAACACTACACCAGAATGGGAACCTCTGGACTATCTGAAAGTCAATTTATTTTATCAAATCCCAGATGACAACTTATCTGACACCACCTGAACTGATGCTCCAAGTAGACTAAAGCAAAAGCGTTATGAGCTGTTTACTAGTTCAATTTGCTCCTGGTGTGATCTGTCCCTCTCTGAGTTGTGGATGGAATCAATAGGCAATTTGTTCATATACAAAAAAAACGAAATTGCAGACAGGCGAAATTGCCTTATGTTATATTTTCTTTACAATCCAAAGCAAAGGAGGGAAGTCTCATCCACTAATTTGTGCTGACATCTGGGTTACGATCCATCTTCCTCCTCGCACCCTTCAACCGTCTCTGGCATACCTCTAGATGTTGTAAATTTAATAGATGTTTGCTAAATGTGTATTGATGAACTTTATTCCCTCTACTTCCTGGTCCACCACTAGACAGCAATTTGTATTTGAAACTGTCACTTTGAAAACTGCAGAGAAAAGAAAATCAATTTGGTATAACATCACAGTATTTTCCCTGGCGGTGGAGTCTCATATAGCCATAACAGATATCAATATCTCTCTCACATCAGAAATCTAAAGACAGAAAGGTGCGTTAGATGACTTTCTTTAAAAAGGCATCGGGGGTCCTTGAGAGAGTGTTTGCAAGTCTAAGAGACCTTCAATTTAATCTTGTAATAGATTCTCTTGGCTCCTTTACTCAGACAGCTTTAATTGAGTTTGACATTTTCCTACCGTAAATGAAATTATTCCAAGTTTCAAAGTAGAAAGAATAGTGCGGATTTTAATAGTCATGCAGTTAAATATACCGTCGCTGAAATTTAAACATGAACACAGGCTTTTTTTGAGTTGTTGTAGATAATTATTGGATGTTCTTGTTTATTCATACAGTTATTAAATAGATGCAGTAGATAATGAGCTGCTTACTGTTCAGAGATGTTTTTAGTCTGGGTTTGAATGTTTTGTTTTGAGTGTTGGAGAGCTTTCAGAGAACACATGAATGATTGAAATTATTTTTGGCATAAAATTGTAATTCAGAAACCCCACACTGACTGAAAAACAATCACTGATTTCCTTTACAAACTCTATTCTTTCCAGGTGTCTTGGATATGGGAACCCATTGATGGTCAGAGGGACAACATCGCTGTATTCCACCCCGTCTATGGACAGAGTTTCCCCAACTTGTCCTTCAAAGACCGAGTTGTCTTCCTCCACAACACTCTGGAGAACCCGTCCATTAGGATCTCTGACCTCAGAATGTCCGATGCCGGCCGCTATACTTGCGAGTATGCCACCTACCCTTCTGGAAATGAACAAGGGACCACCACCCTTATCATGCTTGGTGAGTAGTAAGATACAATGTATCCATATAACATTATGTAACCCTTGCTACACCGAATGTAAAAAGAAAAGTTGCTTTCTATTGCAGACATAGCTGAGACTTTTGTGTGTTTTTTTTTTTATGTAACAAGGACACTTAAGGATTAGAGCATCAAAAGGTCAAAAGTATTTCAACTTTTCAGCAAAAGAGGACTGTGCTTCAAGCAGGCTTTCAAAAGCTGTTCTGCTACATCACCCTTGACAAGTGCCTCCCCAGCCATCTGCTTATCACTGCTTTCTATAAAAGACGTTCCCTTTGGAACAAAGCCTAAGAAGAAGCAATTTAAAGCATTTGACGAGAATTCTCAGGGTATATCCTGTTAGATGCAGAATGAAAAACAAGAAATATGGGTCTGAAAGATTCAGACATGGCACTACTTATATACTGTCAGCCTTTTACGTAAAGACACACTGTTAATTTAAATGTGATTTGAGTAGCAGGCAATCTTTTAGGCAGTGTTGTTGTTTATTTTGTGGGTGAGACTGTAACTTCTGTGTTGAGTCATACATATTTAGGTAACGGATGTATAGCCTAAAGTACTCTAGTATTAATGAAAAAGCAGATTAAGGTCATTTAAATGGCTGACATTATTGTATTTTCCAACAATAACTGGAGGTTGGGTGGGTTTATTTGATAGTTAGTTCAGAACAATGTGATCAAGAGCTAATAAATGAGCATCTCTTTTGCTGTTTTGTCTTTTTGTTGTTTTTTTGACTTGCTTACAGAGCATTGGATGTAGGGTATCATCCTGCTAAGTATATCAGCCTGCAAAGACTCTGGTAGATGCTCTACAGATGCTCTACAGTCATTTGTCATCATGTTGTCTTATTTTTTCACATAAACACATCATCAGGGTCAACTTCCTGTGACCTTGTTGACATATTTGAACACTTCTACATTTCAGTTTAATTAGGTTTAAACATGTTTTGGTCAAATGAGTGATTACATTACTCGTTGATGACTCTTACTGTGATAAATTAATCATAACAAGGCAGTTATCTCACCACAGCCTTATATTCCAAACATCAGACTATTCTTGTATATACATGTATCTAGCAGTGGCAAACATTCACAAACATTTCTCTCTCAGGAATTCAGCTTTTGACTTTAGTAAGATATCACATCTTATGTTACAAATTATGTTTTAAAGACAAACAGCACAGGGAGCACACAGCTGTAAAATCTTGCATCATATCAAATACAGCTGTCTAATTATACTAACAGAGATGCCAACACAGACTACCACTGCATGTCTGGATCACAAAAAGAGGAAATTTAAATAAATAACATACAGACTGGTGACAAATTAAAGGAAAAACAGGTAGGTCTGACTGTTTGACCCCTGGAGTAAGGGGATCTGGTGGCTCTGTTATGCTTTGGGAGGCATTTTGCTGGCATGGTTTGGGTCCACTTGTCCCCTTAGAGGGAAGGGTCACTGCAAATCAATACAAAGCTGTGCTGAGTCATTATCCTATGATGATACATTTCTATCCTGATGGGAGTGGTCTCTTCCAGGATGACAGTGTCCCCATCCACAGGGCCCAAGGGATCACTGACTAGTTTGATAAGTATGAAAATGATGTGAATCATATGCTATGGCCTTGGCAGTCACCAGATCTCAACCCAACTGAACACCTACGGGAGATTTTGGACCGATGTGTTAGACAGCGCTCTCCACCACCATCAACAGAACACCAAATGAGGGAATATCTTTTGGAAGAATGATGTTCATCCCTCTAGTACAGTTCAGAGACTTGTGGAACCACTGCTAAGGCACACTGAAACTGTTCTGGCTGCACATGGTGGACCAACACCTTACTACGACACTTTATGTTGGTTTTTCCTTTGTCACCTATATGTGTGTGCGTTTATATGCTTAAATTACCAATTGCCGCCACAGGCACTGTTGACCAGCAGGGTGCCGATGGAAACTATGCTACTGTTTGGTGAAGGTGAGGGGGAAGGCATGTCAGGAGATAGTGGAAGAGGATGAAGGGTAGGAGTGTGGAGGTGAGACTTCCAACTTTGAATGTCAGCACCATGACTGATAAAGGGTGAGAATTGGCTGATATGATGGAGAAAAGGAAGGCAGATATACTGTTTGTGCAGGAGGCCAGGTGGAAGGGGAAGTAAGGCCAAACTGTTCTACCATGGTGTGGATGGGAAGAGAAATGGGGTAGGGGGGTAATCCTGAAGGAGTATGTCAAGAGCGTATTGAAGGTGAAGAGAGTGTCAGACAGAGTGATGAGTATGAAGCTGGAAACTGAAGGTGTGATGATGAATGTTGTCAGCACATATGCCCTGCGGGTTGGATGTGAGATGGAAGAGAAAAAAGAACTCTGGAGTGGTGGACAGTGTACCCAAGGAGGAGAGAGTGGTGATTGGAGCAGACTTCAATGGGCATGTTGGCGAAGGGAACAGAGGTGATGAAGGAGGTGATGGGCAGGTTTGGTATCAAGGAAGGGGATGTGGAAGGACAGATGGTGGTGGTTGGTCCAGATGACATACTTGTGGAGGCATGGAAATGTTTAGGAGAGATGGCAGTGGAGTTCTTAACTGGATCTTCAAGAATAAAGGTGATGTGCAGAGCTGTAGTCACTACAGAGGTATAAAGTTGATCAGCCACAGCATGAAGTTATGGGAAAGAGTAGTGGAAGCTAGGTTGAGAGGAGATGTGATGATTAGTGAGCGGCAGTATGGTTTCATGCCAGGAAAGAGCACTACAGATGCGATGTTTGCTTTGAGAATGTTGATGGAGAAGTATAGAGAGGGTCAGATGGAGTTGCATTGTGAGAGGAGGTGTGGTATTGTATGAGGAAATCAGTATTGGCGGCGAAGTATGTAAGAGCGGTGCAGGATATGTATGAGGGCAGTGTGACAGTGGTGAGGTGTGCGGTTTGAGTGACAGACGGGTTCAAGAGGTGGGATTATATTATGGATCAGCTCTGAGCCCTTTCTTGTTTGCAATGAAGACGGACAGATTGACAGACGAGATTATGTTCATGGATGACTTTGTGATCTCTAGTGAGAGTTGGGAGCAGATTGAGGAGAACCTGGAGAGGTGGAGGTATGCGCTGGAGAGAAAAGGGAATGAAAGTCAGTAGGAGCAAGATGGAATACATGTGTATTCGAAAAGATAAGAAGCTGGAGGTGGCAGAGTTGAAGATGCTAAGATTTTCGTTGGGAGTGACGAGGATAGACAGGATTAGGAATGAGTATATCAGAGGGACAGCTCATGTTGGGCGGTTCAGAGACAAAGTGAGATGGTTCAGACACGTGTGGAGGAGAGATGCTGGTTATGTTGGGAGAAGGATGCTGACGATGGAGCTGCCAGGCAAGAGGAAAACAGGATGGCCATGGATATGGTGAGGGAAGACATGCAGTTGGTTGACAGGAGGACAGGAAGAGATGGAAACACTTGTGGCGACTCCTAATGGGAACAGCCGAAAGAAGTAGATATTTAATTGTATACGTTATACACTAAGAAAAGTTGCATTAAAGTAGTGTGATATGTAATAAGCAAGAAAACAGGTCATACATGGAAACAATTGTAGTTATGTAATGGCAGCTGTATTGCCAAGATAAGATACCAAACCTCCTTGATGCACCTGATTGCTTTTATTCTCTGCACAGTTTAATAACCACCTATGAAAAAGGCTGCACAACCGCAAACATTTAGCAGAGCACAGCCCACAATGTGAAATCTGGAGAAATGCTTAAACTTACCTAAGCGTCTTGATTTTTGAAACTGAGTGGATGTTAAGTTGTTGTTAGCAGGGGACGCATCCTGTTTGTAATCGGAGACAGCTGGTGTTATTCATCCACCCACATGTCCTCCCGTTTGCACTCTGCTTACAAAGGAATCCGATGCCTGGTGTCTTTCTTCAGCAGTTAACAACACTGAGGAGTCTTCATGCTTCCATGTGAATAACACCAGTTATTATATGGAAGTGATGTGCTTACAGTATGTGGCCCCTAGCATCAGTGCTTCTGTGTTTAAGAGCTTGCACATTATGCACTCCTATCATAATGGCAGGCTCAAGGGATGTCCTGGGAAGATGCCTTTGAACTGAAACGCTGCATTTACTGAATTCATATTCTGTGCAGTTTAGGCCTGGTACTTTTTACTTTTTTTTATCATAATTGTTTTTGTTTGTCAGTGTGAGATATGGAGGATGTTTTAGCCCTTTCTTTTTTTTTCTTTACCTTGCACAAATTGGGTGCAACTTCACAACATTTCATTTATTTTTGTCACAGTACAAAACAATCAAAGTAATAACTGAAAGAAAGCTGCATTTCTGAAAGAAATTGTAGTTAATTTGTTGGTGCTTGAAATGTGGGTCTGGGGATTCCTTATCTGCTTCTCTAAAATAGTACACATAGACTCCGCACTGTGGAGACACTGTACGATAAACAATTTTTAAAATGCAATAATTAAAATAAATTCATTACAGTATACCCAGTTTCAGCCAGTAAAATGTTTTCAAATTCCTTTCATGTGTTCCCCCAGCTGGGCCAGTAATATTTTCCCCAGTAGTTTTTCAAAGTGAATCTTCACAAAACAATTCAGAATCCACGCTGGAAGCTTCTCTCACAGAGACCAGAGCACATAGAAGATGCAGAAACTTGGCTATCTTGCCGAGAAAAACACGGGGAGATATTCTGGTGGGCTTGCAGATCGATGTGGGCTAAGCCTCCTAAACTGCTGCTGTTGGCACAAAGCAGAGGTAGACTGGGAAATACCTGCTGGAAAGCTCACTGGCTTGCCTTTTGTCTGGAGTTACAACAGTGCCAAGCTCTCTGGGACAGACTCTGGTTCATGTAAATGCACTTGAAGAACCAAGTGTCCCAAAGTCAATGAAAAACTCATATTTTACCTTATTTTATATAGAAGCCATATTAGCCAATCACATTAGATCTTATTGAATCCTGGACTGCTGGCAGCCAATCATATTACATCTTATTTAATATAGAACCACCAGCACCCCAATCTTATCACATTTTATTTAAGTATGAATGCATAATCCTGACAGCCAATCGTATTATAACTTATTGGATACAGCACCACTGCCAGCCAATATTGGGGTGTGAATAAAGAATCACTCACTTGTCAGTGAATGATATCATATTGTCTTGGATGGGGACCATACAAAATCAATGGTGGCCAATTATACTTGAATATAGTGTGGCCAGCTGGACATAAATACAATTACCGGTGAGGGAGACTGTAGTAGATCAGTAGGTTGGAAAGAGCTGGTTAGAAAGTACTGTATAACTTTCCCTCTTTGCAGAGAGATGCATTTATGTAGAGTAACCATAATTTAATGTGAGCAACATACACATGTCCTCTACCATTACCAACCATTTTTTAAAAGTTTGGGATAAATGTGTTGGACACAATCAGGCCTGAAATTGACGTTGCGCATTGTTACTTTCACTGCTCTGTTGAGACGAAAGAAACACAGGTGCGGGACAAAAGTTGGATAAAACGACCTCAAAACAAGTAGGTACTTAATATTTCTGGCAAATAACGCTCCTTAATGTTTCACTTTGTCCTCCAAGAAAATAACTCTTTAAACCAATTTATCCTGTGAAATGTTGCAATTGTATGAAATTGGTCCAATGCGTCTCTAAAACTCCTTAATGCATAATCACCATTTTCTCTTATGAATATCATTGGGTTGGAATTTAAAATGTTGAAACCATCACAAGTCCTTCCCCATCATGTGCAATCCATCTCCAAGTCATCATCGTGTTCCTCTCTGTTTCATAAACAGCAAGGACAGTTGAAGCAAAGATAATCAATTAAATAAATGGACCAGTAAGGCTTCACTCAAGGCAAGTTAACTTTTTTTTTTACCATTAACCTATTTATGTCAGTTGTATAGACACATGGAGGATATTTTTGGTCATAATTGAAATTAAAAGTCAGAATAGAAAATTAAAAGAGATAAAATTAAAACAATTATTATTTTACTACACTGCTAGGAATAATCGGGCCATAATTAAACTTAAAAAGTAAATTGAAAAAGCAAATTTAAAATGTAAAATGATCATTTAAAAATGTAAAGTGAAATTTAAAATAAAAAAGCTTAAGTGGAAATTCTCAAACTGAAAGCTTAAATTAAGATGAATTTGAAAATGGTAATGGAAATAAGAAAAGGGAAACATCAATAGATGATATAAATTTACAATCATCAACAAATAAATATTTCCGTATGGTATTTTTTACTTACCAAGTGAATTTTAACTCTGGCAAAACTGATTGGATCAGGCTGATTTTCGGATGCGGACTGAAGGGTGAGGTGTAACCTCATGTGGACTTCACGGCATGTCCCTGACTTCTGTGTTGCGACCGTTCCCCCGATACTTACCCTGAAAATTTACAGAAAAGCAACAATTTTAATGATCAACAAATCATTAAAGTGATTTATTTACAAAAGAATACCAGACATTGGCTGGTTTCAGCTATTTAAATGTAATATTTCTGGGTTTTGGACTGTTGGTCAGACAAAACTTGCAATCTAATCAACAGATTCATCAATAATGAAAATAACCATTAGTTGCAGCCCTGCATAGTGTATATCATATGGAATAATGCAAGTATGGAATTAGGACACACTGCAGCCCATAAATGTATTGTTAGCAAAGTGAACCTTTTAGATTGATTATCTAATTGTCTTAATAAATAAACATAACTTGATTTTCTATTTGATTTTGGTTCTCAAGGCTTTACTGGAGTCTAACTCAGCTGATGAAACTTTTTCTACCTCCAGGGCAGCTCTGTTTCTGAGAAATGATGACTAATACTTAGTCCATTGATTCCAGCCACCAAACACAGGAATAAATGTCCATCTCTTCCTCAACATCTGTTGTTCAGGCATTCTTTAGTACAGCATTGTGACCTTAACAGCTCCAGTCAGCTGCTCAGTGGGCAGCAGAAGAAGAATGTGGTCCTACCGGGCAGCTCCCAGGTTAGAAAATGTGCAAGAAATTGGGTCTTGCCCTGAAGAAAAGTGCGAAGTGAATCTTCTACAGGTGAAGAAAGGTTAAACAGAAATTTTAGAAGTAATCTGTTTGGCCTACCAGGATAGCACTCGGTGCATTTTAGATTCCAGCCCTGATAACAAACCACAGCCAGTGCTTCAGTTCAGTATAGATATTGGTGTGTTTTCTAAAACCAAATATTAATTGAATAGAAATACCTTGACTTCCAGAGTTTTTGACAACCTCGGCAAAGGAGAACCTTTATGGCAGATGAAGATAACCTGCACAAAACAAGCTAGTTTCCATGCACTGAAAATCTGTCAGTCAGCGGATACACCAAAACTACAATAATAAATTGTGCTGTGTACCGACATCCTTTGTGAATTGGAACAGCATCCACCATCCTTTTTATATTGCTGAGTTGTTGATAACAGACATGGGAAGGTAAAAAAAGAGAAAAATGCCTGTGAGTGTACATTTGCCCTCAAATAGGAGCACTGAATCAGTCAAAATGCAGGTAAATGCAGCAGCACAAAGGGTCTTCAAATACACGGCCTCAAGGCACTTTTTGTATTTGTGTTCAGAGGAAAAGCTGAGCTGGGTTTAGAAATCAAAATGATGTGTGCACAATTTTTAGTTTTTGCATAAGAGCAGTAACATTGGGAATTATATCTGTCTTCTTCTTCTTTTTCTTCTTCTTCTTCTTTTTTTTTTTACATTTTAAGCTCTTAGCTAGTGCTCTCAAGCTTAAATTAACTAAATTAGTCTCAAACTTTAATTAATGCATTTTGTCACCATTTCTAGCAGCCAATAATGAGTTGTCAAAACCACACACAAACAGCAGAATAATTGCAGTATAAACTATTCCCGTGTTCCTTGAATACTCATGTAATGTTAACAGTTGAGGAGATGTAGAGAGCCAAACAGATGTTTTTCCCAACAATGTCTGGAAATATTCAGCAGCAGTGTGTCAAGCTGAGAGAAGATGTTTACAAACCTGGGCAGCTGGTGAGACATGGATTCCAAAGAATTTAACAAGATCCAGAAGCCTTTATTGATTTTTTGGCGAATGTATGCTGCAAAGTAGAAAATAAAAAAAAAAAAAAATACATCACTTGGCTGCCTTCTTCAGGGTACAGCAGTGAATAAATCTATGTTTAGAGAGGGAGAGAAGGAGGTAACATTGATATGTGCCACCAGCCAATGCTGCTAAATCTAAATCTGCCTGCTCTTCAAAGCTCTGTTTCAGTGTTACCAGACATTGTTTGGTGATCCTACATCATGTTAAAAACCCAGCTCATCACTTCTGACATACTGTAATTGATGCGATATGGAGGATGCAGTTTGTTTCCATTATGCACTTGATTCAGTGGAGTTAAAACGTAGGGTAACAAGCTCAATGGCTCTAGGGTTCACATTAAGGTTGTCAGAAAATTGCGATTCTCATCTCGTTGTTTGACCCTTTTTTAATAGGAAAGCTTGCTGGAGATGAATTCAAAACTGCAGGGAGGTTTGTTGATGGATGACACTGACGGATGGGGGCAATGTATGAAAATGTCAATAGACAAATCTTGGCTGCAGGTGGAAGTAGTCCAGTCGGCGTTACTGTGGTGGCACCTCACTTGTAAACCGGCATATAACACTGTAATTTATATAAAAGTATCTCAATGTTTGGACGTTTTTGCCAAGAAATATGGTGTCCAGTAAAAGCAGTTGCTGAGAGTAAGCTACTCCACACAGAACTTTTAACATCCAGACTGTGGAGGTTAGACAGAAGCGATTTGTCAATGTTATTTTTTCTCAGAGTCTGCGTCATAATTCATTTCTGACTATTTGATAGAGACTGAATAACTTCCACTCTCACACCAACTACCTTAATGCCAGAGGGAGCGACTGCCAACTCCATGATTAACCCAAACTCTGCTTTCATTGTCAGTGTAAATGTATTCAGTTCCACTCTGCCACTGCGGTAATAGCGGCGGTGCTTGAGAGCGTGACAAATCCTAACAGATTTGTCAATAAGTAGCATGTTGATCACTCAAAAGTTGGACTTTTGATTAATCAAAGAAGAAGACTAAGAGTCTACAGCAACTCTACGGTGGTACTTTGAGCTAAATACTAACATCAACATGCTAACATGCTCACAATAACAATAATAGCAGGTATAACTTAATGTTTACCATGTTCATCATCTTAGTTTGTCTGTTAGCATGCTAAAATTTGCTAATAAATAGCGATAAACACAAAGTACAGCTGAAGTTGATGGGAATGTAAGCCAGATAGCAGATGATTCTGTCAAATTTGGTTGAGTTTAGGCAATAAATGGGTCAGTAATGACAACAGCAAGTGGGGTTTTGGTCTAAAAATGGCTCGTCTCCAGCCAGCTTCACACTCAGTAAGAAATCATTGCGCTTGGCAGATATTCCCACCTTGTTTGGGATTCAAACTGGCAATCTTCCAGACAGAGCCCAGCCAATTTTAATCGGCCAATATTGGCCTATTGCAGATATATCGGTATCATATCAGTATCAGCTTATATGTTGTATGATATGTGCTGATATTTTTTAATTTCTTAAAGTTATAAAGTTATATATTTTATATTTATAAGGAATATCAGCCAATATATTCATCAGAATTTTTTTATAATATTTGGTATCGGCCCCAAAAGTCCAGTGTTCGGTCGGGCTCTACTTCCAGGCACCAGCCTTGTTCTGCACTGCCAAGGTTATAAGAGTCTTAGAGACTTTTAGTTTCAACTTGGGGCAAGCATCTTCCTTGCTTTAAAGGTCTCCACCAACTACAAGGACACTTTACAGCAAATGTATCTTTAAAGGAATGAAAGCAAATGGGCAAATTTCCCCTACAGCAGATTGCCTGTAATGGAAATTTAGAACTTTGAAGTCTAATTATTTCTAGACTGCACATTGTATCTCCATATTGTAACCTACAAATGCGAGTTGGGAGTTTGGAAAAGTTTTTACTGCAGTACCTCTGTTATAAAAACCACAATCTTTGGGTAAACACTCATCAAAATGTGATCTGAATACTTAAAACAAAAGCATGTGGTGAATATAACTTTTAAGCTTTCTAAGTGCATGGCTTCCTAAAGCAAACATACCTCATGTAGTTATTGTGTTTGAAAACATTACTGTAATGCATTTTTCCTGTCTCCCCGTCAGTCTCTGGCATTTAGCCTGTTGATATTTACACAGGGGTGAGGGTTTTGGGGGGGGGGGGCGGTTGGCGCAATGTTTATTCAGTTCCTTTGGCATGGCTTCCCATTTGCCTTCTAATTACTCTGTACTCAGAATGCCTCAGACGGATGTGAGGAGTAGCAGCAGGCTCAATTGGATGCAGTGTCACGAAACACATCAGGGACGGATACTCCCCACTTGTTAAAGCCCCCAGATCAATCCAAACCCCTTTCCACCACTCTGCTTTACTCCCTGCATGGTCAGTCTCTGTCTGTTTATGTCTGTTTCATCTCCTCTGTCATCCCCTCTGTCTGCATCTCGTCTATGCTCTTTTGCTTCTCTCCTTCATGTCTGAGCTCACTTCTCTCTCGTTTCGTCTCAGCTCTCGATGCCTGTTCCCGCTCTTTGTTTCATCTCCCATCCAAGGATATCTTTAGGTTTTTAGAAGACAATATGTAAGACTTTTTAAGACCTTTTGTAACGCTGCCTGGATTTGGATTTAAGACCAACTTTGAAGACAATCAAGGTGACAAAGCTGGCAAAATCATCTGCCATCCACAAATAGCAAAAGAAACAATGATAGTAAATTAAAAGAAAGGAAATTGTTAAGTCCAATGAAACAGATCCAATGGACCCTGTCCTAATTTCTATCACATAAGAACCTCAGAAGACTAAGAGGCCTACCATTGCATGATGAAACAAGAGCTAGCATGCGACTGATGCATGACTCTTGCCACAAAGCCATTGTAGCAAGGTACTGTAATGATCTCAACCTCTGATTTATGCAGCCAGAATTGGTAACGTTTGGCACTTCATATTATAGGTTACAAATATGACCTTTAATGCATATATTACAGTTATTTCTGTGCTTTATTAAAGAATTCATTGAAAGCATTTAACATTATTGAAAAGACTAATATACCTATCATTCATGTGTCTATTTAAAACATTGGTGGTATTTTTTATTATTTGAATTAATGTGACTATGTTGAGATATTCATTCCAAATGCTATATATATTTAAAGATCAATTAAAAATATAGACTTTGGTGTCAGTCCCTTAAATACAAAAAGCAAGGACTTCTTTTTTGACTCATGTAGTGGAAAGAAATCCGCCAAAGAACACACAGAGAGCAATTTTTTCCACTGACAGTAGCCTCAATAAAGCAGCAGGCAAAGCTCCGACAGGAAATTTGTTTTCAATAATTGCCTGACTTTTTGTTGATAAGTAAAATCTTTCAATTCTGATACAACGGATATGACAGATTGAAAGGCATTTAGGGGGAATTTACTAAATCACATCCTACAGTACAAGATGGCGCAGGCTTTAAAAAAGACTTGGTACAACAAAACAAAGTAAACGGCAACACTTGACAACACGAAATAATGGAATTCACTGACATTTAGAGATTGATTGATAGTGTGTCGAGGTTGGGTTTTTCTTTTAAGAAGGGAAGGACATTTTCATGGAACATTGCCACTTTATAGAACAAGTCCAGTTTGATTTCACAAAGCTAATGTGACGGGGGGGGGGGGAGTGAAAACAATGTTTTGCATATCGCTGTTGCAATGTCAAAGCTCTCCTGAAATGTTGTGTGTGTTTGATGTTTCACTTCAGTGGAGAGATTACCTGCTCCTGGTGATATAACTCCGTCAAAGCCAATTAGTTGGTGTCTATTGGTGACTGTTTTTTTGTTACTTTTCCCTCCAGGTAGTTGATAGTTTAGGAAATGCAAGGTTTTTACAAGTATGGAAGGAACAAGCGCTGTTGTAGATTCTACAAAAAGCATACAGGCTGTCCTTAAATGATTAAAAAGACAAAAAAAAAACTTCTAAAAACTGAATTTAGTTTGTAAGACTTTTAAAGGAACTATCTGTACTTTTTCTTTCTGTCTCTTCTGATGTTGAGTGGCCTAGGGTCACACCAGAGGGCCTTCCCCTCCTCTCCGAGTTTCATTACAGCCACAGTAGGATATATACACAACAAACTGATTGAACCTCCTCTTCCTCTGCTCTCTCCTCACCCTCCTCCCTCTTCTCCTCCTCTGCCTCACGTTTGATGTCTTACTTTTCGCCACACTTATTTTTCATCTCTCCCTCCTCTGCCATTTTTAATTTTTTCCTCTCTTCTCCTCTTCACCCCTTGTGTCTCGATTCCTATCATCTCCTCCCTCCCACCCTCTCCTTATAATGTCCCTCTCTGTTCCTCCCACTTACCCCCCCTCTCCCTCCCTCCCCACCACAGCCAAACCCAAGAACTCAGCCAACGTGGTGACCGTCCAAGCCGGCACCAAGTCAGTGGTGGTGGCCCAGTGCGAGGCGGCAGACGGCAAACCGGCAGCCACCATCAAGTGGCTGGCGTCGGTCGGGGGAAACCACTCGACCAGCACCACAAACGGGCCGGACGGCACAGTAACGGTACGCAGTGAGTATCGGTTGGTTCCCACACCGGCGGACAACGGCAGGGAAGTGACATGCATGGTGGAGCAGAGGACACAGGACCGGCCGTGGGTCCACCCTGTCAAGCTCTCTGTGGAGTGTAAGGAAGACACACACACACACAAACACACACACACACACTTTTATTTATATCCACATAACGCCAGTACTGCAGGATACTCTCTATCATCTCTAGCCCCCTCACTGCTTATTGATGGACGTTTCACAGATTGCTAATTATAAGTTAGAACAGTCCATATTTATATCTCAAGCTGTGGAAACACGATGATGACAAATTGATACTTTTAAAACTGTAGTGTGGAACACCTCCTCCACACACTCTCCTCCCAAATCACTTCTAATCCGCTTCTCTAATGACCTAAATAATAAAAACAACATCTGGTCTACTTGCTTTAACATCTGAAAACACATTTTCACTTCTGCATTGTTTCAAAATTGTGGGTGTAACGCATGAATACAAATAAAACCTATTCTTCTTTTATTGCATAAGTTTCTATTATGAATGGCTTACAGTATAGAAGTCCTGCAGATTTGCGACAGGCTTTTAACAAATTTGGGATCACGATGTAAACAATGAGAGCTGAGTGACGGGTTGCCAAGTGAATGCACACTACATGAAAATTCAGGACACAGTCTTTATATACTTAGCATCTGATTCAGTGTGGAGTCTGTCATTATGCAATCAGCCGATGAGACTTCCTTCTAGGTGAATTGTTTGAGGGAACGAGAGCTTAAACCACCTCTGCCTCGGCTGAAGTGCTGTTCTGGTTTAAACCTTTTATCAACTAAGATATGTTTGCCACATGATCCATGGTTAGTCAATTTGTTTTACCAATACATTATAGCCAATATGATAATGCATCCTTGCAGTACAGTCATCCAGATATTATGACAATCCATCTACAACAGCAGGGCAATGTATTAATTGCTTCAAGATCACTGTGTTTGTCACCTTTTCTCCTAAATTGTTAATTTCGTAGCAGATTGTAACAAATGCATCCATCCAGAATTCTTAAATTATATACAAGATAATGACTGATGACTGTGGTAACTCCCAATCTTCAAGAACAGCCCTCAAAAAGTAAAGAGAACAAAATGATGGCACTTTCACCTTTCTGTACTTTTAGGACTTTTAGCCCTCATTAGTATAGAAAAAGAAGACGGCACAAGTTTACACACAAATGTGCACACACACACACACACATACGCATTCATTTAATCCATTAAATTCCATTCTAATTTACATGGGATTAAAATATTACGCAGGTTCAGGGTAGCTTTACAGAGATTTAGGGATGCTGACAGCATCGTCTTAACTGTGTGACCTCGCCGCCGTTTACTGCAAAGATGGAACAGATTGTCTTTGTTCAGCCTCTTTTTTTTAAATCTGCAATTTTTACACGGCATACTCACACACACATAAATTTACAATCAAACTGCCTGTCAAGCTGTTATGAGAAATAAAGTGGAATATAGATGGGAAATTCCTAAAACTACCTGAAGACAAGACCCCTAGTTACACACACACACATTATCATACACACCTCCATGGCTGTCCATCAAGCTGCCCAATTATCATCCACAAAGTGTGCATCTTTGTATCAACATAAACAATATGTGCTATCTATGTGTATGTATATTTGTGTGGGAGCGTATATGCACATGAATGTACATTACTTACAGGCAGACAACCACACATGCACTCAAATGTGAAAACAAACAAACCTGAGAATTCTCACCTGTCAAGCTGTCAGGTGTCTGGTGTGGCTTGTATGACACATACAAACACACAAGCACAGACTTGTTTGTACCTGTGAACTTGTGACAACACCCACTGACACAATACATTTCTTAACCCTTAACTTAAACCTAATTCTAACCTAATTACCCTAAAACCAATTACCCTTGATTGAAGTTAAGATGGTCCAAAATGTCTTCACTCTCAAAAATCTCATGTGCAGAGCCAAACTAACAATGAACTCATTCTACTTACGAGTATTGCGTGGGCATCCAAAGCCTGGTATATCATGCTCCTTTGTGCCTTAGACATCCTTTGTTGTCCAAAATCTATTAAAAACACCTCATATCACAATGTCTGGACTTTAAACTAGTTATTTAAAATGTAGAATATAGTGTAAAGGTTGTGATATCTAGCACAACAAGCTAATAAGCTCTGTTACAAGGAACTACTCTCCAGAGACTGAAAATGTGATCGCTTGTACTAGTCTTTGGAGCTGTTTACCCTAAAACCTTTACCCTAAAACCAATTACCCTTGATTGAAGTTAAGATGGTCCAAAATGTCTTCACTCTTAAAAGATATGACTAGCGATTTTCTATATTTTTCTCATTGTCAAAAAATCTCATGTGCAGAGCCAAACCAACAATGAACTCACTCTACTTACGAGTATTGTCTGGGTATCCAAAGCCTGGTATATCATGCTCCTTTGTGCCTTAGACCTCCTTTGTTGTCCAAAATCTATTAAAAACACCTCATATCATAATGTCTTGACTTTAAACTAGTTATTTAGAATGTAGAATATAGTATAAAGGTTGTGATATCTAGCACAACAAGCTAATAAGCTCTGTTACAAGGAACTACTCTCCAGAGACTGAAAATGTGATCTTTGGAGCTGTTTCTGAACAAACTAATGTGCCCAAACTCTTTGGGGCAAAGGAGAACATGTCACCCAGTGCAACAGTGTGGCTCAGTGATGTGTTTTTAATAGTTTTTGGACAACAAGGGAGGTGTACGGGACAGAGGGATAAGATATATCAGCTTTTGGATACGCAATAACAATACTTGTAAATAGATCAATTCAGCTCTGCACATGAGATTCGTTCAAAATAAGAAAAATATAGAAAATGAGCAGCCGTATCGTTTAAGGTGTAACTCAAATTGATCCTCACAATGATAGAAGTACCATAACACGCACATATACAAACACACTCACTGTGACTCCTCACTGTGTATGTGTTAGTTTAGTGATGGTGTGAGGGATCATGTCTCCTGTCAGCTGTATAACTCAGATCAGCTTTTATAGGTCAGCGCTCTCTGGGAGGAACACACACACACACATATACACACACACACACACACACACACACATAGAAGTATCATACACTTACCCTCCTGTCCTGCTTCATCTTTCTCTCCCTGCTTTTGCTTTGACACACGGTCCTCACACTCCTCTCTCTGTTTCTCTCTCCCCGTTTCCTTCTCAATCTCTCTCTGTCTTTTGATTTGTTTTTTCCACATGAAAAGGGTGAAGGGAAAGAGAGCCACTAAGCTTTTCTGTTCTACCGGTTTTAGCTTCCCACACGTCGCTTTGGTTTGACTTTACTTGAACATAAGGCTCTTAGGAGAGTAACAATAACTGATTTTCTCTTCCTCCTTGTATAAACGTGGCTTGATTTTTGGGAGGAAAAGCTCTTTAAGGTAGAGCTGAGCTTAAACACGTACGCGCAGGGCCTACCAGACACGCTGAGGTTTTGCAACATGCTGAGACAGATTAGTAAAACATCTCCGAATGGCCAAGATTTTTATAGACAGTTTGTCATCCTACATACTGTCACACAGCTCCCTCATGTTACTAAAATTCGCATGTTGACTGTGACCCGACTGTGACCTGCTTTCTATCAAGTCGTTGCATACGTTAGCCTCCCTCAGTTTACAGATGTCATGAACCACATATTCCAGGTGAAAAGAGAGAGAGGATCTTGCACAGCTTGTTAGCTCGCTCACAAGGGCGCACTATAGAGTTTTAAAGTGTGCGAATCATCAGTACAAAAGGGCAACTGCAGAAAAATTAAAAAATCCGGTTCTTTGATTTAAAAAGTCAAAGGTACAAGACTGAATATATAAAAATGTAAGCAGAGAAAAGTACGATTACCAAAGAACCTTTGCTTAAAATTCTGTTGTGTGTGTGTGTTACTATTGAAGGTGAAAGAAGGAGGTGAAATTCACTTTTAGATTCGAGGTCAATTTTGGATTCATTTGGCAACTTTGTGTTTTGTTCCCAACTGCAGCAATGAAGCATTTACAGCTCTGACTTGCTCCACTGACAGGCTTCTCCTTGATGGAAATAGCCTAACCTAAGGCTCGAAAAAAATATAATTTCCCAAAGAAGTTATTAAAATTGATTGCCATAACATAAACCTAAACCATAAATCATTATATTATCCTAGAGACTCCTGAGTTCATGCAGTATGTTGAGGAACACTAGGGAATGTACAGTCCTACTCCTACTTTACAACCCTATAATTAGCTACAGTCGCTAGCTACAGAAGCTTACATAGGCCGCCATTCTTTCTGGATTGGCAAGACCGGACAATGACATAATCTGGTTTTCTCAGAATCCCCAGAGCCACCACACAAGACAGTGCATGGAAATGTTAAACTGTCTTTATGAACCTCAATTCCATTACCTCTTTCCTTTCTTTATTTTCCTGACATGATATGAAATAAAAAACCCACATCCTGTATCAACTGTCTCTCTCTTTCTCACTTTCAGACCCCCCATCTGTGACCATAGAGGGATACGACCACAACTGGTACGTCGGCCGCTCTGACGCCGTGCTCCTCTGCACGGCCAACGCCAACCCCGCGCCCACCACCGTCACCTGGACCGCGTAAGAATCCGTCCATCTGTGCAGTCGAACCGTCTCGCCTCGCCTCCCTCAGAGAGAGTGACAGATTCTCTAATTATTGCTATAATCACAACATAAGTGCGCACAACAATCGCTCCTCTTTAATGATCATTTCTTAGTAATTTTTTGATAAAAACAAATGCTCTTAACATCTCGTCCTGATAGACAGATGGCGTGCTGTGCTGTGTGTGTGTGTGTGTGTGGTTTTCTTGATGAATATTGAGCAGGGAAACAGAACGGCTGTTCACATGTCTGTGATTTTCCTCACATTAATGCCGTCTTTGAATATCACAGTCACAAATTCTTTCTCTCTTTTGCTTTTTTTCTTCCTATATATCTCTTCCAATCTTTCTCTCTTTCATCTTTTCTCTCCCCCTCTCCCACTGATTTGTCTTTTTTTAATTTGTTTTGCTTCATCTTATTTAATCCTATACCTCAAAACATATGCTCTCCTCACTCTTCTTTACTTTTCTCCCTTCCTCTTTCCTCATTCTTCTTTTTTCTTCTGATATCCCTCATTTCCTCTGTCCTTTTCTCCTGCATCCTATGTTCCTTTCTCTCCTGTCATCCTTTGTCCTCTTTCCCTCCTTGCACCCTACCAAACATCTCTCTCTCCCTCTTCACCACCTCACTCCCTCTTCCTTTCCTCTTTCCTTCCCACCTTTTTTATTCCTTTCTCCTCCTTCTTTCTTCTCTCCAGGGTGTCCGGTCCTTTGCCAGACACGGTGGTGGTGGACGGCAACAAGCTGACGGTGAGGAAGGTGGACGACGCCGTCAACACCACCTTCATCTGCGAGGTGGAGAACAAGCACGGGACCAGCAAGCACCAGATCACCACCATCGTCAACGGTGAGTCCGTCGACCCGCAGGCGACACGCACTCACACGGGTAGATGCTGCACACGTGCGGAAGCGTGCGCAGATGCGCACAACATAGAGATACATGTATATTTACTGGCAAACATGATGATCACACACAGGTGATACAACATCCCATCAAACACAACAGGATCATTTTCTCAAACAGCATGTAATTACCGCCTGCATACACACACACACACTGTTAGCGATGGTAGTTAGCTCATTTTACTCCACACATTATCCCGTGAACAGGTGTACGGTGCAAATGTACAGCGTGTCGTGTGTACCTGGACACACTCAGACACACACGCAGCCATTTGCATGCACAATACAGTCCACCATCTCTCCTCAAACATGCACTTGCACACATGCATGCACAGAAACACAAATCTCTCTCACACACACACACACACACACACACACACACACATGCTGGGATCAGGGCTGATCTAAGAGCTGCAGGGATTCTGGTTTCTCTCAATCTCCACATTGGATTTTATTTTTCATGTTTTCCTCCTCGCTGGCCGGCTTTCAGCGAGGCGCGGCGGAGGCTTTTGATTGACCCTTTCACCACAGCAGGGCCAAATTGCAGGACAAGGGCCAACTCCGAATGTTTATAACTTCAGATCGAAACCACTCTCTTGAAACCGGAGTCTATACGGCCGGACTGCGAGCAGGAAACTGTAGCCCTGCTGG
Source organism: Thunnus thynnus (assembly GCF_963924715.1). NCBI lineage: Eukaryota > Metazoa > Chordata > Actinopteri > Scombriformes > Scombridae > Thunnus > Thunnus thynnus. The sequence continues at coordinate 7,333,670 of NC_089531.1, forward strand.
ACGTAAATTAAATGTGAATAGTGGTTTATGAGTCTGGGAGTAGGCCCTCGTTAGAGTGTTTTGGCCCTGCAGTGAACGCGACAGTGTTGGTATTGTTTGAGGGTTTCTAAATTCTTCCATGGGGTTGGTGTGAGCCAGTTTGCCCAGATTTGTTTTCTTTCTTTCCTTTTTTTAATACCAATTCTTTTATTTTGTACCCAATATTCTTTAACATGAACTAACACATCCTTAAGCGTAAGTGCTCTATCTCTCTTCTTTTTCTTTTATCCTTTGATTTCCTCCTTCTGTCTGGTAAGATTATGACGGTTATGTCTGCATGCACTCTTGATCTTTCTGCTGGGTCTTGATTTATGACGTTTGCTAGTCCGGTGATTCAGCTGCTGTTACCACGGTGTTCAGTCGGGGGGTTTTTTTTTCTATCCTCTGCCCTCTGACACTTTCACACATTGATCCGACACACACATACCTCTACACTCAAGCACACACACACACACATACACACACAAACCCAAGAACGTGTCCGCTTGCTGAAATGCTTCACTACGCATCAGCAGGCAGGCCTTGAAACCTGTGTCTTTTTTTTTTTTTTTTTTTATCAATCAGTGTGTGTTCCCGCAGTGTTGAACTCCACACTGCCTGCTTGACTGGTCAAAATGCTTCCCTTCCTTCTTCTACAATTCTTTTTTTTTGTGATGAATTAGTTTGAATAATCACCGTGTTGAGCTTAAGAAAAACAAAAAACACAACAACAACAACAAAAAAAATTCTACTCTTTTGCCAAAAGACAGTGAAAAAGCTACATTTAGAAGATCCGTGGGAAATCAGAGCTGGAGATTTGAATTGTCTCCTCTGAGAACAAAGATGCTTTGTAGCCAGGCGGTGTGTTGGGAGGGATGTGTGGGAGGTTCAGAAGAGGCTAAGCTGCTACTGTTCTTGTTGGAAGCGTAGCATTGTGACTGACTCAAAGTATCAGGGAGGGTACTCTTTCCTCCCTTCTAGCACACACAAACACACGCATACTGTAAGCTTAACACACTGAAATCCCTTACAGACACATGTAAAATCCCTCAACGTCCTCACATGGCTCACACACTCACACACACACACATACAAGCACTTTGAGGACACACACACACACGCATATACACACACGTTTTATCTTTCCAAGTACCTGAGATCAAGCCCAGACTTTGTGATTCATCTTCCTCTGTGTTAAATGTGTCCTTGGCGTTTGATGGTTCGCTTGTGTTCCATCTCGGTAAAGTGACTAGTTGGGTATAAAGTAAGGCGAGGTGTGGGTTGACAGAGCACTTTGCTCAGTGAACAAAGATGGTGGCAGATGTTTCTACTGTTTTGTTTGGCATTTTAACCGACACACTCATCCAAAGTGACTTCCTATGAGCAGATAAGGGAGTGAGTGATGTATTGCTCAAGGAAGTCAAGTGACTCTGGCTGTACATGCGCCACCTTGTTATGTCTCACAAAAATATCCTCACTACATCTAATTGTATTATTTCAGATTATTCTACACAATATCAGCTGTACAGAATCCTAGCTTTGACCAGCCAGGTATTCAATTATTCATTTTACAAGTGTCAATTCAAGTTGGTGTCAACGTGCAAAGGCCAGCTCTTCTTCAAGGCTGTTGGACGATTGTGAACAGATACACACCGTGAAAGAAAACAGGAAGAGGAATATATAAATATCTATTTTATTTAACAAAAGCCACAGAGTCAACATTAAGCCAACATTCATCTTACCAGGGCTGCAACTATTGATTGTTTTTTTTCTCGAGTCTCTAAGACAAAACAGTGAAAAATGTCTGTCACAATATTCAAGCGCACAAGGTGATGTCTTTATATCTTATCATGTTCAACATGCATTCAAAAACAAACAAACCATTCAAGTAGATATAATTTAGACCAAGAAAAGCAGCAAATTCTCACATTTAACTTGGAAACATCAAATCTTTTGCATTTTTGCTTAAACAAAATGACTTAAACGACCATCCCATTATCTAAATAGTTGCTGATCTTTGCAGCTCTACATAAGTATAAATGCTATGCTAGCTGGCACAAGTCTCTTTAGCATACTATACTAACTCAGCAAAACATAACTATTAACAAAATATGAGATAGAGAATGGGAATGGCCCAACATTTTTTAAATAAACACCTTACTGTAGTGAAAGCAGGTGAATCATGACCTACAACGATAGCCTCCTGCAACACTAACTGGGCCATGAACTCGCTCCACTGGGCCGCTATTTAGATTCTTTTTTTATTTTGCATCGTTCTGATACTGAAGCGGCGTACTGGGAAAACTCTCCGTACTCCAGATGGCCAGTCTGCTGTTGGTAGTGAATCACAACACTTTTGTGGAAGTGATCACATACATGGCTGAACTCATTCGGTCTGATACAGTAGGTTAGTTACAAATTAAAGCACACACACCAGCAGTTAAACCACTGAACACACAGGAAGAATTTGTCATGTACCCTCTGTACTAAAACATGATACCGCCTCCCAGTTTTAAACAGTTCTATCAGTCAATTCAGGAAACAAGCTGCCAACCTAAACACTAGTAACCAAATAGCTGAATAGACTTTTAAAAGACTGTTTACACTGAGTGAAACATAAAAGCATATACTGGCACACATGTATGTATCAAACCAAGCCTTTTTAATTATATTACAACTCAGCTCAGATCTGATATGTGACATTTTGTACCATGCAATAAATGGCTTATGGTGTTTTTCCATACAGCTAGGAGACCCGTGCTGAGTCATGCAATTGGAACTTCTGATGCTTGCAATGCTTGAATGGTTTTTCATTGGACACGCTACAAGTTTACCTTAATGATGTGTTGGAGGTGTGCTGGTTTACACACATGACAATAGGTGCACCAGCTCTCTGTGGTTCTTTCTTCTTCTACCGTTCCTCCCTGCAACTTTTAAAACTGATCCAGTCAATGCTGAACTGAAAACGTAATATCTTTGTGGTATATCCCAATTTTACTCAACTAAACACTGCCAAACTTGGTGATATATATGCATGGCTTTTTGCAGCCACCAGCTCACAATAAAAGCATCCCAGCAATCGACAATAGAACGTTTTTAGTACTGGCAGATTTCCCCAAAGGTGCTATCTCTTCTTCTCTCTCAATTTGCGGCTTAAGTGTAGTTGATTATGGCTTATTTTAGGGTGCAGCTAGCATGGAAGTCATCATCATTGAGAGCCCTCCTCTCAGGGTTTTTCACTTACTCAGAAAAGGCTTTCTGTCTTACCGTAACGCGGTGCCTTTTCAGTAAAACCAAAATATATCATTTCTTTGAATTGGAGTGATCTGGCTTTTGTGCAGAAAACATTTGTGTGTCCTGAAGAAAAAACCATTATGAGTAAACCACTTGCCACTAACTGTAGTGATAGAAGCCAGTTCCTCTCAGCGTGAGATCTAAACTGTCAAGCGCGAAAGGCCCTGGCTCTCAATAATGTAACAGTTAATACCCCGGCACTTTGTGTACACAGGCCCAACACACCCCGCTAATTTCCCTGCTGAGAACTGTTAACAGCTCTTCTCTGTTCTGTTAAATGGTAGATGAAAGCACCGTGCTGTCTGGCTTTTCTGCTGCCGTCAAGCAGCCCCGTCACGTGTCGTGTTTCCCCCCCTCCCCTCACCTTCCCCTCGCCTCCGCCCCAGCCTCCACCGGGGCTATGACTTAGAGGAGATGGAGGTGGAGGAAGAGGAGGAGGAGGTGCGTGGTTGCAGAGAAAGAGATTGAGGAAGAGAGGCGTGAGGCAGGACGAGGAGGAAAAAGAGGCTTAAGGGGAAGAGGAAGAAAGAAGAGGAGGATGAGGAGAGGAAGGAAGTAGTGAAGGAGGATGAGGAAGAGTTGGAGACAGATGAGCTAGGATGGCACTTTCTGCACTTTCACCTAATAAGCACACACACACACATACACACAGGGTCTATCTTTTTCTGATGCACCTCAATCTCTCCGTAGTAAACTCTACTTTAAGACAGCCAGAGATTTTTTTTTTCTTAGGCGTTTTGCTGACGAGAGTGAAACTTTTTAAATGAAACGGCTCTCGAACACCGTACACACACACACGCATAAAACACACATACACACATCCCCGCAACCCCACCCTGAAAACCCCATCCGTTAACACGCACATGATGCCAACTATGCATGGCTTGCTTGGTTGCCACGGCGCCAGCTGGATCTGCCCAGCGCAACCGTGCACACACACACAGAGATGGAGGGAGAGGATGTTGGCAGAAAAAAAATGATTGGAGTGGAGGATGGGAGTGGATATGAGGTGGGGTGGGCAGCGGGAAAAAAAAAGACCGCAAAGAGATTGCAGAAGGACTGAAAACCGAGATAAAAGAGAGCATCGGGGATGGAGAGAGGGCGAAAAAAAAATCTGAGAGCGATGGAGAGGCACAAACAGCGGTAACAGCAGGGGGAGAGCGACAGGAAAGTCCTCTAAAAAGTCTGATGACTTCGAGTCCCATTTGAAAGACCGAGCTGGCAGAAGGCTGTGACCCCCTCTGTCCTCTACCCCTCTGCCCATCACTCCACCCCCTTCCCATACATCCAGTCCTTTCATGGGGAGTCCAGCTGGCACTGGGCTGGGGGCTGTTGTTGCCGTTCAAACACACACACACACACACACACACACACACACACACACACACACTCATACACAAAGTCACATCTGAGGGGACCAGTGGAGAAGCATTTCCTGGATTGCCTGCGGCAAGCGAGATAGCTGTCCACTGGAAAGACTCATACTCACTTTGCAGACACACACACACACACACACACACACACACACACACACACACACACACATACAACATTTCACACATGCACACACAGACAAATTGGACCATGTAGCTCTGTGCATAAAATAATCAGATGATCTAGCCATGGGGGAACACGCTGGCACTGAGTCCCTCGGACATAAACCTCAGGCGAACCTCTCTACAGGCTTAATGAAACACAAATACAGTATGCAGATACACACAGACAGGGTTGAAGAGTAGCGGAAGAGTTGTAACAGTGTATTATAATTGAAAAATAAATACAATGTAAAATATCTTGATAAAAGGTGAGAAAAAGTAGAGGTTTTTCCTTTAGAATATGAGCATGTAAGTCAATGACATGTATTGTGACACATCCTTTGGTCAGAGACCCCGACATAAACCCACTCTGATGTGTCCTGTACAATATAATGAATGTAAGCCACAATGATGCAAAGCAGAATGGCTTCTCCTGTACTTCTTCGTTTTCTTTGGCTCCTCCACGTCTATTATATTTGTATATCAGGATACCTTCTACCTACATACATGTGTTATCATGTGATATACAGTATGTGTACACAGAAAATGTTGATAGAAACGTCCTTTATCAGTGTTTTTCCATCTTTCAGTATGCATACTTCCAGACCGCAAACATCCAAAATAATCAAAAAAACAGAATTTGTTTAATTCCCTGGTTTACATTGCTGTTATCTAGCTTCCTGTTATGGAAACCTGCCAAATTCTGTGAGTACATAAAGGTTGTGACATCCACACTCATTAACTCTCCCTGTCTGTTTCACCTACTGACTCTCCTTCATACACACATACACACATAAACCGATAGCTAACTACCACGCAGCTGCAGTTTTTCGGGGCTTTCTGTGTATATACGATGTGTTGCTACGCTAACAGACAGGAAACGGACGCCTGTTTAGACTACCGCTCAGATCTCATCTGATTTTCACGTCTTGATGGAGCCACTTTAGTTTTCCTCTAGTTAGGGCCCCGGGCTACAGAACTGTAGCATCTGATTGCGCAAAAACGTGGAAAAAAAAAGAACAACATGCTGAATATTTCATGTTGTATATGTGGGAGATGTGGGCGTTTCTGGTTTATTCTTTGTGTTAAATCTGGGATCAGTTCGATGGTTCTTTTTATTTGGATATTAATATCTTCACGCTGCCAAAAAAAAAAATGCAAAAGAGCAGATGTCTAACTAAAATAACTCTGTTTATTAACACAAATATTGAAATCCACAAGATGACTAACTGTTCTGGTATGCCTTAATTGAATTATAACAAATATTTTGGATAGAGAATACTGTGCAGAGGGATTTCCTCCACAGTGCTATAATATTTGTTTATTCAAATACTTTGGCAAAATTTGGAAGCCGTGCTGTTTCTTTGTTGTTACCTTATTATTATTTCCACCAGTGTTTCCACCGGCAGCACTCATACAGCTGTGATTTATCAAAGCTGTTTGGCTTTCATTGGTTCCTCCAAAGCTGCTGAAACAAACAGTGTTGTCTGAACTCCACTGCAGCACAGCGTGTTGTATCCGTATGTGGTTATTAACAAACGTGTTGTTCCATACAAGAACGGCTGAAAATGATATTAGACTTCACAAGTCATGAGGAAATGTTTTTTTTTTATTAAGATTCTTTTTTTTTACTTTTTATTTGAAAGTAAGTTTAAGGAGACAGGAAACACGGCGAGAGACGAGGGTATGACATGCAACATAGGTCCCCCCCGGGTAGGAATCCAAGCGTGACGTCGCGGTTATGTGGTATGTGCTTGAACCATTAGGCCATCGGGGCGTCCTGGAAATGGGTTTTCAGTGGTGTCTTGTTTTCACAATTTTTTTTTTGCTAAAATGGGATGTTGTGATGGGATGACACACACACACAGTGAAGGGAAAGGCAGCTCAGAAGTGTCAAATGCTTTATGAATAATCTTAAACTGTGACTGATTCTTCAAAATACATATATCAAAACCAGCAGGGTACAGCACAGGGTGTGTAGGAGAAGAACCAGTGTTTTTATAGGTGAACAAACCATCATACTTTCTGTTATTTTGTCACATGATAAGAGGGGTTGAGGAGCAGATCAATTAATCGTCAATTATGACTTTATATCTGTCTACTTCTACACTATGAGGTGAAAAAAAACAACCTATTTTAACAGAGAAACAGGAGAAAGTAAAGATCAACTGCTGGGTTGAATGTTAAATACTTTTAATAATAACAAATGTAATTTCCATGGTGTGGAAATCCTTTTTAATTTCATTGTGACTTTCAGTCTGCATAATTACTGATCTCCTATCAGCTGCGTTACTCCGTGGTGACAGCTGTGGTGAATCTTGGCAGAAGCAGCGACAGACAATCATTTCATACAGATAAGTTTCATTTCCACAGTGAGGTGATTTCCCAGTGAAGTTTATCCCCCAAAAATGAGAATCAAGAAGGAGGGGGTGGGTGGGGGGGGGGGCGCTCTATCTGTGTAGGAAAAAAAAAAACGTACAGTCAGAAACAAAGCAGAGGGAATCTGATGGAAACTTCTAGAAAGAGCTCCGCTGTTGCCCCCTCGGTGTGACTGTCGGGGCAGCGACCACGCAGGGGTAACGTCTGTCAGGGAGATAAGAGCTGAGGAGAGAGCCTCCAGGCTACGGCTTATCACACACACAGACCTGGAGGGAATACACAAACACACATATACACACATGGGGTGGGTGGGTGGGGGGGGGGGATGTGAAGCCTTCCACGAAGAGAGATTTGAGGCGGGGGGAGGCTTATATCTCACGTCAGTATCACCAGGTGCCCGGCAGCAGTAACTTCAGTCTATTTCTCTATCTGTCTCACAGCAGGATGACCTTCCAGTCAACAGATTACCGCCACCAGTGTGGGGTTCAGAGAGAAAGAAAGAAAGCTTCCCTGTATGTGACATTTCCACTGGCGTGTATTTGTAGTTTATGATTAGAGCTCGTTCAGTGTCTCAGAAAGGGACTGACCCGGAGCAATCATAGGAAACGCGCTCTGTGGTGTTTGTATTAATCGAGCAGCGGTAGAAAATAATCGCCACCATCTCCAGTCGTGTGATTTTTTTTTTTTTTTTTCCCCACTCGATGACTCGAGACACAGCTTCATGCTGTAGAGATGAGCTCAGTACTCACCAGCTGTCTGCTCTAGTGGCATTATGGGTAAAATATCAGGCATATTTTGTCGTCTCAGCAACTTTTTCAGGCAGCTTGTCAGGCAGTCTTGATTATTTTTCAACTGTTTGCCTGAAAGGACCTTAAAGGACTGGTTCGTCTTAAAACAATAGTCAGGAGCCCAAATGACACTTTTTTCTTTCTATAATCATTCCTCATGTCCATACAAGTCATTAAGAGATCCCTTCATTATGCACATACAGTGTTAGTGGTGGGGGTAGCCTTTGTTCCACGCAAAAAAGTATTAAAAAGTTTATGTGAAGCTGATATGAGGCTTCAGCTGTCCAAATTAGTCAAATCAAGTCAATATCTTTCAAAGTTATTATCTTTTTAGTGCCGAATTCCTTCTTTTTGTTATGATCCTTCCACTGCAGCTTATCAGGAAAACTCTGTCTGTCGAGACACAAAGAGTTTTTTTTTTTTTACTAAAAAGTCTGTAACTGTGGAAGATATCCACTTCATTTGACTAACTCAGACAGCTGAAGCCTCATATTATCATCAGATAAACTTTTAAATACATTTTGAAGTTTTCAAAACTAGTGCTTCATCGTAAGCACATTTGGAGAGAATCTTCTAACGGTCAGTATGAACAGCAGGAAAGATTACAGTGAGAAAAACCTGTTTCAGTGTTCATTCGGGTACCTGACTGTTGTTTTAATGTCTGAACACAAACTACCATCGAGACATATCTGTACATATACAGTATTAATAACTGACCAAACGATCAGTTTTCAACCACAGCATCATTGGCTGGTGTCAGTTGCTCAGAATTATAGACCAGCTATGTTTCTGTGCAACATTTGATAAACATACAGAGGTCATCTGTAATAGAAAACCCACAGATCACCAGTTGTTCTTCACTAATAGTAGCTTAGAGAGACATTAATGCAGTATAACCGCAGGATGTGTTGTGTTTTGAATACTGGGCAGCTATTGCTTTTTCTCATGTTCATATTCACATAGTCATTCTCTTGCTCTTAATTTAACTTTTTTCATTTTATTTTTGTGTTTATTCGACAAGGACAATGCTCACTAATTACCAGAAAAGCCTAAAATTATATTAAAATGACACATCTTATAAAATTCACAGCACACACCATAATTAATACTCACAGACTAACACATGTAGCAATCAAACAATAGCTCGTTTTAAACAGAGATCCGGCAATACCCCTCATTACGCCGGCTTTGCTTTTTTACAATGAACCAAACAAAGCCGGCATGTTGCTGCCCAAGTGTGTGATTTCAGATAGCATGCAGATATTCCAGAGGCATGACGTGTAACACAACAGCGTCAGCGTCTAGTGTGACATATAACATACGTGTCAGGCAGTGACATTGTTTTCTTAACTCTTCAAACACAAAGTTGCTGTGCAGGTTAGCTGCTAACTGTTTCTTCAGAGATTGTTAAACCCTCTGGTGGTGGGTCACACACATAACACGTCATCAAATCGTCACACCCCTGTCCCACCATGCCGACTCTCCCTTTTACACAGAAGTCGATTCGGCTCTTTGACCACCTCCGCTCCTGGCTTAACGCCCCCCCCCCGCCCGTTCCATGTTTGTACGTTTTATGCAGAGCGGCGAGGCGGAATAATGGCGCAACATTTCCGCCTTAAACAGGCTTTATAAAAGGGGCCAATGTCACAACTAGTGATGTGCAGAGATCCCAGTATTTGTATTTGTAGCTGTATTTGAATAAAAGTGGAAAGAGGCTTAAAAATCCTGTTTTTGTTTTTTATGACACTTTTAATTTTAGAAAATTAAAGTGTTACAATAAGTGTTCATGAATATTATAAAGGAGGTCCTCACATCGGGTCTTGAACCGGAGTCTCCCAGATCATAGACGACTGCACTGATTACTGAGTTAAAACTTTACTCTTTACCTCATGCAGGCAGACCTCTACCTATTTATACACCCATAACACAGACACAGCACAGCATGTAATGTGCAGGGAGGAACTTCAAAGGCAATTATTGCTTTGCACTTTTCATTTATTGCCTATTTTTTACAACCTTACATTGTGAAAAGGAGAAGAGGAAAAACAGGTTATGGAGAGTCTCTTGTAAGCACTTTGCTATCCCTGGTGAACACCCCCAACAAATCATTTTTTAAATATTTGTATGAAACAAATACTCATATATAACCCACTATTTGTGCTTTGCCGAATAATGTATTTGTATTCGGGTTCACCCCTAGTCACAACACAATACAGAGTGGTTAGAAACAATACATACTAAAGTTAAAAAAGGAAAAGAATAGCAAAGGATCAATAGAAACAGACAAAACAGAAAACAGGAAGGCAGCAGAGAAAAGCAACTAGTATCCTTCTGTTTATGTTTGATTGTTAACGAGCTTCACAATGACCAATGAAGGAATGTTAAGTTAATTTCCCTAATGTGCACTTGTAGTAAATACTTACAGTAGAACCTCGTGCTGAATGCAACAAATGAATGCCTTGTGTCTGTGGGCTATTGAAAAAAATCCAAGGTGGTAAATCATAACACTTAAATATACAGTTTCTTCTCCCTTGCAGTTACCAAAAAATACCATGTAATACAGAAACTAATTACTCCCCTAATGCAAAGCAGAAGCCGCTTTGGCTCAGCGGAGTGTTGCTTTTTATACAAATAGGTGGGAGTGCGTTGTCCCACGTGTGCCAGCTCTTAAAATATAAGTGTTTATTCTAATTTTGGGGGCAGTATGGTCTTTAGATGTAAACCTTTTTGTTTATTTTAATCAAAATGTGAATAAACATTACTTAACTGTTCCAACAAGGCGAAGCTACACACAAGTAGCAGCTGAAAGTCGTCGCCTTCCAGATGTGAATTAGAAGTTTTGAACCGTGATGAGGACACTACATTAGAGCTGTGTGGTTCTCTGAAAATATATAACTCTTTGTTGTTTGCGACAGGCTGCTTTAAAGAGATTGATGATACATTTTAAGAACACATATTTAGCCTTAAAGAGTAAACTCTCTGTATAGTACTGTGTGTTTGACGTTTCTTTAACATTAGATGATGTACAGTATGTTGTTTAGTATCTTCAATATGCGATGCAAGACACCAGCAGGGGAAATATAGTATAATATGTGTGTGTGTGGAAGAGCAAGGTGGCATGGTGAGAAGTCTCATTATTGAAAGGTCAGCGGTTCAGTCCCAGCGTCAGTGAGTGTACCAGCAGCAGTGTGGCCTGTCCAAGACGCTGCATCTCCACTACCTCAGTATTTCTGTTGTCAGCGCTAAAGGGTGAAAACACCCTCATAGTTTTTTTTACATATAAGATTCACTGCTGGTTTGGTTTTTTTCTTTTTTAGCTGTTAAATTAAAATGAACAGCTTGGTATAAGTTGCGCAACATTGTGTTTAGCTCAAATGTACCCGAGATTCACGCCACTAATACGGAAGCTGCCAGTTTTGTCCACGTGCAACACAAATGGCGACCGCTTCCAAATGTTTGAGGGGCTGATTCGGATCCAAAGAACGCTGCCATTGGAGTCAGACTATAATTAAAGGAAATTGAAGTAGAGTGAAGTAGGTGGATATTTGGTGAAATGTTCTATTCTATGTGGTAGGTACATAAATGACACCTAATTAGGATTAGGCCCATAATTAGCTTAAAATACAAAATACCTCCATAGAGCATAATAGCTCTGAATTTAGAAAAGTGGCTGTGTGGTACATGAACAAATTAGCAGAATTAACAGAGGGGATTAGGCCTTTGATTAACAGAAAATGAACAAAAATAGGGTTCAAGAGGTGAAAATGGAGGAATGGGGAGGGTGCTGGCTGTGCAGAATAAAGTCTTGGTTATTTCTATAAAGTCTCAATGCTAGATTATTTTCTGGGAAATGAGCCAAAAGTTGGTGTTACATTCTCAGCCGCCGGCGGTCCCTTTTTTGTCCTTCAAGACAGTCGCAGCACCAGAGACAAAGAATTAAACAAAAATGTAGTGAACCCTCAAGAACAGAAGGCTTTTTTTTTTTTTTTATTACAAAGACAAAGACACAACACCTCTTCTCTTGAAGTGTTTACTGGTGACACTCGTTTTTTGTTCATCCACCGGGTGATTATCAAGTAAAGATCTAGATCAGATAAAGACAAACAGCCATCCTACTAAGTTAGTAAAGATTAATCTAAACATCTGTCTCATAATAAGACACATAAATAACCCTGTTCTGGTGACATAATCAATTTCATGTGTTGCACAAGAGATATGAAAGATTTGTCTGATGCAAGATGTCTGCATTATCTCAAATTACCGTCTCTTGTCTCTGGAGTTTTTGTTATATTCTTTTGTTTGATTAAATTGATATTACTTGATTCTGCTGGCTGTTAATGGACAGTTTTGAAGGTCAGGTTGAGATACTGATAAGAGTTTTCTTGCCGTTATTTCAATCTGAGCACTGAATTGACCGCAGGGAGGCCTTTGTTGGATAAAATATGTGCATTTTCAGTCTGGAAATGATTAGTAAAATGTCCTCATCCCCTGTGTCCAACCTCATGTGTAGTGGCATGTAGAGGACACACCGAAGGTTCACCCGCTGGGAATTCCCACCTAAAACTTCCCAAACTGGTTTGTTGCATATTCAACTTCCCATCAACCAAACCTGGCCTCTACTTTGAAATGTATCTATCCTGTCGAAACAGCGTGCATTATTGATACGCTACCAGCAGAGTTGGGAATAGGAGCAGAGGGGTAGAAGAGGTTGAGCGTTGCGTGGTATATTGTCTAAATATTTTAAAGAGAGGTACTTGTTTTTCTACGTTCCTTACCTAAATATTTTACGTCTGGGGCTGGTGTGGGTTGATGCAGTCAAGATTTCAAGACTTTCCCCTTTTCACTGCTCCAGTCAAAAGAAAAGGGTGAGCTCATTGATGGAGCTTGAGCTGAGCCAAGGCACTGCTGGTTTCAATCAGGGAGAAGCAGCGTGTGGGTGACCCGTGAATGTATGAACGTGCACGTGCTTACACGCGGACCCGTCGTATTCTGCACCAACCTCCCCTGGGCTTCTTTCCAGTTCTTCATTTCTCTCTTTTCAGTAGTTGCGGTTTTCTGAATCCGCTATCCAAGTCTGAATCTGCCGCTCAAGTTCTTCAGCTGTCTGGCTGCAGGCAGAATTACATGTAATAGTTCACTACACATATACAGAAACATATATATGATATAATATGGTCTGTCTCCTGTGCAAATGCATTCATTGCGTGGTACCGTCGCATATATAGTCATTTAGCAATTTACATGCACAAACACACACCGTACTTATGTCTCATATTCGCTTCTGCACACAGATTTATTCTGTTATAAGCCCATTCGGTATTGGCCCATGCACAGGCTCATTCTTCACTGGACTCGCAGGGTCAGATGTTAGTTGTGTTACCTGCAGCCGAAGCTAGGCGAGGGAGCGGTCCATGATTACCTCCGCGCTTCTGCTACTACTTTCCATTTCAATGTTAAAGACCCTGGGCCACTGCTCAGTCTCTCTTTTGCTTTTTCTTTAATGCAGTTCATTCCCGCACACGAGTGCAAATACACACACACACACTCACGCTCATGCTAGTATTTGCAGATACAGTGCATGTGCACAGACACATAGATTTGAACTCTAGAGACATACACACATGCACACATGCACACACACACACAAAGAACATACAATTTGTGTGAAGGGCTTAGTCATATTTCTCATTTCTTTCAGTGTTGTAACTGCAGGCTATCCCCTTCTGGCCTGACACATCCAAAAACCTTGATAAACCGCCCATCTTGCTCTGTTTGTGTGTCTGTTTGTTATTTGTCTGTGTGCATGTGTGTAATAATGAGCCAGGCAGAGCAGAGTCTCTAATCCTGCAGACCAGTGTGCCATCTTTCAATTAGCCAGCAGGGCTTGTTCGGGGCCAGCCGGGGTCAGACTGCTATCACAATCTGCAGCTAATCCACTACGGACTGATCAATGAGGAGAAAGAGGCAGAGGGGGAGGAGGAGGAGGAGGGGTGGAGGGCTGGAAGGTTAGATGTTTGACGGAGGAAGAGGGGAGCGGTTAGATGCATAAAGACCTGTAGGTATGTAAGGTTAGGAGACAGAAAGAAAGAGATGCTGATCACGTCTCAGATTTGTTCAACGATTTATAAAGGTCTGCGTTGTGTCCATTGACTTCTGTTTCCACCGGTGGGAGGAACAGTTGACCAATTAAATGTCAGTGTCATCTCCCTGCATAGTTAGCTACCTAGCTCACTACAGCCATCAGAAGTAGTGTCAGGAAAATAGCAACAAGCGTGGATACAAATGATGCAGAGAGAAATAACTTATTTTGCCTTTAAAGCTACAATATGCAAGTTCTGGGAATCAAGCTAGCGCTAGCATGAGACTCAGAAGTGAAGCACTACGCTCTTCCCTCCCCGCCCCTTCTCCTCTCCCTGTTCTGTTGTACTCTGCTCAGCCCTTCACCTGCATTCTAGTGATCATGTGCACCCCACATGTATTGATTTCTCCCCGGGGACTAGAAGTAACGGAGCTCTTAGATTACAGTTATTCGGAGCTTGCTAGCCAGTGAGTAAGCCATAATGACATCTTCCAGCGGCTAATGATAGCTTGGAGCCTCAGTACGAGAGGAGTAGTGCAGGCGTTTGTTCACACATTGATTGACAGCCATGTGCTCCAACCCCTGACTTTGGCCTTCACTGATTGGTTAGAAGGGGGGGGGGCTGCCAGGCTGTTCCATGAGTCAGAGTCACAGAAGCCTTTGACAACACCTCTCCATACTAAGGCTGGAGATACACTTATACATGATGGCTGCCTTGTGTATCCTGCATCTGTTTGGAGCGTTGGTTGTGCCTGTCTTTAGAAATGAACACTGTGGATACATCCCAAGTCTCTTAAATTCTCTCCACGTGTCCCTCACTTGCGTCTTTCCTTGCTTTAGTCTCTCCCACCATGGATACATGGAGAAACACAAGGAAACCAAATGAGGAGAGAGGAAAACGAGGAAATTTGTTTTTAGACACATGAGACGTCCTTTCCTCTGAAACGTCACGTGAAGCAACGTCCGTTGGCGGCAGCTGATCACAGCTGGATCAGCTGTCAGTCGGCTTTAACAGCTGTAGAGACTTTTGATAGAGTTTGTGTCTCCACACACGTGCGCTGTGCTGATACTAATTAAAGTGCACAGTTATCACTGCCAGAGCAGCAGTGTTTTCTCTTTCAGCTTGTTACCTGTTCAGCAAACACCTGCACATGAATAAAAACCTGCATTCTGTATTCATACTGTGTGCTGTGTCCTGCTCAGAGGCACAGGAACCATTTCTACTGGCAGAATGTGTTTACATTAATTATTAATTATTTGAGTCTGTATTAATTGATATTCTGATTGTGAATTCATTAATAACTCAGAATATGATTAGAGTGTGTTTTGAACACTGGAAATTGTTTACTTGGCTAAATATTTCAGGGAAAATTGAAATGATGTATCTCATATCAAACCCGACGCTCGGGAATTTTCAGCCTCACATGTGACTGAATGGAAATGACGACAAATTATGTAAAATATAAATGTGTTTAAACTGTGTTCTTTTCTGCCTGTAATAACAGTTAAAAGGGAGAAATAACAGATCATGAAAAGAAAAATCTCTCTAATAAATGAAAAAAAAGCTGTTTACAATTCTTTTGTTGATCAGACTGACAATTAACAGGTTTTTAATTAGATGATTGGTCTGAAAACAAATAACATATGAAGCTTGGGAGTGATACACTCGAGTTTAATCTGTAATCTGTCTGATGTTGTGATGTATCAGAGCAGTCCGATCAGCTGCGGCGTCCAATCAATAACTGACATCCAATAAGGGGGCGTGTCAGCTGGTAAAAGACTTCAGTGAAGGCTGCTCTCGTGTATCCTCGTGTCTCCTGGCAGACTTTTGAAAATACCGGTGATGTTTCCCATCATCAGTTTCTCGCCATTTGCTTACATACCATCAACGGTGGCACCACTGTCGCTTTTTCTGCCAGAAAAAGAAGAATTAACAAAATATTGAGCACTTCCTGGTTGTGTAAAGTAATTCAGCAGATTTCTAAAGGAATTTCTCAGTGATGGTCTTGTATTTATATAAATTATAAAAATGTCTTGCATGCTGTGAATGTAATCGCTCCTTCATTCAATGTTTAATTCACGACCCCCTACATGATAAACACTCCTCTATAGTGAGCAGTAAATTGATATCTCTGATAAACTGGAGGTAGCAGTTAGTTTATGGGCGTCAGCAGTTGGTTTCATATTGGCAGGCATCTGTTATATACTCCTCAAGACTACCCTCCTCTTACTCTTACTTCTACTCTTTTTATCGTAGTTGTTTTGTGATTTGTTCATTTAGTTTTCTGCGATCTGTTTACTGGCAAATTGGCACCATTAAAAGTATGCTGAATTAGCTGTTAGCAGTCCCTGTTTGCAATATAATGATGGATGTACAGACAGTTGTCACTAGATGGCTTTGATACAAAGGAAAACTTAAAAATGTGATGATTCTCAGGCAAGTTCTGGAGTTGAAAGAAGCGTCTTTTTTTTTGGATTTTCATTCACATCAGAGATAATATCATCTTTAGAAAGTCTAAATCATACTGAATCTAAAAATGTGTGTAGCACGTCTGTGAGCTCAGGTTTGACTGGGTTATTACTCTGAGAAGAAAGATTTTTGATGCAAATTGCAGCAATTGTGCAGTGAGAGTTTTTTAAAGTACCTTAATTGCTTCAACGAGCTGTGTGTCACAGCCTCTGCTGCCGCCGCTGGAACTGCTGACCGCGTTGGTGAGCGAGCCAAACGACGACGTATGACCTCCCGTTGTTTTCAGAACACCCGCGTGCACCTGTCCCTGTCACTTCATGCAGTGACTTCAAATCACGTCTCTCCCGGCTCTCGTCCCCCTTCGACTTTGCTGAACCCCCTCGGGGAGGCATGTCTCACAGTTTGAAAACCTCTGCCCTGCAGAGAATATACTATAAACCTATCATACAGCAGAGCACCAAGACTGAATACTGCATTACCACAAGGCCATATCCAGCTCCATATTCCTAAAGTATTGAACATGCAGGACTTTGTCTTGGTGTCATTGTGCAGAAACATCAACAGTTCCCCGAACAACACATGATAGAAGCAATAAGGCAAATCTAGTGCGGAGGACATTATTGCTTTCTTTATGTTCGCTTTTCATTTTCTTGATCATATTCATGAACAGGGCAAGAGGAGAGGGGAAGGGGGGGAGTGAGAGGTGGATAAAGGAGCAAAAAGAGCAGTGGCTTTGGAGAGCGGCCTTAATCCTGTCCACACTGGGTTTGCTGTTTTTTCCCCTCCCTCCCTCCCTCTTCCTCCCTCTTCCTCCCCCTCTCTCTCTCTCTCTTTTTTTACTGTTTTGAAAGGATGCAAGTGATCCATCTGAAATGAGCAGGCATGCAAGCACATTTTCATTTCCCTCCCTCTCTGTCTGTACCCCTCTCTTCTCCTTTCCCCCCTATTTCTTTCTACTCTCTCGGGCCCCTTTAACCCCCCCCCCCCCCTCTCTCCCCTCTTTTCCTTTCTCTCTCTTCTCTCTTCCATGGTCCAGATTTGCTTCGAAATGAGTCACCCAACCACAAACCGCCCCATTTTAAGAGGATGGAGGAAGCAGTGGGGAGGGAGGGGGAGGGAGATGGAGGGGCGGAGGGTGACTTAGAGAGGGAGATGGATTGAGTGAGAGTGGGCGAGAGGGATGGAGAGCAAAAGGGGAGCGGGAGGCTGATGGCTGTTTTTCACTCAGCTGGTTTTGTTGATCAGTATCAACAGCCAAGGTCTGGATCCAGTCAGCTCCCTGCATTCAGCCAAGCAGAATAAGACTAAAAATATATTTGACAGTGCACAACACTGGCGTGCACTCACACACATACAGCAATACATTATCAGAGCACACACACACACACACACACACAGTCATACACACACACACACACAGCAACAGCAATGCAAATTCAGTGCATATTTCAGCACAGGCAGGGTGTAGAAGCTGGAGCACTTACCAGGGTTTTGGATTATGACACATGAGTGTGCTTGTGCTCGTACACACGCGCGTGTGCCTGTTCATGCACATGCCCGTGCATATTAGCTAGAATCTGCAGTGAATTAATGAAGCCACAGACATGTAGGTGTGAGACATCACACTAATTACACCAGCAGTGCCGTAGCCTCGCCATCAATAATGTTCATTAAACTACTGAACCCACTCGAGTCGACGGCTCCGCGTACGAGTGTGTGGTGAGCGAGCACGCACGCGTATATGTGTGAAAGCGACGTGTCCGCACAAGCAGTGAGTAAGCACCACGGATGGATGATGGATCGCTGCAAATTTACATTAAATGCTTCTTTCTGTGGACACGGCTGGCTGACAAAAGCTATTTTTTTATTATCTTTTGCTGGTTCAAAGTTTCAAGCAGCAAAAGATATAAAACATCATCTCAGACACGACTTGGCATAAGTCAAATAACTTACATTACGTGTCAGGGTTGTTTAAGTTAGCACAAGGTAATTTGACTACAGAGATATAAACACTTGCACCACACACGGGTCGGCTTTTCATCTGAACCGTAGCATGTTTACTCTGTTAGTTCAGTTGCTTTGGCTACATGGGTGAAGACAGCGCCATTAAAACTCCGTTGGCAATCCAAACCCCTAAAAAAACATAAGAGTCTCGCTCTTCTTCCAAGAACCATGTGGTGCAGCTTGTTAAGAGAACATAGTGTAATCCAATTTCAGGACTTCAAGGTTGTATGTGTTATTTATACACTGATGTTGATACCTGATACCCGGCAGTTTCCCATCTCTGGAAAGCTGAGCATTAACAAATTGAACCCATGGGAAACTGCAGCCTTGACTGCTACTCCGCCGTTCCGTCATGTGCCCTCACCTTTAACGAACAACAAGAATACTTGTATGCAAAAAAAGAAATCACTTTTTCTTCCAGTAATTCTCTAACCTGGCAGGATGATAGCTTCCCAGAACTGTCCAGTAAACAAGCTAGTTGAGCCTTATGAATTTTGTTTACAAGCTGTGGTTCTCCTGTAATCAGGCAGTGAGAAAATAAATGAACCATATAAATAAACTGTAACAAAGTAAACTCGGCTCAAACTCAAGAAAACAAACTGTGGGTATTATTGCATCCTTCGGCAGAAATCCGGTATCAAACCTGCCATCTTTATATTACGGGTTTGTCTCTGTAATCACAGGCAACCCTGCTGGCCCAGTGGGTAGTAAGTGCTCATTTTGCAAGTAGCAATCTGGGTTTGATTAAATCTGACTTAAAAAAAAAAAAAATGCATGCACCACTTGAGTACAGTCTTCTACCTGTAATAAGATTTAAAGGCTAATTGTAGAAATGTGCCTTGCAGACAGTTCCGGCGAGCGTGACGGTGTTACGAGACATTCGGTGATCCAGAGGCTCTCGACCTCTTTTTAAGGTCACAGCCCTCTTCTTACAGGAGACACACACACGTTTCCAAGGTGTACCTAATTATCCACTGCTCGAGGATGTCACACGATTCTCTGTAATCGTGCAAGAAAAGGTAGAAAAATGTTCAGATCTGCAGGCTGAGAAGACATTTCCATTACACCTTGAGATATGTGTGTGTGTGTGTGTGTGTGTGTGTGCTCAGGGGGGTTGTAACCATGGCGCTCGTGTCAGATGAAAACCATGCGTCTGTGAAAGTAGGTTCTAAATTTAAAGTTAAAATGTTATTTCCTGACGGACCCTCGTGTATAAACTTCATAATTGGTTTCAAGGCTCAAAGGTCTTGAAACCCTTTTCAATACGAGCAGCTACGTTTGATGGAAGGAGGAAAAATAGTCAGAAGTGCAGTTTTTATTTCACATTGTAATCATTGAAAGACAGTAGCGAAATAGGAAGACCCTGCTACTGTAGTTAAGGACTAAATTCCTCTCCTGGCTTGTTAAGATAGATATTATACGAGCTGATTGAAAATCTTGGACTGACCTTGCTTATCTCTGAAATAAATTCCTAGTTTTTTATCACGAACCCATCACTGCACAGCTAAAGTGCTGTTTCTACAATATACCCAGCAGGTGGCTAATATCGGACTCTCAACTCATCTTAACTGGAGTTAGTGGATGTACATGTACTCCAAATCAATACCCAGCCCGGTTGCTCCTGTTTTTTGTTGCTTCGCAGTGTGTTTTTATGGCTGCGTTTTACAACTATACAGTTAATCTGCACTCAGTGAAACTCCTGGCAGGAGTTTAGTCCCTCCGAAGCCTTACATTCCTGTGGTGTTGTGTCAGAGTGGGATGTGTGTGTGTGTGTGCTCGTAAGAAAAAGAGAGACAGTGACCAATGCTCTTGCCGTGTGCTAATACACATTTAATGCTGCTACAAGTCTGTCAAGTATGAGTTAAGGTGCTTTTGTATGTTCGTACACCCTCGGGTGTTTTGTGAGCCTACATGAGTACGGACTTGCACAAATGTGTGTGTGTGGCTGTAATTTTTTTGTGCATTTAGACTGAGGGTAGTTATTAAGCTGAATGGAGCCAGGAGTGGGGGGAAATCGTCTGCGGTGTGTGTGTGCGTGTGTGTGTGTTTGAGTCATTTGTTGAATGTTTGTATGAGTGACTGTGTGTGTGTGTGTAACAGCTGGATGCGAAATACGTGTAGAGCTGGAAGAGGAAGGTGGGGAGTCACTTGGGGAACCTCCTGAAGTTCATAACCCCTGCAGGGGGGCCGCAGAACGGGAAAGACCGAGTATGTGCATGTGTGTGTGTATATAGATTGCATCGAAGTGTGTGTGCGCTCACGCATGCAGATGCGACTTCCACATGTGCCTTTTGTAAGTTTGAATGTGTGTTTTCAGCAGAAAAAAAAAGTAACACTGATGAGCTTTCAAGGTGAAAAGGGGGGTAATGAGCTCAGAAGAGATGAATCCACCCATTTATCTGCACTTCCATCCATCCGTCTATCCATCATCTATGCATCCATTCCTTTATGCACACCCCCTACATCCACCCTCTCTCTCTCTCTCTCTCTCCGTCTCCTTCCCGTCTGTCATTGCTCTTTAGTTTTCATCCCATCTGCTTGCTCTGTGTCAGAAAGCATCCATTTAAAATCCTGAGAGTCCCAGAGGAGAGAGCACAGCGAGGCTCAATGGGCCAAGAGAAACACCAAAAACAAGATGCTTAAAGATGCTTAACCCCCCCGCCCCACTCCCCTCCACTTCTCTGTTTCTTTTTGTGTGGTTTACAGTTAAGTTTTTTCTTTCTTTTCTTTCCTGTTTCTTTCCATTTTCTTTCTCTTTTTTTTTTTTTGCTTTACCCCACCCTCTGATTATGTCCTCGCTGATGAAAAGTGAGGGGAGAGAGCTGGAGATGAAAAGCACCAGCTAGAATCAGTGATGAAGAGACAGAATTGAAGATGATTTAGGCAGGAAATTTCCTCCCTTACTGTGGCATCGAGGGGATGCATGAGGAAATGATTGAGATCGTCATGGAAACACCGGTGGTTGGATGCAAAGGGGGGGTGGGGGGGAGGTTGTGTAAGATTTTGGTTGTGGGGTGAATGAAGTGTGTGTGTGTGAAGGTCAGGGATAATCAGAGGTAACTGAATAGACAGTGTGGCTCTTGGTGTGTGTGTGTGTGTGTGTGTGTGTGTGTGTGTGTGTGTGTGTCATCAAGGGTAATTAAGCAGAGTGTGTGTATGTGTGTGATTAACAACACTGTGACGGGGGTAGAGATGTGACACAGATACACACTGAAGGCTTTTAGTGTCTAGTGGCTAACAGATGTTTTTTGAGGTTTGCGCGTGCGTGTGTGTGTGTGTGCACGTGTGTGTGTGCACGTGTGTGTGTGCACGTGCAAAACTGCTTATCTGTGTGAATGTGTGTGAATGGAGAGAAATGAAGAGCATTAATCATTTATACAGTACGCGTGTGTGTGTGTGTATGCGTAACTGTTTGTGTGTTGAGTGTGTGTGCGTGTAATGTGAGTGTGACTGATGATGTTTGGATGCATGGGGGTGTTTGTGTGTGTGTGTGTCTGCAGCGGTTTCTGTGAGTGTTGGGGGAGATATAAATAGAACTTGCATACTGAATCAACTTTCTTATTAGTGCAATAATTATTGCACAAACAGTGACATAAAAGCTAACTTAAAGCCCCATTAATTGTAGCGTCATTACTTCCGTCATGCACAATAATGTTTGAATTCAGCTGTAAATCAATATATGGAGCCAGTGCATGCTGGGTAATTTGTTCTTGTTCACAAAAATAACTATCAAACTATCAAATCAATGTGAAGTTACTGTAAATCATGTGAAATTAAAGTTACAGGTGGTTGTGGCCACTCCGGCACCCAGAGTTTTACTGTAATACATCTAATTTCTCCTTCGAAATCAACCTTTAAATGTAAATTAAAATGATAACAGCATTGTTTACTGTTATGTGCTGTAAATTAATGCACAGTAATGATTTACTTTAGGGGACCGAGTATTAGTTCATGCACAAGCTATAAATGCAAGAGTGCAAAGTTCTATTGCATGCACAGGAGTTAAAAGCAAATCTACCATTGACACCTGAAAATGTTGTTGTTGTCTTCTGTGATGTAGTAGTAGTGTACTCCAGTCAGTACAAGGTGACATCCCTTGTGGGGTGTGGTTACAAGTGTAACTAAAATCACCACAGTCAGTCACTGCCATGCGCGAAAAATCTGACGTTATCGCGAGGAGGAAGTAGAGGTAACATAGCGAACAAAGCGTTCAGAGCAGGCTGGGCTTTTGACTTTCAGTGGAGCATTTTTACATACAGCTCCAGTCAAAAATTTGGACACATCTTCCCAATTCCTCAAGTTTTGGAACTTTGACCATGTTTAATATAGACATCCAACATTATAACAGTATAAAAATAACATGAAATCACAAAAAGCATAACATGTCCCACATTAAGGATGACTGTTTGATTTGATTAAAGGGGGCAGAGAAGCTGCTATTTGCCGAATAAGTTGAAAATTAAAAGTTCAACCTCTTCCAGAAAATGATTTCCAGGAAGTGAGGGTGTCCGTTTTGTGAAGTCTTAAAAAAAATACATAAAAAGGCCAATTTCAGTGATACAAGTATGTTTAAGGAGTGAAACAGAAAGGATATGGTTGTGTATTTTAATATAAGAGCTACTTTTCATATTCAGTGTTGTGTATATATATATGCAAGGGTGTGTCCAACTAAATCTGCAGGTAACTGGAAGGAGAAAAAGGGTTAAAAACTACAATCATAACCTGTTCCAGGTAATTATTTTTCTTATTAACCGGACCTGTACTACTACGGTTCTTTGCCTCACTCTCATGTAGTAACAAGGATGGAAATTGTACATGTAACCCTGTTTATGTGTTTCAATTGCTCCTTCTGTGTGTAAAGGGCTTTTACTCAGAGTGCACCTATTGAGTTAGGTGTATAAATACCTGTAATGGCCTTAATGTACTTTCCCATAGTCTGATTTAGAAGAAGACTACGTGTTCCTGGAAAACGGCACAGTGTGCTTCGCCATTCATGAATAAATGCTAATTGGATCCAGTCAGATGCTGCATAAGTAGTACCCTGTGCTAGATGCTACAAGCACCTTTCCTGTGTTATCATCAACTGTAAAATTGTAACTCATTACTGGCCATATTGATGCATGTCCTTCCGTTGGACCTCGTGGGTCTTTTTTTAATCTTGCTGACTCTCTGTTTCCAGCTGCCTGCTCAGGGAAAAAGCATATTTATTTCTTAAAATCATATCCAAGTTCCTTAAAAATGCACCTTGTCAAAAATCTATAGTAAAATATTCAGCTTTGGCTTGCTGTGTCAGTGAAGATGTTACCCTCAGCTCCTCTTCCTACTGTACATCTGTGATTTCCAGCATGTGTTGCCTCCGGGTCCCATTAACCCACCATGATATTATTTAGCCTCATCCTCACCTCCCCCCACCTCCGCTCACATCTGCTACATATGATTATGAGCCTGTTCCTCACAGAAAACACAGCTTTGTACATTTTTGGGTAAATCATGACTTCATTCTTTTTTTAACGGTAGTTTGTTTATGGCTTTCTATTACAAAACATAACACCAACACAGTTTGAAGCTTATATTATGTCATTTATATCCAAGGAGCAGAATTGAAATTTACACTGTATCATGGATACAGAGCCTTGTGAAAATGGGTGCAGACCAAGGATTCAAAGCACAAATAAGCAAAACAGCATAATAATAAAAGACAATCACTCTTAATTAGTTTGTGTAAAAGCTATGGAGATTCCACATCTGTGACATTGGCACTGGTTTGAAGGTAACAAACCTGGCATTAAGGATAGAGAAGCATGCACTCGAAAACATAAAAAGCTCTTTTAGCATCGATGATGGGGTAATGGCGATGGGGCACTCCTAGCTGCGTGTCGTTTGTCAGATGGAGAAAAAAAGTATTTATTGAGTTTCTGAGTGCAAGCTATTTTCTGTCTGTTCTTCACTCTTCATGATCATGGTGTTCATTCTCCTGGAAGGTCAGCAGCCTCGCTAAATAAAGCTAGCTATAACCTCAATAGCTAGTTGGTAAAATGGAACTTGGCTAACTTTATTAAGCTTAATTTAACTTTTTGTACTGCTGGATTTGATTTTTCAGTTTTCAGCAGCACCATATCCATACAGATATCCATATATTTTTTTAATACTGGGCTTCAGTGTAACCTTACTGGAAGAAAACTTGCTGCTGTTGCCATTTTTCTTCTACTAGAAGATCGTCCAGCTACTTGCTGACCTTTACCTTAATATTACAGTTACTTGCGTTTTGAGAATCCTGCTCAACTTGTAAAATTGATTTTGTTACGTGTAGGAGTTGGATTTCCTAGAAACACTTTGCTCTACAGGTTAGTGAGCAACTGAAAACAAAATTTACAATGCTATTTCTGATATTTGTGTGTGTAATCCGTAGTATTTACTGGATTATTCGAGCAACTTTCCTGACATTTTATGCACTCAGCAATGGTGATCCAGAAGCTCAGTGTGGAAATGTTGTTCAATAACACATAAAAAACAGTTTATACACCCCCTGTCTCAGGTGCTTAGCTAAGTGAAATCCAATACAATAAAAAGAATGAAGGCATATTTTATTAATACTTTTGTGTTAGGAGTCAGCTCATCTGTCTAAGTGGGTGGTCTTTGTCATGGAAACGTCTGGTCCTTTTTGTATTTTGTCTTCAACTCAGGCGTTTTGATGTTTAGAATATATTCATGGGTATGTTTTTTTTTTTTTTAACGTCTTGTCCGTGACCAAAAGCTGCTTTTAATGAGAATTCCTATTGGATCTTTTGCAGCCACTGCCTCTGGCTTATTATATGACTTTAGAAGCAGCTCGCTGTGTTTTCGGGCCTGATTTCGGTTCTGAGAAGCAATGAAAAAGGAATGAGAAAAGTGACCAAGGAGATCAACTAGAGATTATTTAGATTCCACTATTTTCTACCCCCCCTCTTTTCCTCACTCTGTTTTTCTATCTTACTTCACCCCTTCTAACTCTTTTTTTTTTTCTACCTTGCTTCCCCACATCCCAAATCTTCTCATTTAGATTATCCCTACCGCAGTGAATGTAACGGAGTAGAAATGGATAGTTTCCATGTGTCTCTACTGCTTCTCTCTCTCTCTCTCTATCTCTATCTCTCTCTCTCTCTCCCCCCTAATCTCCTCCATGTACATGACACTAATACAGAGACTGATATAAGCTCCCCTGCCTCTCTCTATGACATTTATCACCGTGCTTCTTAATGCAGGCAGGCTGCTGCTGTTGATGAGAAATAAGGATGACAAGCATGGCCTATTTTCTTGCTAACGATAGTCTCTCTGCTTTTTTCTTTTTTTTTTTTTTTTTTTTTACTTTTTTGGCAAAATATGTTCACAGAAGAGTGTTTACTAAAGCATCTCATAGGGCATTTGACAAGGTTTTGACACTGACATTGATCATACATTTGGCACATTTTTGTCACAGCTCATCTAGGATCCATTATCACTTTAGATTGTAATGAATAATGTCAGAGAGCGCCTGGAGAAACCTTCAAAAATTCTATTTTTTATACATAGATGCCTTTTTAGATTTTCACTGAAAAGGCACTAAACATCATGTGGTGTCATGATGAGTATATGTGCCATGACATGCACAGCCCATTGATCTACATGGGGGCTTAACTATACTCTATATAATATGCTTATTTCGAATGAGGACTGTAATAAAAAATGAAATCTGTGTCAAAGTTAGTTTTGGTCTGACATCATATTAAAACTTGACCTACCTTTAACTTGCCACTCAAGACATGGTCATGCCTTAAATTGGCTCTGATTGAGGAAGCGCACCCACCGCCTCTTCTCTCAGGCTGATGGATATTCCCACCCAGGGTTTTAACTTAACCCCGACCGTCTCCGCCAAGGCTTAGGGTCCATCTCACTTTACATCCTGCCAAATACAAACCCCATTACAGGGTTCTCCTTGGTTAAAGGTAGAATCAGTCATTCTGGAGAAAGATTGTTGATATTTGACCTGAACAGCCAAACAAATAATTCCACCATATTTCGTTGCCAAGGCAACGACCAAAAGAAAAATATGGTGGAATCCTTCAGCTGTAGAGTCTGTTCCTCTCACACATTATCATCAGTGGAAAAAATTTCCATCTCGTGACCACAACAGTCCATCCACACTCTTCGCCGCTCTGCAGCCTCCCCAGTTCTCACTCGACCTGCATTCAGCGTCTCTGTTCACAGAATCAACCATCTGGAGTGGTGGAAGAAGTACTCAGATCCTTTACTTCAGTAAAAGTGCCAAAACAGCAATGTAAAAATACTCCATTACAAGTAAAAGTAAAAGTACACAAGTATTATGAGCTTGATGTAGTTAAAATGTTGCAGTAAAAGTAGTTGTTTGGTCCCTCTGACTGATATATTATTATATATGACATCATTAGATTATTAATAGTGAAGCATCAGTGTTAGAGCAGCATGTTACTGTTGTAGCTGCTGGAGGTGGAGCTAGTTTCAACTACTTTATATACAGTTAGCTAGTTTAGCCCAGTGGTTCCCAACCTAGGGGTCGGGCCCCTCCAAAGGGTCACCAGATAAATCTGAGGGGTCGTGAGATGATTAATGCGAGAGGAAAGAAGAAAAAACAAAGTTCTGATACACAAATCTGTTTTCAGTTTGTCTCTAATCTTGGGTTTTTGGTGAAATATTGGATCATTTGAACATTTATTGAAATGAAACCATGTGAGAAGTTTAGAGGGAAAAATCACTATCTGGTGGAGCTGTTAACAACTCATAGACATGTGAAATGTGACCCGACTACACACTGCTTTTTGTAAGACATCAAAAGGTTGTAAACCACTGGTTTCATCTTTAACAATGTGTTGTATTTTAAAAGCTTGTTATATTATCCACTGTGTCAAATCTTCAACTGAAAAGTAACTAAAGCTGTCAAATAAATGTAGTGGAGTAGAAAGTACAATATTTCCCTCTGAAATGTAGTGGAGTGGAGGGATAAAGTAGCATCAAATGGAAATACTCAAGTAAAGTACAAGTAACTCAAAACTGCACTGAAGTACAGTACTTGAGTAAATGTACTCTGTTAATTTCCACCGCTGGCTGTCTGTCAGCTGCAGCTCCTGGCTGGCTGAGAGGACAGCGGCCAGTCAAACTGTCATCACCAGACTGACTGACAGCAGAAATTTAACCAAAATTGTTTGCATGCCGGCTCCACAGGAAGAAATTGACAGTGTTTATTGATTCAGTGATACGGTTAATAAGTTCAAAACACACATCCGGGGGGATATTTGTGTGATTTAAACAGGTGCTTTCTAAGATTATGCCTCACTAAATGTGAAAGAAATAGATTTGGAGCGTAAAAACACACGGGGGGTCTCCATGAGACTGTCTCGGATTCAGTGTGGATTGATACATTTAATAAAATGGAAGTGTATCTGATCCATGAGAGAACACTTTCTATGTGAATTGGCCACAGCTTCTCTCTTTCCAGTTTGCCAGCCTGCCCCCCCACCAAAATGGGTGCTGGAGACAGGACACTGTCATGTCCTCATACAGACAGCTGCTCTGATGAGTTCTCCCTGGTGATTGGCTGGTGAAGTGTCATGTGGCTCAGTCCAAGCCACTTTGTTTGTTTCCTGTTTATGGAGCCAGGGTTGTGTATGAACACCAGATCTTTTTTCAGCGCACACAGAGAACAGACAGCTAACAGACCAGGGTGAGATATTCACTGAATTTGACAAAAAGTGTATAAAACAATCTTTCTCCAGAATCACTGACTCTTCCTTTAAGGTTACATGGATGTTTTGTTGTATTGCTGTATCTGGACAGGTTGGCCCTACAGATGGCAATGCCAGTTAGTCGGTCCACCACTTTGGTCCAGACTGAAATATCTCAACAACTGTTTGATGAATTGCCGTAGCATTTTGTTCAGTCATTCATGGTCCCTTGAGGATGAATGCTATTGACTTTTGCGATCCCCTGACTTTTCCTCTAGCCAAGTCAAGTCAATTTTTATTTATACAACCCAATATCACAAATCACAAATTTGCCTCAGGAGGCTTTACAGTCTGTACAGCATTCAAGCATAGAAGCTCCCCCCAATAAACCTTTTAACAGGGGAAAAAAATGAAAGAAACCGCAGGAAGATTAACAGAGGAGGGATCCGTCTTCCAGGACGGACAGATTTGTAATACATGTACAGAATAAACCAAGATAGCAAAATTACAGATGTCAAAAACCAGCATGACAAAATTATAGATACATTGATAACATACCTCTGCCACCATGAGGTTGACATTTATGGTTTTGTATGAGATGTCTCGACAACTATTGGATGGATTGCCATGAATTTTGAAGTGTGCTGCTTTGTGATTGACAATAAAGTGTTTCTGAATCTGAAATAGTTAATTGTTAGCTACTTATTGAACAAGTGGCAGCTAACTAGGCTTTCATTTGAGAGTTAACTTTGGAGAAAGACAAAAAAATGTTGTGGGGAGTGGTTGGGTTGGGTAAAAAAAATGGTTACATAACATTGACCTTTGCCAAATGAGTCACCAGGACATCCAGTGTCCACGTTTTATGGTCAGCAGCCAATTCTAGCTTCATTTATCACATTGACCCCATTCACTAACACAAAGAGGAGGCTGTTGCCTTCCTGTCGCCACACAGGCAACAAAGTTCCTTATACAAGATAATTTCTTCTTAAATGTCAGTCATCATCACTCAGCTTTGCACTTTGAGGGCAAATTGGAGAGGAAAATCAGGCTGCTCCTGCATGTGACTGAAGACTTATTGAAAAATGGCCATGCCAGCTCTAATGGGCCATTGTAAGAGCATTGTTCTTTATAGCCTATACAGAATAATAGATTTTTAAGCACTTGATTAACAGGACGACAGCCACCAAAGACCTTCCATAAAACGCCATTATCCAGCTGTCTCTCACTCAGGCACTTGATAAATGCCACTAATGCTTAAAATATAAATGACACAATAAATATAAATAACATTCTGGCCCACACGATGTGTTTCCATGTCTGTAAGTTTGCAGAGAGTGAAAACTAGGACATGGAAAGTTGGATTCATCATCCTTAATGCCTTCTGTCACTTCAGTTAGATATCACCAGACACTGTCCTCTAATTTAGACATCATATCCTGTCCCAAGAGCCCCGCCTCATTCCCCCAATCCGTCTGTCTCACCCTGGCATAACCCTCCTGCATCCCCATGTGAAACCAGAGCAAGCGAGTGTTTGAAATCAAACCGAGACCTCTCCTCTTCACTCGCCTCTCTTTGACTCCGCTGCTCTCCTCTCTCTACCAAAAAAAAACCCTTCCTCATTTTCTCTCCTCTTGGTCAATTCTCATCCTCTTTCATCTCCTCTCTTTTTTTTTTCATCCTACACCCTCAGAATGAACTATTTGTATGAATCAGAGACTCTCAATCCAGGCTTACTTATAGCGACACCCCCCCACTGGTTTTGTTAGCATAACTCGTCAGCGCCATACAGATCATTATTTGATGTCCAATGTGATTTCGCTGAGGGAAAAAAATGTCATTCCCTCACTGATATTGCCCTGGCACGTAACCCCCACAAAGTGTTCATTTCAGCCAGGCTCAGATTGTTTGATTGGCATTCACTGCTGTGTTTGCCAGGAGTGCTGGCAGATCCTCGCTGTTATTTGCATAAAACAGGAAGGGTTCAGATTTCCCTGCTGTTCTGCGTTCCGCTGCCCTTGCTGCACCCCAAAGAAAAATCAGCTTCCAATTCACAGGAAAAAAAAAAAAAAACATTAGCTGGCTTTGTGAAGTTCTGCACTATAGGCTCAACACTTCTCCTTGCCTGGTTTGACACTTTCTTTTCTCCTCTTTTTAGCCCAGCGTGAATCCACTTGTACAAATCCTACACTATCTGAGCCAGGATTCTTTTCTCTCTCATATTCCTGCAGAGAATCCTCTTAAAAATGTCCTGGCATGAGTCTTGCTCCGCAGTGTGAACCTTTTATCTTTGTGCACTTCTGATCAGTGAGATCTGGACTCGGTCCTGAGTTGACAGCAGGCGATCACTTTGCCCTGTGGCTTGACTAGCTGACCGATAAGAGAGGCATGGGGAGGAAGCAGTGGAAGCAGAGGATGGGAGGATGACAAGGGATGAGGAGTGAGTAATTAGGAGGTTGGGAAAGAAGCAGAAGGGTAAAAATGGGAGGGCTTGAGGGATGCTGAACATTGTGGCACTTTCCAGACGCGACTGTGTGCTAGTTTCCACTGACCCTCTTCAAATAACCTCTCTAACTGTCTGTCCTGTACGTCTGTGTGTGTGTGTGTGTCTGTCTGTGTGTCTCTGCTGGGCTGATACCTATAACCCATGGCAAAGAAAGCACGAGGCACAAGACAAACAGCTTTTTTTGCTCTTTGCTGTAAACCCGACTCTTCTTTTTTTTGTTTCAATCTTCGACTGAAACAAGAGTGGCGAGGCAAACTTGGCTCACACCAACATGAAGTATAGAACAAAGGATCATTACAGTAGTAAAGGCTTTCACCCAGCTGTCAAAGGGGGGCAGGGTGACAAAAACTGAAGTGCCAGCAGCTGGACAGACATGTGTATAGAGCAAAATGTCTGCAAAATGCAGCGCATCGAGCCATTTGGGGAGAGTGAATGAGTCCCATTCAGCCTGATCCCAGCAATGACTGACTGCACCCTTACCAAGGGATTACACTGAGAAGAACATTACTACACACTTGTAAGAGGATTGTAACACATATAGAAGAAGACTATCACCACAGCACACTTACACTACAAGAAGAACTGTGAATACCTCTGCCTCCTCCAAAACTGAGCAAGACTTCCTTAAAAACAGCCATCAATTCCTTCCTTTTTCTTTTCCTCCACCCATTTTTCCATCCCTCCTTCCAACCCCTCCATCCCCTCTGCAGAAGCCTTGGAGGACCCGTCCAGTGCCGGCGTTGTGGCGGGCGCCGTGATCGGCTCCCTTCTGGCCCTGCTATTGGTTGTTGCGCTCATTGCCGTTCTCCTGACCCGCAGCCGCCGGCAACAGAGGCGTGGCTACCCGAGCAGCGGGGACTCCATAGCGACGGGAAGCGGCGGCAGCAATGGCACAGACTATGGTAACAAAGCCCGCCTGCTCTTCAGCGGCTCCGGCAACAACAGCAAGAACGGGACCGGCGCAAACAACAACGGGCCCATGTACACGTATCGGGAGGGATGCGACACCGCGGGGACTCTAACGGAAAAGGCCAACGACTACCACCATCACCACCTCCACCACACCTCAACCGTCAACGCCCCCTCTGCGCACGATATCCTCCTTAGCGGCGAGATCGACGAGGGTGAGAGGAGGAAGTTCGACCTGGATGACAGCATGGAGGAAGACGAAGAGCGGTATGATAGGTTCGGAGGCGTCGGGGGAGGCGGGGACGTTCTACCCCCAACGTATCACGTCCGCAGAGGCCATGGCGACGAGGAAGAAATGGACGTGTACCTCGACGACG
This sequence comes from Thunnus thynnus, assembly GCF_963924715.1. Classification (NCBI taxonomy): domain Eukaryota; kingdom Metazoa; phylum Chordata; class Actinopteri; order Scombriformes; family Scombridae; genus Thunnus; species Thunnus thynnus. The sequence continues at coordinate 7,365,739 of NC_089531.1, forward strand.
ACATGGAGTCTCAGAGAGACGGCTCGGTTATTTCCCGGACTGCCATCTACGTCTGAGTAGGGAGATCAGGAAAAGAAAAGGCGAAGGGTTGATGATAGTGAAAGGAGATGCAGTGGTGGAAGAGGGGAGTCCGAGCCTACCCCTCTCACCACCAAATAAATCAACATCGCGTCCATCAGCTAAACACCTACCTGCTTAACATTCAACCTGATTGAAGAGATGCCATCTATTATATCCTCTCTGCTTGACACTGACTGTATAATTAATAAAAAGAGGATTAAAAGAAAAAGAACGGAGAGGAAAGCCAGAACAAAGGTTTGGTTTGAAGCTCATGAAGGGAAACTGTGGCAGTAGTAAACTGTGGCTGAATATGTGACTGTGTTTAACTGTATAATGGAAACAGGTTATCCTCAGTGTCAGCCGAACATGAAGAAACTGGGAGGGGGGGGGGGGGGGGGGGGATTTTTTTTTGCAAAGAGAACAAAAACCACGGCAACTTTGATGCGGCGCTGCTTATTGCTACGTTCTTGTTTCTTCAGCTTTGCAAGTGTGTTATTATGTGCTGAGTGACTACATTGTTTGTATTTTATATATCTTATGAAAAAAAAAACATAATCTGCAAAGCCGGAAGCACCGTAACCCACTATTCCAAAAAACCACCACTACACAAAAAATTGCCTTCCTGTGTCGAAATAATAATAATAAAAAAAAAGAAAATACTTCAACATCAACTCTACATAAAACTGTCCAAACAGCTTCTGTGGATGTTGTGCTGCAGACTCTAGCTCCTCTGACATGCCTGACACTTCACCCAGATCGTTTTAAAACTTGAAAAAGGCCAAACTCTTCATCGTGATGATGGATGTTGATGACGGAGTTTCTGTTCATCACAGTGATTTTTTTTGGGCTTACAGTCACTCGGGGGGGGCTTCCCACCCCATCCTGTGACACCAACTGGTTTCCTGATGGGTGCTGCTGGAGCGAGGGCCACTAAACTGAGTAACATAACAGACTTAACAGTGTGTGCTAATATGTGGCTGACTGTGGTGTTAATGATGTGCATCATCTATATATTGGGCGCCGTCTCACTATAGCACAGTTGTTGTTATTGTTGTTATTGTAGATGTTGTTGTTGTTGTTACTGTTGTGTAATAGTGTTGATCTCGCAAAGGAAAAGATGCACCGGGAGCCTTGGGGGTTTCACACAGTTCCGCATTGGGTCGGTAATGACTCATATAATGGGTAAAAAAAAAAAAAGATGTGCTTTTCTTTGTTTCCAACTCTATTTTTTTTTTTTATCCTTTCTTCTTCAAGTCTCTCCTCACTTCCTTTCTCTCTCTTTCTGTCTCATTTCTTTCTGTACCACGTGCATCCTGCACTATTTCTATGCTTTGCTGCCACTCTGTCCCACACACATTACATCTCTTTCTCATTCTGCTCTTTCTTTATTTACATAATGGGCGGCTTAGACGAGTGCTGCGATGACTGTGTGCAGGGAGAAGAGGATAACTCGTATTTATATTCTTATCTGGGTCGCATTCAACGAGGCAAAATATTCACCGGCTTTGTTTGAGGCCGCTGTATTTCATGTATTCATTTTCCATGTCCCGCAGAATGTTCTTAGGCTATGTGCCGGATTATTCCGTGTTCTGTATGCTGATTGGACAGAAAGAACACGGTCCAAGCCACATTTCAAGAGAGGATGTGAAAAGGGTCTAAATGAAATCCCAAACCATTGTTCCTTGTACACTGCAGAACTACAAGTCATACTACACTTTTTTTTTTTAAATAAGTGAGGCATCTGCAGAGTGGGTTTGATAGTTTCACTTGTATTTAATGAGATCTCTTTCTAAACATTAAAATAATGTCACATTCACAAAGACTTCATTGATTCAAAAGTTGACTTTTAAAAATCTACACATTTGCCTTACTGATTTTTTTCAGGTTTTTCCTACCCTTCATTTCTTTCTTTAGCAACAAACGGGCAATTTTTGAAATTAAAGGACCAGTGTGAAGGATTTAGCGGCATCTAGCGGTGAGGTTGCAAATTGCAACCAACTGATAGCCCCTTCCCCCCCCCTTCCAAGCATGTAGGAGAACCTACAGTGGCTGCGAAAGGCCCTCTCTAGAGCCAGTGTTTAGTTTGTCCGTTCTGGGCTACTGTAGAAACATGGCAGTGCAACATGGCAGGCTCCATGGAAGAGGACCCGCTCCCTATGTAGATATAAAGGGCTCGTTCTAAGGTAACAAAAAAACAACCATTCTTATTTTCAGGAGATTATACAATAATGAAAACATAAATCAGAATATTACATTCCATCTCAGCCCAGTAGATCCTCCTAAATCCTCCACACTAGTCTTTTAAGTGTTGAATTGTCTTTTTTTATGTCAGTGTGGCTGTGAGGTGACAGAGGGAGGCTTTTGGCAGTGAAATCTCAAACCTCCTTGTAGATGAAGAGATAGCCGGCCAAAGCTAGAACAAAAGACATGATGAGCAAGGCCACAGTTGAAGAGAAATAAAAGAAGACCGGTGCTACATGCTTCAGCGGCTGAACTGAGCACATCCTCTGCTTTAGAGCTCACTATTATCACATTACAACCACAGACTTACTTACTAAGTAGACAAACTGTGTTCAATTGTGTGATGTATGTTTAACGTCGGTAGCTGGAGTCATTTTGAAGTCAAGAGTACTTTGAGTCAAATAAAACCGTGTGATATTAACAGTTTAGCATAATTTGCATAATTACATACATTATTTTTGGGGGTGTTGTAAATGTCTACACAACTAATATTTATGAGAAAGGATCTGTTAAGGGAATCTTTATGGATTATATCATCTTTGGCACCGGAAAGGTCAGAGTGTTTGCAGAAAACGCTTTCATATTATAAGTCCCATTTCATTGACTCGTGTCGTTACAATATAAGAATATATTGTGATAATAATCGAGATGTTATTACCCAACATTTACTGTAACTTGTGTTCTGTGGGTTGAAGGTCTGAACGCTTACTTGTCCATAAATTGAAAGCTCAGTCAGTTGATTTTTTATTTTTCATTGTGTGTGTGTGTGTGTGTGTGTGCTAAAGAATCCGGTTCCAGCTCTTATCCCCCCCCCCTTTTGAGTCCTGAGCAGATCCCTTGTTGTTGATTGTTGTTGAACATTATACACTGTGCAATCTGTTATTCTGTAAAAGAGACAGTTATATCTGCTATGTTACCAATGCATTTCAGTGGAGACATTTTCATAACTCACAGTGCGTTTGGACAGGTTGCCAATTAATCTCAAAACGACTGAGAAACAGCCATAATGTAACTTCTGTTGCCACACGTGTCACATGTAGTAGGACTTGTTTATTGTATCACTACAGTACAGTTTGGATTTAAGTATCAAAGTGTATTTATTCCATAGGGTTCATGCATGCTCCACGATTCAGACTCACAAATGAACAAAAAAGGACCCATTTAGACTGAAATATATGGTTTAAACCTGCAGTGCGGCACTTTTGTCTCCCCCTCCTGGCAGTGAGAGTAATTACAAAAACACTGTCGACATCATCGCCGCAGACCCCTGACGCTTTATATGTGAGCCAATCCCTGCCGTGGCAACGTGATGCGGGTGGTGGGGCACCGAGGACAGTCCGCCCTGGTCAACAGTCACCAACCAATCATTGCTGGTTGATGTAAAACACATCACAAGTGGTGCACCAGTGAGGGAAAGTCACCACAGACACCAGATTTAAAAACTCCAGTTTACTGTGAAATACAAAGAGATTTATCTGGCGGCATAATCAGCGTTGTGTGAACTCTTTGTCAAGGGCTTGAATGTAACAGACGCTCATTTATATGTAAAAGTCCCGCACTCCAGCTTTAAGGCAGGGTCGGCAACCTACGGCACGCACGCCCCCGGTGGCACACAAGGCCATTAATTCAATGCAATTCAATAAAAAGTATTTCTCTAATATACATTTTTTAAATTAAAATAACATTTTAAATATAAAATCTATCCCAATGGTGAACTAAATGAACAGTTTGATTTAAAATAATACTGTCATAATAATACTATCGTAGCCCTACTGACCTGCAGATGAGCAGAACATCACAGCGGTAGTGAAAACATACGATAGCTAGCTAGCTTTCTTTGGATTTATTCCACAAAAGGACCGAGCTGCGTGCACTCTGCTGTGAAAATGTTGTGTGTGGAATTTCAAGTGTAAAACATAATGTTGAAACAAAAAGGCACAAGAAAAATATCAAAGTTACGGCTGATAAAGCTGAATTAATCAAGAGGGTAGTGGCCCACTACAGGAAGCAAAGCAATGTGTTTACAACTCTGTGTGCCGCCAAAAACCGAGCTACAGAGGGCAGCTATAAAGTTTATGTGTTTGTGTGTGTGTGTGTGTGTGTAGAGTGCAGGTCCTTTGGCATGCAGAATCTAGACGGGGAGACAAGCAACAATAAATAAGTAGACAAATGCTCATTATGAAAATGGACTGGCACTCCGGTCTGTGATTTTTTTTTTTAAAAACATTAAAAAAAGGTTGCCGACCTCTGGTTTAAGGTGTCCAATCTAGAAATTGAAACTTTGATTTTGTTTACAGTAATTTTTTTATGTTAGAAATACTGGATCCTTTATTTCTCCAAATAAAAAATAGTTCATTTTCTTATTGGAGCTTTAAATGTTAATGATTTTCACCCAAAAAAACATAAAATCCCTGACTTTCATCCCTCTCCAGCACATTTACCCTCCATTTGGCCACTGAATGCCTCAGCACATCTTTTCTCCAGGGGTTTTTTTTTTTTGCAGTGCCATAATTCTTAACAGTCTACTGTGATTGCAACTTTGGCACCTAATTAGTTCCAGAGTCTTGTAGCATGCATGTACTCTTAGTGAGAAAACTCATCATCAGTCATAACTTTTGTTTTGCACAACCCATTTTCAATAAAAAAAAAGACATTTCTGAAACTATTCTCTGTGGAAAAACTTGTAATTAATTAAGCTCAGCCATGTTATCAGCCTATAAATATCAGACACCCACATCTCATTCTCTCCTCAGCACATTTTACAGCACAACACAGTATAATTCACCTGCTCTGGGATATTATACAGATCTGCTGCAGGAATGTGTTTTTAAGTTTTGCTAACTTTGGAAAGAAGTGCACTCACTTTTTCACATCAACAACCTGCTTCACGTTAAAATCCTTGCACACAATCACACCTGGAAGCTACAGAACACTTTTGCCCACTGTGCAGTACCATTGAAGAGTTCACTCGCAAAAATCGACTTCCATAAACAAGTCAAAAGTTCTGTAATCGCGAGAAATGTAATGTCAGATAAAAAAAAATCTGTGAATGGAGTCAGCAAAAATGATAAAAATCAGGCCACACACTCTGAATCTTAAAGCTAGTAAAGATGTAACATCAGCAATGAAACTTCAGAATTTTTTTGATCTTTTTATTTAGCTCCATTTTTGGAGTTCATATCTTATTAGAGCTTTGAAAGACAGGCTGCCTCCCAGTGAAACTTCCCTGGATAAATAAAGGATTAAAAAAAAGGCCTACAGAGAGATCTTAAAACCTCCCAAATAAGTCACGAATGCTTGTTTGTGTCTAGGAACTAAAGAAGAAGGTTAAAATGCAACCTTGAAACAAATCTAATGATATTCAAATGCTCAACAGAGTTATAACAAAAATATGGAAAATAAGATATCACTCTCTTGAATAGAGCTGTTCTGCAGTGACTGTCCCAGTAGCCTGTCCGGTGAGTCAAAAACAGGGTTATGCTCGTTACAAATGTCCCTCTCTGATCTTTAGCCCGCCGGCCTGCCTCACATGTCGTACGCTCTGGGAGATTGCAATCCTGTAAGCAACCCCTGTAAAAGTCTTGTCCTTGCTGCTGTGAGTGTAGCGCCCATGCTAAGCAGAGGACACTGTAACAGGTCACTTGGTTCTGTCAGAGGGGAAAGAGAGTGGAACAGAGGGAGGGGGAGGAGGACGGAGGACGAGGGTGGTAGCTTGATGCTCCATCTGGGGAATATCAAATAGGCCGGAGGAGAGAGAGAGAGAGAGGGAGAGAGAGAGAGAGGGAGAGAGGGGGACTTTTTCTTCTTAGATCTCAGAAATCTGGAGTTAACGAAGAAGAGAGGTAGAACAGAAAAACTGAAACCTCAAGCTCCCGCCGAGAAGTTGAGAAGACATCACCGAGGGTTTTTTTTTTTTTTTTTTTTTTTTTTTTGTTCTTTTGTAAACCACCTGAGACCTAGAACATTTGAAACACTGTCAATTATTCACCATCGAGTCTGGAGTTAGAGATGGGCAGATTTGTTACTTGTGGGTCCAATTGGTTGGCTCCAGCGTAAAGATGACAGAGAGTATGTGAAAGGAATAAGAGATTGGCAAGATGGGATTTACAGCTCCGACAATGAAAGCTGGAGGTGGGAAGAAGGAAGCCTCAGAGGAGTATTTTTTTTGATTGCTGTGCCACATCTCTGCTCGGCGATTGGCCGCTTCCACCAAACAACAATTGACAGTCCTTTTCAACCCAGCCAATTAGTGAAAAAAAAGACTGTCCTGTTTAGCTTTCCTCGGCGCAGCCTATCAGCGACAGATCTTTTTAATTGTAAAGAAATGTTCAGCAGTACTCCAGGGACCCCTGTGCAGGGGCGGAATTGTATATATCCTCCTTTTTTTCAAATTCCCTCTCTCTTTGCTTCAGCTTTAGCACCCAGTACAAGCTGTTCCCTCCATGTTTAATTCAGCAGAAGGCATGAAAGTGTTCCGCATTATCTCTCTGCTTCACTCTGAAGGAGGAGGTTGACGGCGAGATAGAGAAAGAGAGAGGGAGAGAGAGAAAGGGGGATAGAGGGGAACGGAGAGTGAAGAGAGAGGAGGAAGAGAGAGGAGGAAGAAGCGGCCTATTAGTTATTGAGCTCGGCTTTTGTTGTTAATCCAGTTAAAGCCGAGCCTCTGCCAGGCCAGCTGAGACTCCAGCAGATGTGGCTGAAGTTTCCTTCTTCCAACGCTGGTTAGAAGAGCTCTCATTGTAGTCTGTAACCAATTTACATAACGCAGCGCTGTCCTGCTTTCCTGCTTTTCAGGATACCTTCCATGTCTCCCACTGTGCTGCTCTTGCAATGTTCTGTGCTATATATAGGGATGTAATTCGTCATGGCTGTTTTTTTTTGTGTTTGTTTTGGTCCAGGTTATTTCAGGTTTTGGGTATGCATGTCCATATGAATGCCCGTTCGTTTCAAATGTCTGCTTTTTTTTTTTTTTTTCCATCCACCCATTAGCTATACCCACTTATCCTTTAGAGGGTCATGGAGGGCTGGAGCCAGTCCCAGCTGTTTTGTTTGGGGTTTTTTTATTTTGTTTTTTTGATGATGAGAAGGTTCAGGATGGAGGAAAAACAAACAGTTTGAGGTTAATTCTGTTCTTTTTCAGATTTTTCGCAGTCCTAGCTGTATCCCTGTGGTTCCCAACCTTATTTGACCCCCACAGCTCCACCAGCTGAGCTCAAGCGCCCCTTCATCGACACCACCCAACATGTTTCTGCATATTTATACAAGACAGTGATCTTGGAATTCTTTATGTGTGGTGAAAGCTTGAAGTTTGAACCACATTTCTGTCAATCTATCTATCTATTACCACTTGTAATAGATAGATAGATTGATTGATAACCAGTTTTCATGATGACTCAGGTCAGTGGGAGGCGTGTTCTTTGGAGCCAGCCTGTTTTATCTGGTAGTTTATTGGTTATAGTGCAAATAAATGCTTAAGATTACCCTTATAGAGCTCCCCAAGCCTAATCGTTAAAGCAAAGCGCATGCTACATAACTGCAACGTCAATGGTTTGTCACCCTCGTCTATTTATCACCATGTTTCCTGTCTCTCTCTCTACACTGTCATCTGTCAAATTAAAGGAACATGCCACAAAAATAATCTGAAAGGAAAAAAAATAGTCTCATACCAATTGGTCGGCCAATTTGATTGCTTATTTTCCACTTAAACACAGATTACAGTAGTGGTCAAAAGTTTGGACACATCTTCCCATTCTCTTGAATAAGAAAGTACTTTTGACTCGTACCGTATGTTGATAAAGTTTTTTGTTTTGTTCAAATCATAATTTTAAATCTTGAAATCTGTCCATGTACCACCTGACAACTGCAGAAGTAATTCAAATTTACAATAACAAAACAAATTTGTGAACCTAATGTTGACATATTATCATCTTTCAAGTGAGTTCTTCAAGTTGTTAGTAAACAGTTGCCTTTTAACTCATCCAGCAGACATGAAGTTACATCAGCATTTATTTCATGTGTCTGTCCTCCTGGTGAACATAAGTCCAATATTCACTCTCCTTTTTACGTCTGATCATGGTCTCCACTGACTCTTTAGCTGCTAAGTGCTCCACTGTTCTCCAATATTCACCAGCTCTATTAGCTAACTGTCCATTTTGGGACTATTTTGTTGAAAACAGCTGAGAGGTAAGAATTTAGCAGATTGACATGGGCTCCTAGCAACGGAAAAGTGGTTTACACTTTTCTTTAGGCTCTTTCTGCTTGTGTATTTACCAAATAAAGTTTTGTTTTTTTTTAAAGAGGAATTTCAGTTTCAGTACTTCTAACTTCGACTGTCAATGAAACTGGATTATATCTATTATTCATCCTTGTTTCATCCTGCTGTAATTTCCAGGCCTCTTGTGTGTACAAAGCTCTCAAGTGTGAGTGGTGCTCAGCTTTCCTTCCTCTTATCAGCATATAGAGTCATCTTCTACTCACTTATTTCAAACTAAAACAGAAATTTCAAGTCGCTTACAAATACTGGAACATTTCTTTAATGAACTGGATCTAAAGAGTTCTCAATATCAAAATGCTGTTGTGTCTGCTGAGTAAATGAATGTGGCACTGTATCAGCTGATTTAATGCTGCCAGCCGGAGACGCTAGACTTCATCTTTGATGGTAACCTTAACATTGATGTTCAGACAAAGGCACTTATGTATGCCTGTTTTGCTCATTTCTCCAATAAATTCAATTTTAACCGGTCTGCTTTTTGGGAAAAGTCATTGAGGCTCTCATTTCCTCCTGCCTAGATGCCCATCTAAATCAAAAGTCAGTAAACAGTTATGTTTTATGTGTCAGTCTGTGATGCTGAAGAAAAACAAAGAGAGAAGGTGTTGCATTTGTGAATACAGCTTACAGCTTCCTTTTGTCTACAATGAGGGCAAAACTATGTCTCAATAGTGGGAGCTTCAGCTTAACTTGTTTGATTATCCTGGTTTGGTGGTAAATTCCTCCCTACTTTCTCTATTTTCTGTTGTTTTTGTTTGTCAAAATTGCACAGCTGCTATTCAGTCTTTTGGATCAAGTCCAATTAAAGTCCTAAGTCTTTAAGGGCAAGTCCAAGTCAAGCCTTACGTTTACAGCTTGTAACTTAATGTGTTAGAAAAATACTAGAAATGCACAATTGTTCAACAATCTTAACACTCCCTCTGCAGCCTCCAGTTGTTTAACTTCTCACCTTGCAACAGTCACGTTGAAGAGATGTAGAAAGTGAAATCAAAGTATGCAAACTTACACTTACTCACTGGCCTTGAAAATCCTTTAAAGTATCTGGATTTGAAAAAAATATTCAATATATTGAGTCCAATATTCTCAGACTCAAGGATGAACTGATTAGAATTAGATGGTCAAAGGTCAAGGTCACTGTGACCTCACAAAACACGTTTTTTTGGCCATAACTAAGTAAAGACAGCATGTTTCTCACTGGAATCATATGTCAGTCTAGTGATAACTTCTACTTTGCCAGAAAATACACTTACTACCTTTTATTAAATTCCTTCAAAGTCTCCATTACAAATATTATGAGTCTGGACAGACATGGATGTAAACCGCAACTTAACTGGTTGGCAGAGACATACAACCGCGAGGCGATATATCTAGTTTGTAATTAATAAAATATATCAGCCCAGTCCAAGAAGATGCCTCAGCTCCTTTCAGACGTCAGTCTGCGATCAACAGCCAAACCTGGAAGAACACTGCGATATAGATTTGTTTTCATATATCAGAGGTTTACGATGATTTCACCAGTGTTTCTGCACAGGAGTAAATACTGGAGTCTCTATAATGTCTAATTTAGTGAAGAATATCATGTTTTATCCATACGGCTTGAAATTTTTGAGTCCTTGAAATGTCTTATAGTAGTTCTTAAATATGATGGAAGATCAAGATACACAATATTAACAATATTAACATGTTCTTGATGTTCACACTTTGACCGTTATGAGACTTGAGACTAGAGGAACATTTATCTTGGCATCCACCAGGCATGTAGTCTTGTTTTTGCTATTAAATCTTGTTTTTCTTAAAATAGGTAGAAAGCTCTTAAATGTTAATGATTTCGATGATTACTTTTTTTCGCAGCCAAACAACATATTCAGTGGGCTGCCAAACAACATATTTTACAGATGTCTCATCAATCAGCATTGTGGTGAAACAAGATGGATGATTTGCCTGGTTTTGACAGACTGTGACTTATTTCAGGGAAATTGAAAATTCTTTAAACAAAGTGAAACTGAATGGAAATAAGTTTGTTTTTCTCTCTTCTTCCAATCCAAATCAAGCTTTGTGACTGAATACAACATTACAGAACTTATAAACACAGATGTTTTTTTTTTTTTATTGTGTAAGGCCCCGTCTTGTTGGATAGCAGCCGAGCTTCCATCTTTGCTTCTTTCGAGACTGAAAACCTCAAGAGAAGAAGTGAAAGCTCGCCATGTGACGGATGTGATACTGAGATCTGTCAAAGAATCCCCCTACCTCTTTGACAGAAGATAGAAGAAGATGTCAAGTGTTGATTCAAAAAGATTCATATTGATCAAGGGGGTAAAATGAAGGATTAATTCCCCAAGCTGCTGCATGACAAAATCAGAGAATATGCCCACCTCACTTGATGCTTCATGCTTGACTGAAATTAACAACAAAATAACCAACCAAAAAGCTCAAGTATTTGAAATTGTTTTCAATAAATTGCGAGTCAGTGTTCAGGCTCTGTGTCATTTTAAATTTTAGTTTTTTTGTGGAAAAGAACAGAAAATTGTACTTCAGTACCTATAAACTGCAGCATATCCAGCCTGTGGAGGTGATATCATTTTGGCCAACACCTAAATTACCTGCTATTTCTTTTATACATATGTATATATTATAAGAAATAGTTTCCTAGGAAATCATGTGTAATGATAGCTATGTCATTTTGGGCTGAAACTCCCAAAGTACTACCTGACATTCATTTCCTGTCCCCCCTCAGATAAGCTGAATCCTTATGTAGGTGTCAGACTTTGTCACTTTTTTTTTTTGCTCATGTTTTCTCTCTCCTTATCAGAAGTGTACATATCGCAGCGAGAAACCTCCAGTCCCATCTGTCAGGTCAGCGCCGATGACCGGCCAGATATTTGGTTGCCGTGGTATTTTCCTCCCGGGGAAAAGTGAGACGGACGGAGGTTGTGTTTAGCTAAACTGTTTGTCCAGAGGGAGAAAATATGTTTTTTTTAGAGTTACTGAGTTAAGTCCATAAGCTGTGAGGCTTATAAGGATGTTGAGCCTTTAATGCAAACTTCAACTAAACTGTGAAGTGTAGTCCTCTTTGAATTTTGAGGCGTTTTTTGGTGTAGTGACACTGCAAATGCTTGATGCTTGATGAACAAAACATCATGTTCCCATTTTTTTTTCTTAAATTCTCTTTCATCCCAGTTTACTAGCTAATCATGCTGTTGCCATGCCAACACAAGGCTAGCAGGAAAGCTAGCATTTCTTGATTGGTTCCATCAACAAAATATATTTAACATTTTAAGGAATAGTTTGACCTTTTGGGGAAATATGGAAGAGTTTTACCTTCGTACAAAGCCAGGCTAGCTGTTTCCATATGTAGTGGAAATGAATGGCATCTTCTCATCTAACACTAGGCAAACAAGCAAATAACTGTATTTCCTAAAATGTCAAACTAATTGTAATTGCTGAAAATTAACAAAATTACTCCTTTCGATAGACAGAATTTTCTAAATGTTTTGCAGTCTATTAGGATACAACGACAGACAGGTTTGTGACCCCTGCTGCAAGTTGTCTTTAGTGTGAGTTCTGTGTTTGTGAGAAATCTTTAGGAAGTTAGAGGCGTTAATTAACTCCCAAGTTTAGGAGGTAAAGAGGTAAAATTCACTTCACTGTTCTCTACTGCAGGATTAGAAAAGCTTACTTTACAGTTCCCGATGGCTGTCTGTGTGTGTGTGTGTGTGTGTGTGTGAGTGTGTGAGTGTGAGAGAGAGTTTTATAAGAATATCTGTCCAGCCTGTATTTATATTAGTGTAATTGTTTGTGAGAGACAGTGTGTGTTTTGTATGAAAATGCAAACTTGTCTACAACTTAACTGCAGGGCACAGGTTTGACAGCTGAGGAGATTTGAGTTGTGTGTTTGTTTCGTATAAGCACACAAACGTATATACTTTACTTTAGGGAACAAACTTGACAGCTGAGTGAGTTTTTATTGTGTATATTATGTGTCAGTCGTGTATACGCTTGTGTGTATTTACACCTCGGGCCCACACGTCACTTCTCAGAGCATTAGCGATGACATTATGCAGCGACAATTAGCATAATTTCATGCACATATATATCATGATTTGTATCTGTATCATCACTCCTCCAGTAATTTTATGTACCGTGACCCCATGACAATTTAAAAGGAGTCGAAGACAGACGACTAGAGAGGGAAACGCTACAAATAAACACAAATTCACACATTCACACACACACAAAAATCTGCTGCAGGATGCAGCCACTTTTCTCGCTGGCTCAGATTTCTTTACGTGGCTCTTATCTGTCAACGTTGATCTTCTTCAAGATGCAGTTAAAGATCAGAATAGTGCTGTTATTTTTCAGGATTTTTGAATTCCATTCAGATCTTGTTTTTTTTTTTCTGCCTGTGGCCAAAAAGAAGAGGATATTTGGTTCTTGTCTTTTAATCTCTCCTCCTTTTTAAGTTTAGTTATTTGAGAATTGCTAAAGAGCTGTACATCAGTAGGAGTATAACATATCTACAGGAGTTATCGATCAATAGCCCCGATGCTGTAATTGCTTCACTTTTATGCCTTTCACATTTTGAAATATAGGATGGCCTCGCTTTTAACAAGTTCAACATACAAACATAAAATAACTCAACAAACATTTGCAAGAAAAAAATATCAACTAATAAAAATAACATTAACAGAATGAACATAGAAAAAAGTACAAATTGCAAATTACAATTTATTATAAGTTATGAATGCAGCATGTTTACTAGACATTTTAGCAAGTTTACTGTACTTATCGTAAAAATGCGATTTATACAATTCTGTCTTTTACAGGCTGCTGTTTACTTTGTAAGGAACAATTTAAGTTAAATAATTGCAATGATAGAAATAATTTAAGGGCAAGCTCTGCACTTTGGGTTTGTATCCTCTAACAGCTTCTATCACCTCATGATGTTTTATGTTCACTTTAGATTGGAGACACTGGAAACTCAACTACGATGTAACTGCCGGGGAGCTCAGGCTTTCTCTTACATACTAAGAGAAAGCACTTTAAAGCAGTAATAAACCGACCACAGACTACAGCTTTAAAAATAATTTGCAAGCTCACCAGTAGACTCGTCATCAGACTCACTGATAGAGACAAAATAAGATCAAGTGTACTGTGTGTACACTGTCGTGGAAGCAATAAAATAGGGACAATTCTTGGAATACTAAACACAATTATGGTTTCAGCTTTTATACTTTTAAGTGCAGCTTTAAGGGTAAAGTCCGCTTGAAAAATAAAGAATCCACATATAGTACATACTAAGAGAAAGCACTTTAAAGCAGTAATAAATATTTTACACCCCGACTAGGCCGGGGCGATATCATGGGTGTCACTAAAGAAGACGGCAGTGTTGTAATTTTGCATCTTCAGTGAACGGCATGGAGGCAAGACCAATCAGAGAGGGTTTACAGGAAAATATGTGTAAATACTCGTGTCTTATTGGCTGTCTGTCTATGTCAGTTCTTCAATTGATGGGATTACTATGAAAAACGCTAGCTAACACAGTCAGTCAGTGTGAGGAAAAAATGGATACACAAGTAAAGGGGTTGAAGCTGAAGCAGTTGCACAAACATCCTCTCATGCTTAGCCAGCAAAACAAGGTGGTTAAATGTCTGTATGAGTTCCAAGTTACATGAACATGATATGAGCAGAGCATAAGATATATACAGCTAACATATTTTGCATTGGACTGATTGCACAACTAAGCTACTGATAGCTTAGTTGTGCAATCCCTTGGCTAGTGACACCAAACTTAGCCTAGTCTTGTGTTAGATAGCCAAAAAGTTTTATATTTTATCTTTTTAAAAGTGTCTTGATGGGTTCAGCCCCTGGTGGTTAACAGTCCACCAACGCCCCGGGCAGAATCAAGGTATTACAGTATATGAGAGTATTTAGAAATCCTGAAGATATGATTTTCAATCCCGTCAAAAATACAGACACTCCTCTTTCTATTCAACTGATACAGAGATGCTGTATTGAGGTGATGTATAATGGTCTCTACTGGTGGAACAGGCAGCTGAGCTGAGAAAGATGGTGACTGCGAATGGTGGGGATAACGTTACAGGACTATTAAAAAAGACATATGTCTCTGCCCCTGTTTGGGAGGATTTTGGGTTTAGTTGGGATGATAACAGTGAAGGTGAAGGTTGATGAGCAAAACTCGGAGGAGCAGCTTACGTTGTAACTAAAATGAGAATAGCTGGATCACCGTAATGGTCGGTCCACTTTAAGTGAGCCTGGGCCGAAGGTGTCGCTAATTTCAGGGCTAACCCCCTTCATTTCAACTGGGTGGCAAGCAAGACATAAGAACTTGGCTCAGGTCTTTAGGAGTTGTAGCGTTTATTCACTGACTAATAGCCTAAACTGTACACACATTGCACTGCTATGTTTACAGCAATACTGCTAACTTCATATGCACACAGTTGGATGCAACTACTGCAACAAAAGTAACACATTTTGAGATGAGGGTCAGTTTTGCTGTTTAGACTGGATTCAATTATTTCCTGCTTTTGATGCATCGTGTTGCTCTGAAGAATGATGAAGCCAAGTGGATTGCTCTAAAGCCCTCGGCCATCTCTCTCCTTCTCTCCAGCCAGACTGAAGCAAGCGCTTACAGATAATTGAAAAAGTTTTCAATTAATAAATGCACCCCCGATCCTGCAGCCGAGGCCTTCATTGCCGTCTCATGGTTACACATTCTGCGCCTCTGCTGAATCCATCGGCTCAAATTGCACTTTTTTATTTCACTGCCAGCTGTTTCATTCTTCGCAGGTCCCTCCTGTATTCTGTTCGGCTCCGTTAAGAGAAAGGGAAGAAAAAAAACAAAGGGAAATGAGGGAACAGAAGGGAAAAAGATGATATACATTAAACATAACTGCCACCATTTTACATTTCATCAACTCCTCTCCTGGTGGTTACTGTGTGAGAAGGTCTGTCCTACTTCTTTCATTTCCTCTCTTTTTTTTTGTCTTTCTAACTAAATCAAGTGTTTTGCCTTCCTGGTCTGAAGGGAGTTGACTGTGTGTGCATATCTTGATTATAGTGATATCAGTTTCTGATATTAGTATATTCATCATTATACCTACAGTTTAACAACTTGAGTCTGAATGAATCGAGTGATTTAATTGCTTATTAGTGCTTTACTTTATTTATGTATATATTTATTTATTATTTTTACTCCACATATAAGGGAGGAGGAATATTTGCATGTGTATGTGTATGTTTGGGTGGGCCCGAATACAAATCTGTTATTCAGCAAAGCACAAATAGTAGGTTTTTTACAAACATTTATTTCGTACAAATATTTTTAAAATTATTTGTTAAATACCAGAACGCAGGTCGGTTACATCGCCATCTAAGTGTCTCTCCTCTGCTCCACTGTTACGTTAATCAGCAGGTCTCAACGAGGGGAGTCACATCCACCCGCTACATGACGCACATTTCCTTATTTGGACATCACTCCCGGAGTTGGGGGTGTTCCCCAGAAATAAAGATGAGCTACTGTAAAAGACCAGCTAGTGTTTGGATGAGTCAATGGTAAAACTTTGATGATATACAGATTCATCACAATTGTATTATGATGAAGGAAAATGGACATTTATATTGTCTTTACATTGTTACTCTGTCCATTCAGCATTCAAGATCTTTGTGTATTCTAGCAGCATGACATATAGTGTAATTGCTGCTGATTGAGTAATTACAATCAGAATCACAGACACTTTGTTCTCCAAGTACAATAAATGTACAGAAATTTGTCTTGGTGAAAGTTCTCGGAGGAATAATACCCTCTATAAGACCTATTCCCTTAATTCATTATGTTAGTCATATTCTCACACAGTTTTAATTTGCCAACATGATCAAGTCTCATTGGGGGGTGGGGGGATGCTGAAGGTCTCTTGGTGAAGTCTTCACAGACAAATCCAGAGCTGCTCACCAAACAATTACTAACATGAGATTATTTATACAGTGGTAACCCATGAGATACTAATTTTACGATGTTTTTCTGAAACATCAGTGCTGTGTTGTTTCCTCTCTGCAATCCCCCCAAAATCACCTATTAAGCCCTTGATCAGACAGGGTGCTTTTTAGCAGCCAGGAAGCGGCTTTTTGTTTGTTTTCAATGAGAGTGAAGCTTTTTGCTCGCTGCTTTTGTGTTGCTGAGTGCTTCGTGGTTTTTTTTTTCTCGCTATAGCTGTGTTTTTGCGCCTTGCATTTTTACAGGAGCACCCTGAATGCCTCAGAGTGGAACAGCGCCCAATGCCATTTTGAGTTTTTTTTTTCCCATTGTCAAATCGGATGAACTGAGAGGCAGGCCTTCTGTGATGGTGACAACAATAAGTGGCGATAACCCGACTCGTCTTGGACAAACTAGTGGTGGCTGTTGCTGGACACCCGGAGCTATATGACTTTACCAGCCGTAGTTACCATGATCTGAACAGAAAACCACAGGCCTGGAGTGAGTTTATACTTCACAGCAAAAATAACGGTTAGGCTAAGGACAGGTGATTCAATGGTTGCCTAGCAACAATAAAAAAATGTATGCATGCATGGGGAAATATGATTCAGAATAGAATGAATTCATACAGTTCAGAGTGAGAGGGAATTATCTAATCGCACAACGTGATGAAGCTTATTGGTATGGCAACGTGTTTCTGCCGCCGTGACAAAAATTACTTGCTCAGTTTTGCAGAATGTCTAGATCAATCATGTTATATGATCGCTCCAGGCAACAGTGTCTCAGGGCCTTTGTCACATTTGATCTTTTGTTACTTAAGCACCTTTTTGGCTGGTGAAGTAGCAACAACACACTTATTCTTATTGTTTGCCACGTTAAGTCAGTGTGTTGTTTCTAAAGAAAAATGCTTCTTGTGTGAAAAGTTTTTCTTTGATATAACAACATATCACTTTATTTTGTTATATCAAAGGTTTCTTGTAAAATCTGACACTACACACAAATTTTGTATGTTGTAATAACATGAAATGGATTTCATTAAAATAAGAAAACGTCCACATTATAACAAGAAACTGAACATTTTTTTAATTGTATTGGTGGCAATAAATTGGAAAAGTCAAATCATCTTTAATTCCACATGGACATGACACCATTTCGACCACTGTGGGTACTCTTTTGTTCTTTTTTGTTACCCAGCACCTGCGATAATGTATGTGCAGGTGCCCACTCATATTTGGAAATGAATTAAACCATTTAGTCTAACATTATAATTGCAGTGTGATTTCAGCCATGCCATGCTGAAACTTTTAAGTTACATAACTACATTAATTTTTGAACTTTAAGAACATCTGGTGCAACCAGCAGCAGCAGCAGCAGCCCACACATCATCCTATCAGTAAATGTTCAGAGGTGAGTCGTTTGAATTCTTCTGTCCCGCCAGGTGTTGACTCTTCTCTCTCTGGACACGCTGACTTTTTTTACTTCAGTCAGAAAAGCTGAGTCATTTTCATCTACAAAAGGCTCAAAACTTATCTCAAAAAACAACCTTGTTACCCTCTCCTACTCACTCACATATTCTCTTATCTACTGCCAAAAACAGTCACTCTCTCCCCCTCTGTATTGAGGTTATCTGTGTTTATATTTCTAATATTTTGCACTTCTACACAACCATAATGCCTTTGACCCCCACTCATTACTGCTGAATCCTTGCTGAAGCGTATTCACCTTTTATTCTTTGCAGAAGAGATTCAGTTCAAACAAAATCCTCACCTTGAAAAATACAAGACAGAAAGAAGAAAAAGCAAATATACTTACAATGATCATGGAAGTTAAATTATTATAGAAAAATAATGATGCCCTCTCTGACAGAATGATTGATGGCATGCAAGGGAAGAATATTATACTGAAATTATGAGTCACCCTAAAAAATGTTCGTGTGGAGAGACTAATCTTCTCTTTGGAAATATTGACTAATAAATTTCAGGCAGCAAAATATCTCTTCAGGTGGGTTTATTTGGTGTTTAACACATGAAGATGTTCCATGTAAACAGACTGGCAGAAATAAATGGAGCACTGCTGCTACTCTGGAAATAGAACCTGGCATTGTCCTCTTTTAATCTTTGCATATAACCCTATATAATATAGTCAGACATATATAACCCTCTTTTGGAATTGGTTGGCATGCTATAAGGATGTGATTTACTGCATCAGCCCATTTCACTTTGTGTGTCAATCACAGAAATGCAGGCTTATGAGGCTGTACTTAGTGACAGCGGTGCTTTGAGCTAAATGTTAAAATTGGCACATAAACAGGCTCACATTAACAATGCTAACATACTGATATTTAGCAGCAGTTTTGACCATGTTCACCAGCTTAATTTAGCGTGTTAGCATGCTAACAATTGCTAATTAGCACTAAATAGAAAGTATAGCTGAGGCTGATGGGAATATCAGTAGTTTTCAGTCACAAATTAATACTTGGAACCAATAATGGTCATAAATAAAAAAATTAAACAGAATTTTTTAAACTGATGTAGAATTTAGTGGCATCTGGCGGAACTTACTTGGCAGATATAGAATATAATATTCATAAGTATGTTTTCATTAGTGTATAATCCCATGAAAATAAGAATCATTGTGTTTTTGTTACGTTAAAATGAGCCCTTTATATCCACAGAGGGAGTGGGTCCCTTTCCATGGAGGCAGCCATGTTTCTACAGTAGCCCAGAATGGACAAACAAACACTGGCTTTAGAGAGGGCCTTGTGCGTTTTTTGTGATTTTTACGGCCACCATAGGTTCTCCTACGCGCTTGGAAGGGGAGGGTGGCCTTCTGTGGCTGAAGACGATGTAGTGAGATACAGTATACTGGTTTTAATTACCCATACAATATGAATTTTTCATATTTATCATCATACCAGTGCATAGCTGAAATAATTGCTGTAACTCTTCAATAGGCAGCAAAATATAAAATCGCCGTGAAGAGCGCTACAGTCGGAGCAAGCTGTGAGCATGGATATATGAAGCTAGTTCCTGTCTTTACTTTCATTCAGACTCAAACAAACTTATGTAAACAGCTGAACAATGAGCTGAAACTCTCTGTAAAGCTCCGTAAAGTCAAGGGGAGCTGCAGAGTCGGGTGATAATTCTCTCACATTACACATTGACATTTGATATATTGTTATTATAAAAAAATATCAACTGTAGCCGGTTTAAGTCTGTGGATCATCAAAGTCAGTATAAGCTTCATCCTCTAGGGATGTCAATACAAAATGCTTGAGATATAGTTTGACCTTGCTGCGTTGAATTCACGGATGCATTAAACTTCTTATTTGAGGGCACTCCAGGTTAAAGGGGGCCGTGCTGTGAGATGCTCTCCTTATCATCACACAGGTTCACACCTCAAAGCTGAGCTCTGCATCGCAATCTGCATTAAAGATGTTTCTCCTCCGTCTCCTCTGCTTGTCTCTCTCAAGCCACCTCTTACTGTCTCTCCCCTCCTCATTATTCCGTCTTTCATACCTCTCTCTCTCCCTCGCTTTCAAACACACAAACCAGAACTCGTTATCTTTTATCCCACCCACCACACCTCCTCTCTCGCATTAACAAGAACAAGATTCCTGAGCAATCGCTTTCTTTCTTCTTCTCTTAGTTTTTTTTTATCACTTGTTCCCTCTCTCCATCTGTTTTACAGATGAAAGGAAGCTCTGGTCTCTGTCTGCAGGGGTTTAAAGATCCTTTTTGATTTTGGGTTCAAAAAAGAAAATATTTCCTAAGAAGCGGTCAGACAGCTGCTATCTTGTGGAACTGCTGTAGCAAGATGGTATCAGAAGAGAGAAATAAATGGCAGACGTGTTCGACAATTATTATGTGCGTTGACCACTAGGTGTGTGTCAGTTGTGGTTATTTTAAAGTCAGTAGTAGGGTTGTTTCTTAATCCAACCAAATAAAGCCTTAAAATCATCCTATTCCCACTTTACTCCTTCATATTTTATGAATAAATAGTCACATGGTCCATCTGCTCTGGACATCTGCAGGTGCAGGTAGGGACGCTGCAGACAGTGTTGTAACTACTGTCCCCTCTTCCCTTGACTGGTGTTTTCAGCAAAGTTACACAACTTTGGACCTGCAAATAATGAGTTTTAATCTGACGATACAACAGAAAAGAAGAAGTCAGTTCTACATAAAGTGGGTAGGGTAAGTGACAGTTCATCTTATTAGAGATTGTGAAGGTGAGATTGTCATCCGAGAGGTACAAATGTAAGAGAAAAGATGATACTGATAGCATCCACAGCAGTACCATCGTAAGCACTTCAAAACAAAATCAAAACAAATCTAACCTGAGCATGTCTTTGTACTTTATGACATGATTTGTCCTCCCATGTTGTTAATACAGTACCTGTAAAGAATTCATTATACTGGTAAAAAACCACAATTTGGATTTGTTTTTCCAATAAAAGGCATTCTCTTTCTCTTGGAAGAAAAACAAGACCATTAAAGATAAAATGGACTTGCTCTCACAAACTGCAACTGTATTTAACTGTCTGGAATATGTGAGTGCACTGATTTACATTTCCTGCCCCAAAGGGTAATCACTGTTCATTTCACACCTTCTCTCCAGTTTTTTTTTTTGTTCTTAATTTCCTGCTTGCCACTTCTTGTATGTCAGTCGCACTTTAGAGAGAAAGTCTGCTGCATTTTCTTACCTTTTTGTTTTAGCTCCTACTCATGGTAAAATGATTGAAATGTATCTATGAAATGTAGGCGATGACTTGCTAAAATGTAGGCAGGAAGCACAAGAAGTGAACTTACATGATTTATTCAGCAATATCTGCAGTAGCTTTAGTTAGCTAACATTAGATAAGGAAGCCAATTTACTTAATATTAACTGTTAATCATATCTGAGCAAGTAAGACTGCAGTGTCTGAACTGTCTAGTGCGTTATATTGCTTATGAATGCAACTTTAAGAAATAATATTCTCTTTCTTCATTCAGACAGAACGTGAAGCCAATGTTTGTGCATATTTGACAGCTGGGCCATTTGTGTTTATTTTCCCCAAACTGCCAAAATATCAGCTGTACATTAGCTGTAAGCCCACTAGCAAGACTGTCTATCAGAGTGTGCTTGTGTGTTTGTCTCCAGCTCAGCCTCTGACTCAGATCTCAGCAAAGACTCCAGTTCTTGCTGTTATTTCCCTCCAGGCTGTCCTTTTTCCCTCTCTGTCTCTGTACATTTATGAAGTAGATTCATAAAGCTCTGGGATACAGGCAAATTTTTCAGTCAAGTTGAAACATTTTCAACTCAACGCACAGATGCATCTTAACATCAATTTGCACTACCCCTGGTGACATCTAAAGGTGCATTTCCATTGACTTTGTATGCAATGGCATCACATCTAAAATACACTTTGTCATCTGTCTGAACACACAGTAAGATTATAAAGACTCACTTTTAGTCTGCATTAAGCAATTTATTATAAACACATATATAAACATATGATATATTAGCAAAAAGCTTTCTTAACTGTTGGAAACAGGACATCCCATCTTTCTTTCAATCTTTTGCTCATGTTTTGACCCTGTTTTGATCTCTTCTTAAAGGCTTAAACATTAGTTGATTGTAGTTATAATTATATTACGACTGATAACACTAAAGTATTTTTGTCATTTTGTGTCAAGTAGGCTTATGAGAACCAAAGGGACTCAGTGTACCTGATAACCAAAACAATAAGCTGAAAGTAGCTAGCTGGGGTGTCAAATCTTGACATAAAAGACATTCTTAGTAACCATTTCACCTTATGAAGAGTCATAACTCTGTGCAGAATCAAAAACAAGTCAACTAATGGAGCTTTAATATGAACCATTTGAAGAGATCTAGGTGAAATATATTAAGAGAAGCCTCTGCAGACCTTTTTCTATGTCTGATCTTCCCTGGAACTTCTGATGGAGTCAGACTGTGAATACTGTATAACCAAAGCAACAACTCACTCTTAATCAAAGATGTTTGTTGGGGAATTGACTCTGTTTAGGGTGAAATGACTTCTATGCAAGAGGCCTGGCCCTTCAACTCTAGAAGTAGCACAGCCAGAAGAACCCCTCAAAGCAGCAGCAGCTCTGTGCCCGCTGAGACTGTCGAAACCGCCGGCATTGAACTGAAACAAGCTAACGCTGGCTCTGACTGCATGGAGGGTTGTTGTCAGGACATAGAGACGGGTAAAGCTGCACAACTAATTATAGACAAAAAGCAGACCGCTTGATTGTTTGGCCAAAGAGAAAGGTACTTTAATGCAGAATAGTACAAAAATAGAGAGTGGTTAATTCTTTGCAAAACCAGTAAACTAGCCCTCAGTGAAATATGCAGATTTGCTGCAGTCAAACAGCTTGTAACTTTCTCTTAATGTGGAGATGACGGCTCTGTAAAGTCTGGAATTAATAACTGGAAAAAGTGACCAAGTCTGAATGAGAAGTCTCACTTTCACAAAGAGTATGTCCTTACTTCAGTCAAACACCAGTCAGCATTCAGCTCGTCAAACAAAAGTGCATTAATCCAACAGGGGCTCATGATCAGGGGGCATACTGATAAAGAAAGCAATTTTCGAAAGCTAGTCGAACTCATAGTTGGGAAAAACCACTCTGAAAAGCTTTATGCTCCCCGGGAAATACACATCACACTCGAGACATTCAACAAACATATATAGAAAGTACTGGGGGTCTGATGGGTAAGTAATGTATGACTTACCTAATACTGACGCAGAATCAATAACCCTTATGATCAAAGACATATTACTCGAATGCAGCCTTGACATTGGTGACACGAGAGGGCAAACCCTCGTTCTGCAGGGACAAATGTCAGGTGTGGCTAAACGTATTAAAAGACATTAATCCAAAAGCAGTCTCAACGCATTGCACCAATCACAGTTTAAATCTAATACTTCAAGAAGCTGCTTCAAAGTGCAACGTTGTACGTGGTGCCTTAAGTTTAGTTCACAACATACATGAAATAATCAATAACTCACCAAAACAACTTGCCATCTTTAACACCATCAGTGCGGCCTCTCCTGTCACACCTAGTGGCCTCAAACCCCTCTGCTCCTCTTGCTGAACCAGTGCAGTAAAACCCTTGCTGGATAATTGCAGAGACACTTTGGACGAAATAATCAGAATGGGGGAAACACAAAAGCGTGCAAAAGATCACCAGCGCTACAGGCTCTAATGACACAATTTAGTGTTTTTCTTGGATTGAAAGTGTCTCTCTTCTGCGGAAGAGGTGGCTCAGTCCACAGACACACTACACAAACCCGAGGTCCACTGAGGTATTCCACAGCATCTTTGAAGATGCCCAAACAGCGGCCATTAACGACCTGGTTCTGGCAGCGGCTTTACCTCCAAGGCGGCACGCTCCACGCCATTAAGGTGATGGGGATGCACCTCATCAGTGGGAAAATCCAGAGGACAACTACAAGAGCCAGTTTTTTGATGTAGTCGACATCCTCTGAGCTGACTCGCAGGTTTAACCAACCCACTCTGCATCTGCTGATGAGCATGTAATAGGTACTCCTCACAGCAGTAAACAGTCCTCCGGGATTCGGCAGCATCAGCATCCCCCAAAATGTGGTCGACATGAACACAGGCGACATCGTATGGTTGCTGTTACTCAGCCGTAGAAGTGTTACTTTCCTGTTTATTTATAGTTTTGGGTAACTGAGCAAAAAAGCTTGTATCTAAGCCCACAATCACGAGTTAGCTGGTTTGTGCTAAAGTTACTCCGCAAAAGTTTAGCAAGAGTCTCCGGTTGATCTGCTTCTACACACACACACTTTTTGGCCCCCACACTCCTGAAATGAATCCGGCGCCCCTGCCTCTATGAGCTATAACTGCCTGCAATGCACCCAGGTAAACATAAATATTCAAATTTACAAGGTACCACAAACGCCTCCACGACTGCTGTTGCCACCTGTACAGCTAAAACTAATGTTTTCTGCATCTATCAATCATTATAGTTACTGCAGAGGTGTGTGATTCCACTGTTTCCTTTTTTCTACTGTGTTTTTTTTTTCTTGATTTCATATCTTTCCGCTTTGCCCCAGTCACATTATTTTTGTTTTTTGGGCATTATGAAAGTGGGATGGATTTATAAAGAAATTGGTTCTGAGTTTATAGTACGGACTTTGATGGTGTGAGTGGCACTGATGCGATGGTAAACAATAGGAAATTGGATTTTAAAATAAGACACCAGGGGATTTGATGCATGGTGGGAAACGGCAGAGTAGTTTCAGAGAAGGAAAGACTAAAATTTATAACTAAATATAAGCAGTGGAGACTTTACATCCTCTCTTCCTGGAGTGTTTCTTGTTCGGTGGATTCATTGTACTTGTAATCCAGAAGATTTGATGTCCATCTGAAATGAGGTTAACCCCTTCACCTTCAGTTTTTACTTCCTTTGAGTTGCTTTAGAGTTGGAAAAATCATCTCATTCCACATATCTGGCAGTGTTATGTATATATTTTTTGTCAGCTTGTTTCAGCTGGTCACTAAAGGATGAAATATTAAAAAACTCCATGATTTTACTGCTGCACCATTTAATCAAATGGAATTAGTCTTAATGTCTTGTGTCTCATTTTATACACATTTTATACAAATTCTAGTCTGAATTGACATTTTCACCTTTCACTTCATTATTCAGTCGTTCACTTTTATTTCATTATTATTAAGTCTGAAATCATTCCTGCAGTAGACACGGTAGCGATTGCTCAGAGTAGTTAACAATGTCGGTTGAAGAAATATGCAGATTTACGAGTTGTTATTTCTCTCAGTCAATTTACAACCAACCCCAATTTGTGCCTCTCATGTTATTACCATTACATTCAAGTCACAGAGCGAGGCGTCTGATTTTACTGAAAATATCTGGCGACATATGAAAAAATCCTGGTTGTTTTACAACACTTACTTCTGTTTCATTTATTTAAAGGTGTTTCCAGAATCCTCAAAGACTATTTTAACCATCCGGATGAAAAACAAATCTACAAATACAAAAGATTTTTAACTGATGTTGTGCCTCTTTGTTTCCCTAATACAAAGAAAGATGAAAATGACATCTCCTCTTTGCTCATTTTGTACAATCAAATATTTGTTTCTTTTCATTTTTTTCATCCAGATGGTTAGATGAGGATTCTGGTAATACCTTCCAAACAACAATAATGTATTTTTAGGAAAAACTCTCCCAGCTCTGATTGGCTTGGTTGTTTTTCCACCCAATAAAAAACCTCTGGTTAGTGACCACAGCAACAGGCTTATTTGAATCTCTGGAAAAAAAAAAAAAAAATCTGAGATGTTGACCACGATTCTGAGGTCAAGAACCAGGCTACCAAAATTCTGCTTGTATATTTGTATTTTTGGAAACTTTGAGAGTGTTTGGCTTTACAGCATGAGTTTGTAATGCTATTTGATCATTTGTGGTGTATGTTTTATATGTGTTAATGCTACTAGAATCACAAAGAATCAGAATCAGCTTTATTGTCATTGTTCAAGACAACGAAATTATAGAAATTGTTTATTATTATCACATAGTGTTTTCTAAATGCTTCAACTTCAAGTTTATGTTCACTGTAAGTCTAAACTGACTGATCCATTACACCCTGATCTCCTGAGACCTACACACCTGCAGTTTTTGCTGTAGTGCAGGTTTCTCTTCTATACACAGTGCACTGACTCTGTTTCCTGTCTCGTTGGCTGTAGAAACCCCCATAAATCCCATAAAATGAATATATGTGCATCAGTGGGGAATAATAAGCATTCTTCATTTCTGAAAGGCTTACCTTTGTGTACATCTTTGATCTATCAGTAACATCCAGGAAGGTATAATCCTCTAATCTCTCTCTATTCCTCACTGTTAACGCGGCCAAATATTTCCTATGATCTTCCCTTCTTACTCAATTTTATTTTAGTGCTGTGGGATTTTATTTTCTCTCGGCATTTTAACAATTTAGATCATGTTGTTGCCGCTGTGATTTTTGATGCATCCGTGGCTTTGACATATGAAAGCTGTTGGCTCTTTTCCCCAAATGTATACACACTTGACAAACACCAGAGGGTACGCCGAAATCCTCGGTGCTGTTTGCAGTTTTAGAAAAATTATTTCAATACAGCTTCCACTTGAGTTTTAATCCTTTCGATTGTTGTCTTGACATATTTTGTTGTGCATGTTAGTTTTGTCTACACCCAAAAAACAGTCCCTTCATACGCTGCTAAAAACTACAGTAGCAGTCGTTATCTTAAAAACCTTTTTGAAGGCCTTATCTCACTTTCCGTCTTTCATGCGGTTAAAAGCCGTCCTTTGCTTTAAAGCTGCACTTTGCTTCACCTTGTGTTTTCTTCTCTGATTATATGCATTAACTTGTGAAGATAAAGATGTCTTTTTCAAGGAATTGTAGACATCTTTTCAAACAATGGGATGCTGTTTTTTTTTTTTTTTTTTTTGCATTCATTGGTCTGTCGGTGCTTTTAAGATTCCTTTCACTTTCTTTCTGTT
Organism: Thunnus thynnus; assembly: GCF_963924715.1. Lineage (NCBI taxonomy): Eukaryota > Metazoa > Chordata > Actinopteri > Scombriformes > Scombridae > Thunnus > Thunnus thynnus. The sequence goes on from NC_089531.1 coordinate 7,392,822, forward strand.
TTCACTAACACCGCCATACCTTCCAGCTTCCATTAACTTCCCTTTAAGGATCAATATCATGTTTGTTATCTTAAAGTGTATTCAGGTACCGCAAGCAAAGAAAAATCAGACACACAGTTAACTTCAATAACGTTATATATGCAGAAGAATATATTTTAATATCACTGGTATTACAGTAGCAAACTTATCAAACTAATATAACCTCAATGTGTCACCGAGACAGAATAACAAACAAAAAAATGTCGCAGAAGGAGGAGCACAACTTCAATATGTGTGTCTGTGTTTTCTCACCGAAATTAATGAGCAATGACAACGTCACCTGAGAAAAACTCAGAGACCAAAGAAAGCATAATTGATGTGTGTGGGTGGACACTCCAAGCCAAGACAGACTGACACGCAGACAGTGGAGACGTTAGCGTAGGAATTATCCAAGACGTAAATATCTAAGCAACATAGAAGTAGAGATGAAGATTAATTTCACTCCATCTTACAGCAGGGGCTCAATGTTTAATTTAATACTGTTGCTGTGGTTTTAAAGCAACTGTTATTTATTCTGGCGTGAGTGAGGAGGTTGTCGGTGTTCAGGCAGAACATTTAGGTTGTCTTCTGTGGTGCGAACCGCAGTGTAACAACATTATATATTTAGATTCACACTGTTCAAGCAGTTTACAAGAGTTTGTAAAGGCACATAGAGTCTCCGGCTGCTTGCTTATTCCTTCTTATAAAACTCATATCCTAAAATTTTTGTTGCAAGTAAACATGACTTGTTTGTACTCTTCTGCTCAGGTGTGAATACCAATGAGGAGCAAAAGAGGAAAATAGTCAAATAGTCAGCATCAGTCCACACTCTTGTGTTCTGGTCTTTTAAAAGCAGATTGAGATTTTAGGTTTTCTTAATGTCTCTCTGCAGGTGTTTAGAGTTTAAGATTTGATCTCTTGAGTTAATTAAAGGTGCTGTAAACTGTTGTTTTTGTCAGGACAGAACCGATAAACATTTCACTCATTGTTTTCAAGGATTTTATCAGGAATAAACTCTTAATCCCCCCCCACACACACATATGCTACTCAATAGGTGTCAGTTTTTCTCAAAATAAAGACAAAGCAGGTTATCTGGACGGTTCACTGAAATGCTGTGGGTGTTGAGAGGTCTGCTCATTAACTGCTGTAAGTGTGGTTTGACTTATTATTTTAACCGCTCTAACAAGATTTAAAGTGTAATACTTTATTACCATGGCAACATAGTTGATTGGTTTTTCAAAAACTTTAAAAAAAAATAGAGCCCTGATGACAACAGGTTATTTGGGTTAATCACACTAGAAAGTCATATTAGTTCATACTGGCAAACACCCTCATAGAGTTAATGGGCACATTTACATGCACACTAATAATCTTTACTATAGAGACTCACTAATCTTTCTATAGAGGCTCCAATCAAGTAAACACAGTTTAATCATTATCTTAATTAGTGTAATGTAATCTTATAATGATAATTATGTAATAAAAATAATGATATAAACAGAGTAATCACTGTAAGCATAAACTGATTAACACACATTGTTTTCTGCTCAATTTCTTGATTTGGGTCATGTTTTAGACTTTTTGTTTTTTTTTGCATATTTAAAAGAGGAAATAAAGATATTGTTTTCAGGTCAGCTTGTGTAGCTGTTTAGATCTTTGTTACTACATGATCACTGTCCTGTTGAACAAATGTGACCAGCAAATTTGTGGCTTTCAAAACTCATTTCATGTCCAAATGTGAGCAAAAACTGGTCCCTGCACATCCTGAAACCTTTCCTTGTTTTGTCTCAGTCCACCATAAACTATGTTAGAGTCCTACTGGTGTAGTTGCTTGGTTTCAAACAGTCACTGATGCAACACATTAAGTAAATTACATGCGTTTTAAATTAGCCTTGCAAACAGAAATAGTTATTTCAAACCCTGCAAATCTTTAATCTGAACGTTGCCGTTAGCGATATTGAAGGTGTGCACGCCGCGCTCAGTTTTCCAGTTCTGTCTTCAGCTGCAGCAAAATGTGCATGGAGGAAGGTCAGCAGCATGTTGGGAAGGGACAGCTGGGTTTTCAGAAAACTAGAGATTGAAGCCAAAGTACGGTCAATACTTCTGAACATGCAAAAGAATTTCTTAAAGCAACACACTGCCTTTTCAATCTGCGATTTAAAATCTCCAACTGTGTACCTGCTACAGTTCCTTAAATTCAACCCTTCGTGCTGGAAATTATGTTTACTACTCCAGCAATTTGCAACAGCAAATAGGTCACGAGACAAATGTCATGCTTCCTGAATTACGACATAATAAGGAAATGTTTAAAGACTTTTTCTGCAATGTCACAAAATGTTGATACTGAACAAATCAATAAAACATGTTTTCATTTGTTTACAATATCTGCTGTTACAATACAGTATCCGCTAAAGCAATATTAACAGTCTTTACAGTTATGATTAGGCGCTCAGAGCCGATGTTACAGTTTGGGAAAGATCATGTTAATGGTTAAATTCTGAATAAGTCAACTCTTTGTCAGCATCTAACCAAAGTCATTATCTGTCCTACCTTCACTTAAGTGTTTTTGTTGCTTCAACCTAAGCACACACTTGACTCCGACGTGCACTTGTATTGCCTGTTTTTCTCAGAGACATGGTTTAAACATTTGGTGTGACTACAGAGCTCGCAGTAACACCCTGTGAATCTGGAAAGTCACATTAAAAACAACTTTCATTAAAGCAGTAGAGCGGCAGATGTTTTTATCCTCATCACATCACTAATTGAAGCACTTTTCTCTGATTTCTCTCCCTGGAAAAGAGTGCCTCTACTTCACAAATGCTAAACATAACTATCCTAATCCACAGGAAATACTGGGTACCATTCCCCTTTGTACTGTATCATCCACTACATTCACTGGTAATGGTATTTTAGAATAAATTCATGTCTTTGATGTGTAAAAGTAAATGATAAGATTACAAGCCTGTGATAAGATGACCATAGAGGTAAAACACTTATTTTCACCCACCTCCACTTCCACCCACACCAAAAAAAACAGACTTGAAGTTCATACTTATTTAATATTGGAGGATCCATTAATTTCTTTTTTAAAGTGAGGACCTAAATTACATGCTAATATAAGTACTATGTAAAGCACAGTAATTAGTTTTAATTTTCTACTGTCAATCATTTAGAAAGTGCGTAGGCATCGATTTTTTTAAAAAAAGGAAATAAAATGATTTTAAATCCAGAAATGATTCCTGCTGTCACATGAAAAATGTACAATGATATGTTTTAATTTTGTGCTTTCAATCACTTTGAGTTGACGTCACTACTCACTTTCTTATCAAAACGTTGGATATTTAATTTGAGGAGAAACGTAACAGCTGCTGCTCTTTCTTAATTTAACATACAGGATAAGAAAATAAAAATGTTTCGACAGCAGTTTTGATTATTTTTTTCATCTACACTGAAATTTAACTTAGCAGAGTTCCGCGGCCCTCATTAAAATCCTCCTTTGTGATTTAATTAATAAATAGGCAACACAAACAAAATACAATATAAGCAATCTTTTCTTCCAGCCTGGAATATAAAAATTGCAGATGCCCTCCTTTTACCCGACAGCAGTAGCGTAAATTAAAGAAGAGGTTACTCAAGGTCTGCAGCCACAAGTCCAGTCCCCCCCCCCCCCCCCCCCCCCCTCTGCAAAACTGTGCCGTTGTCAGTTTTATTTTAGTTCAGCACGTACAATAAAAGGCCAATTACAGTCATAGGAGAAAACAAACAAAGGAAGAATCTGCATGAGAAATGACTAAACCCATGAGAGCTTTTTAGACTGCCTTCCTCTGAGGCTTTCACTCAAGGGTAAATTTATTGTTCTGCTCATTTTACTCAGCTGCATCCTCATCCAGTCTGAATTGGTTTTCATGGAGACACTGAAGTTAAAATGACAATAGGAGGCTTCAGAGTAGTGATAGAGTGTGTTGGGTCCTTTTGCAGTTGCCTTTATACTCAGCTAGCTAGCTAGCTCAGCGTAGGGCATGTGTGTAAATTAATGTTTGTGTATCAGCCTGTATGTATTAACTTTTCATACAAGCTGCATCACCTTCTGAGCTGCTGACTGAATGAAGAGAGGTTCAGCAAGGTTGAGAGAAAATGAAATTTGGATTTTTTTTTTCTCTGAACCCACTCACCGCTGTGATAGAAAGGAGTGTGAAGCTCTCTGCCATGTAACTTTAACTTCAGGGTGAAGTGCCGAATTCACTGTGAGGATTTTATATAAGCACAGTCTTTACATGTTTGTGTCTCTATCTGGTCTCCCTCTCTGTGGAAACATTTATATTGTATTCAAGGCATTTATCTGATCCAGAGCTCATTACAAAGAGATGGGATGCAGGAGTTTGGTTTCTTTCATATGGGTGTGTTAATAGGTCGTTGGTTGTTAAGGGATTGTGGTGATGGTGATGTTAGGCCACCCCTGAAATCTCATTGTCCACCACTATGGTCACTAATGGGTCAGTGGTGAAGTTAATCAACACAATAAGGCAAGACAAACACATGAAATGGTTAGGATCAGAGGATCAGAGGTTCAGAGTGTATAAGAATGAGATTATTGCTAGAATACAGGCAGTTAACCAGCCAAGTTAAACCTGTGAGCGTGTAGAGATGAAGGCTAGAAAGCAAGTTTTATTGTATTTCCCAGACATTGTTAGACTGTCTAGGTCATTCATTAAACACAGTTAAAGACGTAATGTGATGTTTTTCAATTGAGTAAGAGCAGTCTCATGCAGGTGAGAAAATATGTTTATGATTGTGTATACTCCATATTGTTTCTTTATTGTGTAAAAATGTTCAGGTTCAGTTGTAACATTGTCTGCAGGATGTTTAAAGTAAGTGAAATCCATTGAGAACTGTAAGCTGAAGTCATTACAGTGAAGGTCATGGTTCAGAGACAGTTAACACAATGATGATATGAATAACATTGCTGACAACTGTTTTCATTATGTTTTGCACAGGTAACCCCTGTGAATAAATGTGTTGCATCAGTTTGGACCGAGAGCTTCATTCTGAACCTGTAACATATAACATATTTACTCCACTGCAGGGAAACAGCTCTTAGAAAATGTGAAGCCTATCCTGAACATAATTACTGATTGAAAATAGACATTTTTAAATAACCACAGCCTCCCAGAGACTGTGATAAGTGGAAATGGAAAATATAATGTAAATGGATTAGAGAACTGAATAGCTGCATGTAAGTGCTGTTCTAGGTTGTTGTATTAAATTTAGTTGTTGTGGTTGGTCAGCAGGGTACTTTTAGATTAATGATGTATTATAAAATGTAAAAACATCAACCTGGGTTCGAGTATAAACATTACAATTGATGCTAACATGAGTTTATCTGTGCATAGGTTGAAGCAATGTGATGCATTGAACATCTGTATTGACGGATTTTGATCGCCTTCCATTCATTGATGTTCACTATGCCATGGCCACCCCACACAAGCCACCCCAGTCAACATGTCCTGGATACGCCACTGGTTTTCTCTTTATGGGATTGGGCCACCTTGCCACCTGTCTTGTCCTGTTTTGGCTCTGCTGCTTACCTTTTCCACTGCCTTACCTCACTTTCACTTGGCATTTACAGTATGTAATTGTCTGCGCTTTGTCCTCAAATCGCCTTGTTTTTTTTTACAATACTATAAATTCTCAAATAAGATCTGATATTCACGAGGGGCTCAAATAATAGGCAGCAGTCTGGTCTGTATGACTAAATAAAAGCCAGTCTGAAATCAACACTGGGGATGAGGATAAAAGTGAGAAAAATCCCCTTACTATATTCATGGACTGTACCCACTTAACTCCATTTCCACAGAATTATTTACATCAGCACGCCATTTATCATGCTACACTCGCCAGTCTGTTGCTCTGAATTAGTTTGTCCTCCCTCACTGTTAAATTCAGACTGCTTTCATTATGCTATTTGTTTCTTGGTGTTGCGTGGCTGTTAATGAAACTCAACACTTCCTGTATGTGTTTCACAGCAGAACGCTTCAAGGGAGATTGGAGGAGAGTTCACCTCCTGAATTACTGAAAGTCTTTTTAATGTGAAGCAGATGGATTAAGTGTTGAGTTCACATTAACAGCAAACAACAGCAGATTAAGAGACTATTTTCCTGATTAAAAACGAGAGTCATTTCAGCAAAAACAAGATATGTTTACATTCAAGAGCTAAAACCCTCTACAGGTAGAGGTGGTAGTGTTGGGTTCGTGGTGGATGGATGTCAGACATAAACGTGGGAGAGTGCAGTTCATTTCCTGTTTGCCACCACTAGTCAATGCGATGTGGTGTCTTTTAACCATGTGGTTGTTTCCAACCCTTAACCAAGTGGTTGTTACAGTGACTGAGGTCACCTAACCTAAACAAAGTAGTCATTTTAACCCAAACCGTGATCTTTCCCTAACTCTAAACAAGTTGTTTTTGTGGCTAAAACTAACTAAACCTTACAGATAGCTGTGTATGATCAGGAAACAGCTCTATTTTTGAAATGGTAAGCACTTTTGGAAGGCGCTGACAAACAATGTCGTCCTGTCGAGAGGGAGGCGTCAGATCAGAAAACACTTTAGGGGTCAGGATGCTCCATCGGATGTCCTTGTCAGATGGTCAAATAGCTGCGGAAACCCCCTCCCCCGACATCCTTCCATGGTCAGATTAGGGGGTGGAGGCTGTGTAGGGCATGGATGTATAATAATAGCTGGATAGGGCGCCGCCGCTCAGCCAGTTTTCCCCAGTGGCCACTCGCAGTATTGCAGCAAAAAATCCCCTTGCGGCCCAAAAAGGATTTTCCCCATGGACCACCATTGTAAAAGAGACGCCTGTAAAACTGTTGACAGGACGCCTCGAACTGCAAACAATGTCAATTATGACTCTTTCTATTATGAACTTTTGATTCATGGAGGTTTTATATTTGTAAAACTTTCCTCGAGCCGAGAGAAGCGATTTAAAAATCTGTGATGTCATCATAATGTAAAGTCTATGGGTCAAGCGGGAACTCGCGGGCGGGGCCAGCGGGGGAAACACTACTGCACATAGTCAGTGGGCCGCACAACATAGAAGCAAACCCGGAAGCTAGAAACTTTTTTTTTGGCGTATGCACCAGGCGAGCAATTCCTATAGGACTGAATGGGCGCCATTTTTAGTCCGCTATCCAGCTCTTATAATACATCCATGGTATAGGTCTGTAACTTTCTGAAACAGATAATCTGACAGTCACAACCACTTCAAGAGGTGATTTGCCAGCTGTGCAAAGGTGAGAAAGTTGTCAGGGTTTTAACTTGTCTTTCTGTCTCTCCATTTACATCCCTGGCACGACCATTTCAGTCACTTTTAACCTGAAAAGCTGCATGTGCACTATGATTGTCTATAGATATGGGCTGTTATTCCTGTTATTTAAATGATATGTTGTGTGCCCCCTCTGTATGACAGCTCGTTTTTCACTCCGCCTTTGAGTAGATAAAATACAATCATATATATGTACTGTAGAATATCAATCTAGTCACAGAACCCTTCTCCAGTATACCATGCTTTATTACATCTTGCTTTATTTGAAGGCAAAATAGCGGAAAAAAACATTTAGGAGAGAAGGTGATAGAAAATAAAGCTTATTAGAGAAGAGTTGTCACACGACCATGTATTTATGAAGTAGGTGATACTGGAAATGGACCAGTTTCTAATGGAAGCATTGGCCACTATTTAGGAATTGACTAACTTGGCAGGTATCTATGTGCAGCCTGGATTTACTTTGCTTTTACCTCTAGGGGCCTTGTCCTCTCCACTTCTTTGCTTAGTAGCGAAGGTGATGACTCGGTGATGATGGTTTTTATTAGTACTGCGGATGTTTCTTTACCCTCGGGGACATTTTCCCACAAATGCAAACACCCTGAGTGTAGCCCGGCTGACCTGCTGAGGCGTGATCACCTACAGGGGGACCAGTCTGGCAGCTCTGACCATTTTTTTTTTTTTTTTTCAATGGCAGTTTCTCCTGTGTGCCTTTTCCACATTGCAATAACCTGAGCTTTTCCTTATCCAGATGATATATCTAGAAATAAATTACATTTTACCCTGAGTTTCCCTGCCTCACTCTCTCCCTTCTTATCACATTAAACCCCCTTCTCCATTTTTTTTTTTTAATGAAATGAATGAAATGCAATCCAAGATGTTAAGTTTGAGTAATGGTTTTTAGGATTTTACAACTCTGGGAAATTATCATGGCCACAATAATTTTACTCAGACAGTCACAAGGTAAAATTAACAAGGGATGGGCAATACCACAAAATTACCAAGTAATATCAGGGCCAGAATCCCCAATACCAATTATTCATTATTATGTACATTAAAGATCCTTAATTTTAGACCACAGTAAGTCTAAATGGGCACTTTCTTCCTCGCTTCCTGTCTCATTTACTGCCTATACCTTTCTCTGTATCACCTTCTTTTTTTATCTCTCTCATACTTTCTCTCTGTCACTTTTAAACCCCCCTGACTCAGCCTCTCAAGCCTTTTGAAGGAAGGGAGGATTTTTTTTTTTTTTTTTTTTTTTTTTACTCAGGGTATAAGCTGTCAAAAATGTTGAGTAATGAAAAGGTGCGATAACTGCGGCCTCACCCTTCCTCCTCATCAAGCTGCAATGGCAGCAATTTGTTTTTGGCACAGGCAGCTCAGACGGGCACCTCGGCCACATCAAGCCGGAGCAGAAACGACTTTCACTGCACTTCAAAAGATGAGGTGCATCTCACCCCAGAGGGGAAATTTTCATTTAAACTGTCATGTAAAAAGCTTATGTCATGTAAAAAGCACTTCAGCTGTCTTCATTGGGTGCACAGGTAACGCCCCCCCCCCCCACCCCCCCAAATCACCCTCCCTTCCTTTTCATGCTTTTAACATCTTCAGACCACTTTGGACAGCTTTTACACATAATGTGAAGGTGGCTTTTACATTAGTGATCTACTAAAACTTTTTTTGATATTTTATTTGTGGAACTTTGAGATTCTGTGCTGTGACTGTCTGATGGACATCATCACTACCTGTTTGTTTGTCTGTTTATCTGTCTTGTATAATCATGGGATCTGACTGTCAGGCTGCAGAAGATAGACTAGCCTGTCGGTCAGTCTCCACTCTGATATTATGATCTCAGTGATCTCTTTGATCTGCTCTTAATCTTATTGACATTCTCCTGATAGCTACATTTGCCCTGATTTAATGGACCACAGAGCACATTGCCTCAGGGTGTGTGTGTGTGTGTGTGTGTGTGTGTGTGTGTGTGTGTGTGTGTGTGTGTGTGTGTGTGTGTGTGTGTGGACAGCTCCTGGTATACCTTATTCTCTCTGTCACCTCGCATGCTCTTGAAAATCTCAACAGCCGGCTACAGATATTGCGTCTGTAGTCATTTTTAGCTGCAATCGCTGTGCTTTGTCTCAGAGGAAGCATCTTGACAAATGATGTCATACGCCAGACAAGAGTGATCAGATGCCAAATATATAGAAATGTTCAAGTGTTCCTCAGTAAAAAGTGAAGAGAGGGAAAGTATAAAGGAGGAAGTACGAGCAACGTAGAAGACATAACCCGATAAAACCACTTTAATCACACAAGTTTCCACTTGTCAGCTCCAATCAAGTTGTAATTTTAACATGAAGCACCTCGCATCCCACCTTGTTAACTCCAACAATTAGCCATAAATAGTTAATGAAACACCCTTCATTAATACCAAACTGCATATAAATGTGCTTGTCATTCTGTGTGAGGGGAAAAAAAATAGCAAAGATGAAACTAAAAACTGAAATGGTGTGAAAATGAAGAGCTTCCTCAGAGGTCAGGGTGAAGCCAGAAGTTTTGTTTGACGGCTTTGTTTTAACACAACGCATAACTGGAAGACTGATGAGATGGATTCTCGTGTGATCCCGTGAATCCAGCTGCCTCGTAAAGTAACGTTTGTGGAAAAATGTCACATATTTCAAGGAAACTGAGAAACTTGTGAAGGTGGCCTTGATGAGGCTTTTGGTTTTGAAACCATGTATTCAGCATTTTAGATTCTCTGAGAATTACAAAAAAAAAAGAAGAAAAAAATGTAAAACACGGCATCTTAGCAAACATTTTTGTTTGTTTTTCCAGATTTGCCGGGTCCTATGTGACCTGCCATTTTAACAGTTATATTTATAATGGTGCAATGTCATTGCAATCCTTTTGAGGCCTTATGAGATTCAGTCCACCTGTTTGACACTTTAAGATTGTTGCATTTTTCCCTGAGACACACAACAAACCACAACAGCCTTGTATTAAAGAGTGAAAATTTCAGCAAGTTATAGCTACACTCCTGCGAAGTTTGGACACTTATAAGAGACATATTTATAAAAGAATGATTCATCAGAGGCCGAGATATCTTGACTCTCAGGTCGGTATCCAAAAATACACTTCCCATAATGCAACTTGTGTCTTGAATTAGACCCTCACTGTCAGGTAAACATCCATGTTTTTCAAACTACACATCTCGTGTTTGTGATGATGTTGAGTTTCTGTTATTGTCTCCAAGCCAGTCAATATGGCCCTGATGACATCACTATGACATCATCAGGGTTATTTGAGGTATAGGACTTTGGTAATGATGAGTAAAGTGAACTTGTGTGATGTGTAATATCGATTGAATGGCCCTTTTAAGCCTGAATTTCCCCAACTTTATCATCAGAGGTCAATGTATAAGTCTATTGGGGACTTAAAGGATTGATGAAATGAAATGAAAAGGCCATTAAACAACATTATTTTATTTGTTTAGCTGTTGGCGTCTCCATTTGACAGTGTCATATCAGGTCTACACAGACATCAAGTCTGTTTTTTTAATAATTTCAGTTTTTGTCTGGAAAGAGGCCAACACAACTTCCGAGCTCTGCTTTGTTCATATTAAACATTTACGAGAGGGACCTTGTATGGAGTTGGAAAAGAGACAGTTGAGACAGCTTTGCTTTACAGTTTACGATTGGAGGATAAATGCAGGATTAATCAAGAGAGGGAAAAACTGTTCATCCACATCTACTGTAGCGATCGGCCAGCCGACCAGTGAAGCAGGTGGTCCGGACGTCTGCCAGAGCACTTCCTCTAACTTGGACACTTTATACACTTTGAACACCTACTCCCAGAAACGCTGGATTGAAGCCTAATAGATTTGTTTACATTTGAAAAAGGATCAGAGAGGAGAAGTCCGGATGCAAGCGCTTTCAGCTCCGCTTTTTCAAAAAAAACACAATTAGAAGCGGTATCGTCTTGATGTGCCAACTACAACGAGTGCAAGCAGAATTTGACTCGGTTAATTGGCAGTGATGCATTACAAGGTACATCACTGTAACAGGACTTCACACTTAGTACAGTCAGAACAACAACAAGCAGTGTCAGTGAGCTAATCATACATGCAAAGCATGTCAAAGTCAAACAGCTGCCTTAGTGATGCAGTGTTGGCAGAGCTTTGTGACAGTTAAGGTGAGTCTGTTGGAGAAATAAGCCATTAAGGGAGAACATTTTCAATTTTTGACCTAGAAACAAACAATATTGTTCTAATTCATGCAGTGATTCTGACAAAAAAGCCCAATTTTTCATGTGTAATTTGTTAAAAAATGACTGAATAATTCTTCCCTTTGTTATTGTTAACACCTGTTCCCTAACCCAGATGTACTCCCTCTGTTTTTATTTATTATTTCTTGACAATGCGGTTGAAACACTTGATCAATTAAATAATTTTCACACCAGGATTAACAGTATGATACCTGTATGTGTTTTTGACTTTTACCTCATTTTTAGCACCTCACATCTATTGTTGTGCCCTGTTTTTATCTATTGTGTGATCCAATAAAATAAGAAGAAATTAGAAGTGCATGTAACTGTTTGAAATCTGAGAATAGCACGTCAAGAAACTGCCAAAAACCAATAAAATCAAAATAATTCACTTCTTCATGCAGCGGTTTAAATCAATAACTAGCCCATTAGTACTTATAATAACTTAAGTGCCTCACTCAGAGTTTCCAAGTGGAAAAAACAGCAGCAGCACAAAACATATGTAACATAAAAGCACATACTTAACATCTTATTTTAGAACTGTGGGCACTGATGAGCTGCTATAAAAGCCTCCATTTTTTACATCAGATTTTGGAACCTGGCTGCAGGTATTTGCTCCCATTCAGCCATAAGAGTGTCAGTGTGGTTGGAGACCGATGTTGTCCTGGCTCACAGCCGGCATTCAAGTTCATTCCAAAGATGTCGGATGGGTTGAGATCAGGGCTCTGTGCAGGGGTCGTTTCTAGATCATAGACCCTATAAAAATATGGACGTAGTTACCGTGACGTCACCTGTTGTCGCCATCTTGGCAGTACGTGACTCTGCCTAACTCCCAGCCAATTAGAAATGGGCAAAGAGGCGGGGCCGAATGGCTGAAACAAGCCACCTAGCGGCTGGCGGACCTGTCACTCAAAGCAGCCATGTCCTTCATTATGCATAACTTTACGACCAATGACCATGACCAAAACCATTTTTTGTTCCAGGCTGTAAACACGTTTATTTCTGCTGTAAAGTTGGGTATTTTAACATGGGGGTCTATGGGGATTGACTCGCTTTTGGAGCCTCAAGTGGCCATTCAAGGAACTGCAGTTTTTGGCACTTGCGCATCGGCTTCATTTTACAGCCCTAGAGGTTGCCGCTTGGTCTAGATGGTAACCTTAGATTTGCAAAACTCTTGCGAGCTGCTTCAAAATATTCTTGTCTCGATGTTTTATGATGCAGAAAAAACCCCACTTGGTTAGGGTTAGAGGAAGATCATGGTTTGGGTTAAAGTTACTACTTCCTTACAAATCTCACAAGAGTTTTGCAAATCTAGGGTTATCATCTAGACACGACTCTCTGCAGGTGAGTCATGTTCTCCCACACCAAACATGGAAAACCATGACTATGGACCTGGCTTTGTGCGTGGGGGTATTGTTATGTTGAAACAAGAAACTGTCACCACAAAGCTGGAAGCACACTATTATCTAACTCAGGAGTTCTCAACTGTTTTTGGCTCGTGACCCATTGAAAGATATTTCCGCACACTTAGATCTCTGCAGTATTCACTTTATTTTTGAGCTTTCAGTCTATCAGACCTTCATCAGAGCATACGTGATGATAGATGACTACTAAATGGAAACCTCCACACACTTTTGATTATACTGTATTGTGAAAACTCTGCATTGTTGCCAATATAATCATCCTAAAAGCCATTTTGTTCATTGATTGCCACCAGTCAACAGGTAGCAGTAATCACTCATTGTAAATCCAATCAGGTGATCTGTGACACCAACAGCCAAAGAGTTGAGTGATTTATAAAACCAACCAGCCAGTCTGTCAGTGAGTCGGCCAATAGTCTGTCACTAATCAGAAAATAATTCCTGCCAGCCAGTCACTCAATCATGAGGTCACTCAGTCAGTTTAGACTGCAGAGGTTGACACAGATGGACTCAACCCAGTGTCAATCTCTTCTATTCCCACCAGGATTCACCTTTTAATTTCTAACCTGCAGTGTCTCGTCTCCACTGCAATACACACACATTCAGTCTGTGTGTGTGTGTGTGTGTGTGTGTGGGTGTGTGCCTATCTGTTTCTCCTCTCACTTTTTTTTTTCCCCTTGCTTCCTCTATCGACTCTCATTGTCTCCCTCTCTCACTCCCCTCCTACCATCATTATCAGGCAGAATACACAGAGTCTGAACCCACCTGCATCCCAGCTGGCGTCTCACTTCTCCTCCCACCCTCCCTCCCACCACTATCTCTTCTTCTTTTCTTTCTCCCCCTTCTCTCTTTCTTCTCTCTATCTCTCCCTGAGGAATAGTGTTGTTGTGTGCTAGCTTGTCACAGCGGTTGAGCTTTTCCTCACCGGTTCACAACAACTCCAGACGTGGGAGCAGGTGTCCGCTCAAGTCTGCTAGCCAGCCCCATGTGTGCGCACGCGAGTGTGCGTGCACCTGTGTTTGTGTAGTTGTGTATGTGTGAGTGTCCTGATGTGGGCAGTGAAATATCCGGCTGCCTCTGACCATTGGTGCTAAAATTGGAAAGCATGTTTTTTGTAGATAAAGAATCTTGCCAGGAAAATTTGTCTGCAAAGGGCACACTTCTTTGCCAGTTCACCTTGTCATTACTACTGAAATCAATCATAATTAGTGTGTCTTAGTGGGTTTTTTCCCTAAAATATCCTTATATTATTATAAACTGGAACATTTGAATACATTACTTTAGACCCCCCCCCCCCCAATCTGCACTCCAGTATGTAAAAAATAGAGAAAATATTATGAAAAACATATCTACGGTCTAAATTACAGTTACTGTGTTAGAGGAATTTTTTGTTTGAAAAAACTGCAGCTTGATAAGAGAAAAAAGCCCACAAAGTCCTAAAAGATGTGGGTGTTTTTTCATAATAAACTGTGCATACAAATTATTATCTTCAGTGCACATATTATCTTGATCATATATTATATATTATACACCATAATCATTGTGCACCATAATCATTTGTGCACACAAAATAGAATATTATCTCCAGAGTCTTTGGGGGCTCAATAAAAGTAATTTAAGATGAGCAAAGAAACTTTACTGTCCATGAACAGACAGACATTATGAAATACACATCAGCAACATGACTTAACAACAAAAAATAGATTAAGTTATAATAGGATTTGGATAAGAATAGGAAGTAATAGGAAGCTATAAAAACAACATACCATATCTGAAATTAATAACAAGTAGACAAAATAGCTGATATAGCATCTTTGCAAATCTGTGCTGTGCCCACTGTAAATAGAGTTTCATGGTCAACTTATACAATGTATAAATTGTACTATACTGTATCAATTCATATGAAATGATATATCTGTAACAGACATCAGGTAAAAAGAGCTAACCAGCATAGTTGTGTTCTGTTAGCTCTTCAAACCTCCTGATCTAACTTTGTTGATCAGGCAGTAGTGTATTTGTTGGGTTGAGTATCCTGCAACTATTTAAGCAACAAGACTGAGACTAGAAGAATGACAGTGTAAGTTGTCTATACAAGTCCCCCCCAACATATATTTACATTCAAGTGACAGAAGCCTTGTAGCAGATGTAGTAATTATGACGGGAGCAAAGGAGAAAATCAGATGACGTTACTATATAGCGTCAGAGTCCATGTATGCAGGACGTCGGGATGGATGGATGGGTCAACAAAACATCAGACTTTAACACAGGAAGTCGCTGTTTGTTCTTATTTACAACTATGAGTCATCACCTTAACCAACGGTGGTAGACAACGAAGATGTCCTAACCTTCAGGAAGTAGCATCTTAACCCAAACCACGATGTTTCCCAAACCATAACAAAGTACTTATTTTAACCCAAACCATGATCTTTTCCTAAACCTAACCAAGCTGTTTTTTTTCCTAAACCAAACTAGGCCTTGACTACAGTGTTGTGGACACTGAAAAATGATGTCATCCTGCTGATTACTGCTGATAGGGGCATCAGATCAGAAAACGCTTGCATGTATCGTTCTGGAGTGCATGGGCCAACACCGCATATCATCGTTTAATTTGGAGGACTTGTTGAAACCGAAATAGTACTGAAACTAACTTTAATGGGAAACTTGTAGTACACTACAGTTCGAAACTCTCCTTTGTAGATCAGCCTGCACAGCTGTCAAGAGCCTCAGTGAAGGTTTGTGAAGGACTCTACATGTCTGTCATTTAGTTCATCTGACATCACTTTCTGTCTATCCTCAGTGGTCAATTAGCAGTGAGTGAGTTCACTTGAACTGTTCTCACATGAGTCTAACTGGGGAACTGACTGGAGATTACATGGAAAGATGGTGTGTGATGGGGAGTATCAGCTGGATCCTCAAATGTGCGTGTGTGTGTCAAGCTCACATGTAAGTGTGGGATAGATCGGGCCACTGACACGCTGACCATGTCTTACACGCCTCCCTGCACATCGCTGACAGCACTTCCTTTGTCTTTCTGTCTTATTCTACATATCTCTCTCGCTGTCTTCCTTTTTTTCCTCTTTACCTCCTATGTCTATCACCCTTCCTCTCTCTCTTTTTCCCTCCCCCTCTCTATCCATCTCTGTCTCGCTCTCTCCTCTTTCTTTCTGGCCTTAGGAGATAACTCTGACACCTCTGGGATGGATGCTCTCTCACACACACACACACATGCCTCCTCCATGCACACATATAACACTCCTCCATTTGTGCCCCAGTATATATACTGATAAGCAGCCCAGGTCCTCCCTGGCTGCCTCTCATACACAAGGTAGAATAAGCTTTGTGTGAGTGCTAAGCGCCTGAGGAGCGCTATCTCCCACCTCCATAGTCTGAAGCCTGTTGTATAGCAGGGGAATAATGGGCTATAACTCACCACTAAGCTATAGTGGATTACAGTCTGGGGATGGCAATTTGTGCATGAGCTGGAGTGCGAGTGTGGTGGGAGGTGTGTGGGGAAATGTAAGGTTGTGTTTCAGTGTGTGTAAAAATGGTTGTGAGCAGTGGCAGAAAATAAATTTAAAAAAAATAAATAAATACTGTTTTATGCAATTAGTGCAATTCTGATGATCTTCTATTATACTAAAAGTGCATTAACTGTATTTTTGGCCACTTGGGAGCAGCGGAAACAAGCTGTAAACACAACACTGACATATTATCAACTTTTAAGTTGATATGGTAAAAGAGGAGACACAACATTAGAATTCATCTGCAGCTGTTTGGCCAATGGATGAATTGTTGACTCTTCTAGTGTTGTTTTGGTCTCCTTTGCTCTCCTTTTGGAAAATATCCGTCTTATAGCTGCTAAATGCTCCACTACGTTAACTTTATCTGTCTGCTTTTTGGTCCTGGGCAGGTGGGGTATAGTAGGTTTATCAGAAGTTTTTCTTCCTGAACAGCTGCCTGCTGCATCTGGAAAAGATTCTGATAAGTGAACCAAAACAGAGAGCCATAAAAGCAAAATAAATGAACTGAAAATGCTCAGGGGAACTGCAGAGTTTGGCGACAACTGTCTGTGGGTTTTACCGTGCTCATGTCATATGCGATTGATGGTAAAGATGGTGAAGCTTCTTGTGATTATGACTCGTGAGCTTCCACATCATCAGACAACTCAAGATGGATGTTTGATTACAGAGTTGGTCAAGTGATGGTTGAAAATACTGTGCACTGACAACATAACACGACATCTGTTAAATGTGGGTTTAATGACTGTGAATTGACTTTGGCTGATGTGAGACGTCCCTATTTGCTACATTTTCAAGTATTTCTGTATTATGAGTTGCCAAGTCTGAGTTTCCTGGTTGTAATTACGGCTTGCAAGTTGGCATGAACACTATTTATAAGTCTCATAATTGCAATAACTTTGATATGATGTGAACATTTATCTCACAGAGTAACACCTTTAATTAACATGATTAATTATCATTAACATAATTTACAGCGCCTTAAAGTATCTCCATTTTATGCTACTTTGTGTCTCCATATCACTTCATTTCAGAGGAAAATATTTCACTTCACTACATTTATGGCTGTAGTTACAGTAAATAGTTACTTTAGATTTGCAGAATTAATGAGGTTTTACATCTAAAATAAATATGATCAGCTCATAAAATGTAGTTAATGTTATGAATTGTGTACCAACATGTCATGTTATGGCCTGTAAACTCATATCATAGTGTGTTGCATCAATTTCAAATTGATTGGCAGGTGTCTTAATTGTCAGGTCATGTCAATTAACAATAAACCCTTAGCTGGGACAAAAGTGACAATATTAGATAAATAACAAGAAAAGTACAATTCAATATAGATAAACTATAATATGATACAATAAACTGATTAACACTTGACAACACTACATCTAAGTAATAGTTTTCTGATGCTTGTGTGTCTGTTTTTATTAATATTATATCTAAACACAGGCGTAAAACAAGCCTACTGTGCATTTGCAGATATAATCAGCCGAAAGGCATAAAATAGCAATTACACCTGCGAATATACTTCACATTTTTTGGTCAGAAAATCAAAAGTTGAGGCTTCATTAGTAAAAATTTGAAGACATGAATTATAATGAAGTATTTTTGGATTGATATTTGTATTTACTGTAAGTAAAGGATTTGAACGCTTCTTCCACCGCTGTACTTAAAGGGGACCTATTATCCTTATTTTCAGTCATATATATAATGTTAAAATGTCGGATGTTCATATTAAACGTGGACACAGTGTCATATAATGAAGTAAACATATGTTATGTATGGCTTAAGACTGCCCTGAACGCTTGGTTTCCAACAGTTTTTTCTACTTTCAGCCCGAGCCGATGTCAGCTCATGACAGATTTCTTTATATGTTCATCTGCTCAATGCACAACACACAAGTTCACTGCTCTGCTCCACTAACATTATGGCATTTTTCCATTGTTTTAGGGGTAGTCATGCTGAACCATAACTCGAGTCAAACTGGCACACTGAATATTTTTCCATTACACAGCAGAGCAAAGTAAAATAAGTTGTTTACCTGTTGGAGGTGTGCTGGTTGTCCGCAGCTCTTCATCAAACATCATCATCACTGCTTTTGCTATTCCTCTCTGAATTATTTCTAACTGATCCGCTGAACAAATAGCTCCGTATATTTCCATATCTTCTTGTGTCAACTGGTTTTTAGCGCCGCTAACAAAGCTCTGCTAATTTGGTGAGGAACATGTTTAATTTCCTGTAAATTCTTCAAAATAAAAGTCTCCCATTATTTAGTCATTTAAAAGCTTTTGATTTGAAGCAGTAAAGAGGAAATCTTGGGTTTGCATCAGCGGTAACTTAACACAACTCTGATACAGCCAATCAGAATAGAGTGGGCACGTTGAGCTGGGGGCCGTAAAGAAAAAGGAGCTAAGACTGCCTGTTAAAAGACAGAGGCTGAACTGAGTGGTTGCATAAAAGGCCAGTATAAGACAAATAAGGAGTTTTTTGAACTGTGAATCATGCAAAGCTACTCTAGTGGAGTCCAAAAATAAGTATAAAGCTGGAAATGAGCATAATAGGTCCCCTTTAAATGTGTGTATGCATCTTTGTGTGTCAGGATTGGGTGGGAGGCGGAAAGTGGGATAGCACCCTTTTTCCTGTGATTCATCTCCCCTCAGAGCAGATAGAGGCAAATAAATTGCAGGGCGCAGTGGGAAGGCAGATTGAGCCACAGATCAGCATGTTGCTGCATTAGTTGAACAAGTTTCCACACAGCGCTGCTTCTGAGTTGCTCGAGGCAAGCGGAGGCTCACTGTAGCAAAAATGGGAAATAGCTTGATTGAAATGCCTGCAAAGTGTAAGTGTGATTTTTAAAGGAGAAAAAAAAAAATCCACCCTCAGATATGCTATTAGATATCATCAGTTCTGAGCCTCAGTGCATTCCAGGCGTCAGCTTGTAATAAAAGCTGTCGAACAGGGCAATGCATTTCACCCACTATGACATCAGATCTATAAAGATGAAAGCTGTGACTGCATTGCATTTGGGTTTAATGGGGTTACTGGTGTTGAGACTTTTCTTGTGTATAATAGATTTCTACTTGCTTGGTTGCTGAAACATGGGACAAAATGGCAACTCAAGAAAAGAGTCTCAATTTCCTGTTTTAAATAATGTGTTTCAAGGTGGATTTTGTCTTCGTGACAGACAAGCGAGAAGTTCACACACAGCTTTGTTTTATAGTCTCTTCAGAAGTTTTCTCTCTTGTGTGTCCTCGTGTACAAATGAATGCTGAGTGAAGGTTGACAAACAAGCCTTCCGGGTATACAATCATCATCTTTGTTGGTTTCCAACCTAACTTTGGTGTTCTCAGCTCACTGGTGAACCAAATCTGTGTGAGGATTTGTATTTACATATGTACACATCTCACAAAGCTATCTGAGAGGTTATATTTAATGAAATACCACCAAACATTTTAATATTTAAGATAACCAGTTATACCGTGTTTGAAAGGTTAAGTGAAACGTTTGTGTCAAAAATAGTCTGGGTGGAAGGGTAAAGTTAAGTATTCTTCATTAAGATACCAAATCATTCAGGCTGTGAATGTCAAATTAAAATGTTTATATATATTTTTTTGTGTGTGTTGCTCTAAACAAACTGCTGCTGTGCTTTGAAACATAAGACATACTTTCCATGTGTTATTTTAAAATAGCCATATTCCCAACATTGAGTAACTTTGCAAGTTTGACAACTAATTATCCCTCTTAGCGAACCTTTGTCTTTAATGAGATGTTTTAACAAAAGATGGAAAGAGAGAAGAGACGGCGAAGAACAATAACTCGTCTTGTAGGTATAGTCTAACAATCTCATGATTATATCTCACGAGATTGAAGTAGCAATTAATGTTGAATGTAATATCTATATATACTGTATACATAAGATTGTCACTTGATTAAAATATTTGCCTTATTTTTCCAAATTCAATAAACATACATAAAAAGTCTTAAGTCACTGCGTGAGTGCCAACTGGAGTTCAAAAGGGCTCAAACCTCCAAGTCTGACTTAAAGGCATCAGCCTCGGGGAGAACAGCCGAAAGTCAAATCAGAAACCTGAAGTGTCGGAGTTACTGACTCACAGGCCACTGAACAGGTTGACTGATAGAACAGACCTGATTAAATCATTTTTTATCCAGCAACTGCATCAGATCAAGCATAGTTGAATATAACCATACATTTATTGATTTAAATTAGCAATTCAATCACATATTCTTAACTCACATTTTTTAAATTATATCCCTCATGCGCCTCAAAATCATTATGTGTCCTCTTGAAATGATGTCATCTCTCCCTTTTAGAGATATGAGAGTCTCCATTTGTTCAGGCACCGTTGCTCAGCCGAAATTAGCTCCTACGACTTTTACGGCGGCTATTTCAGTTATCTCTCCTGCTGCTGAGAGCCACATCCAGCCCTCCCAGGTGGAGGGAAGATGTGAAATAAATGCAGACAATGTATGATAAAGGGAAGAATATGGATGTTCATGGGAAGGTATCGGACTTAAAGTGATTGTGTTTTTACAGATCTGGACCTCCAGCTGATCAGCCAGATCTGCGTGTCCCTTATGTGAACAGTGATGTACGATGAAAAAGTAAACAATCAACAAGACTCACATTCTTACATGTTGGCTTTAATATGTTCTCATGAATGATGATAAGCAGTAAAATGTGAATTTACCGAAATACAGACAGAGAAAAATACGATACAAGGATAAAAATGTATAGAAAAAGATAAAATAAGAAAAAGGACAATACATATGTAAATAAATATCAGCAACAGTTATTATTTCAGAGTATTTGATATGAAGCATGTACCGTAGAATACTGAGGGACTGTACGCCAATTATTGGGATGTGGAAGAGGCTTTCTCACTAATTTTTACCAATTTTAAGTGGAACTTTCAAATTTAAGGCAAACATAACCAAATCTGAACATTAATCATAATCTTGGCCAATTTATGACACATTTAACTTGTTTTTAACTGTTATTTGTGATGCAGAAGAAAGTGAACGATGGTAGAGATAACATTTAACATGATGAGAAAAATAAATACTAAAGGTCTGTTGTCCTCTGCATACAGAGAATAGTACCTTTACCTCAACTAAAGCCAACATTTGAGACTATTTGATTCCTTTTTTCCTTATTATATAACTGAAATATTAATTTGGGGTGTTTGGAGAATAAAAAGACCATTCTTTCAGTCAGACTTCCCTCCCTTCAGCAACAAGAACCGAAAACAAAACACAACTCTCTCCCTCCAATAATTTGTGTACAGTCCCTTGGTACATAATCATTAACATTTATAATAATTATTTGAATTTAAAAAATTAGAGAGGGCTCCAAATTGGAGACTTCCTCTCATCATCTTCTTTGCCTCCACCCGCTTCCTCCTTTTTCTCTATTTGTCCAGCTTTCCTTTCTCCCTCCTCTCCTCTCCCGGCCAGACCATAATATGAGCTGTATCATTGCCATGGCTGCCACCAATCTAGCCGGCCCTAATTGGAGCTCCTTAATGAAGTTTTCCGACAAGAGCAGAGAAGATTGATGAAGGGAGAGAAATAGAGAGCGAGGGTGAAGAGGAAAAAAAGTGTGGTGGGTCAAATGTTGAAGAGGGTTTATGGGTCGTTCTCTCAGGTTATTGGCTTTTTCTGTGTGTGTGTGTGTGTGAGAGAGAGAGAGAGAGAGAGAGAGAGAGAGAGAGTAGGAAGGGAAAGAGGATATTCTTGTTTCTAAGAATAGATCCTGGAGACAGAGGCAACTGTGACGTGACGGTGTATGTTGTGGTGTGTGTGTGTGTGTGTTTCTCCGTCGATCACTCAGTGTTTAATCCACCGCTTCGCCGCCCTCATCATTCCCAAGTGGCAATATCCACTATCCACCAGAACCCCAAGGGAAAGGGGTGGAGAAAACAAGAAAGAAAGAGAGAGGGGGGGAACGAGAGAGAGAGAGCGGGGAAGAGGAGAAAAAGATTAACAAAGGGACAAGAGAGGATAGTTGAGATGAAGAGAGAACATAGGATGTAAAAGAGGTAAAGAGAGGTGGAAAATGAGATAATCACTGATACATGAAGAACAAGAGAGTGCGATTTAGTTGCGAGGAAAGAAAGGGAGACAAACAAATGAGCAGAGAGAGAGAGACAGAAGGACAGAGGGAGAGATGGAGTGATAGAATGGGTCTCTCCTCAGTTCACTGGATTCCTTTCATGTTTCCAACTCATCATCTCCGCAAAGGGAATCAAAGATGAAATGAATAGCGTGATCCAGGGAGAGCGTGGGTGGACTGGAAGATGATTGTGTGTGTGTGTGTGTGTTTGTGTGTATGTGTGTGTGTGTGTGTGTGTGTTTGTGCGTGCATGTACACTTGTTTTTGTTAGAATGTAATGTACAGTAGTGTATCTGTACCTTTTTTATTGCTGTGAAGTTTTACTTTAAACTGTACTTTATAGTACCGATGCAGGCTTGTGTTTTCGCTTGTATATATGTGTGTGTTTGTGTTGCAGTTGAATGCATACTTTATACATCGTATATACCTATGCAGTGCATCTGTGTGTATTTGAACCCCATCTCCAGCACGGAGGTTGTAAGGAGAGGGTTTGTGTAGATAGTTGGAGACCTGGTTTTGAGTCTGCAGCACATACACAGTATGATACTGAGATCTCCATCACTGTCAAAATAGTTTAGTAGAAGACAACATAAGAAATATACATGGAGAAAACAGGTTGTTATTTATTGATTCCACCTACAGAAACCTTATACTGTATGGCCATACTCAAACCAGAGATGCTCACAGTTACCTGGAGGTTTTTTAAGATTGTTTTTTGGGTATTTTTGCCTTTATTCGATAGCAGGAGGTGCAGAGAGACAGGAAACCAGTGGTAGAAAAAGCAATATGACATGCAACAAAGGTCTGCAGCCGGAATCAAACACACAAAGGTTGTGTTAATCTGGTATGCGTTTTTAACGAGCAGGTTACTAATCTCCTACCACTCCAATTTAGTGGTAGGAGATTTGTCTGATTTGAAGGAGACCAAGCATGCCTGGAAAAAAAACAACATTAAAAAACATGGGAGGTTTTGTCTTGAAATAAAACGTAGTCATGTGGACATCCACAAAACCTCAGTTGGATACAAAACACAACTGCTATACAAGGAGCACACACATCTCTCATTTTAAACTCCCTTTAATTTTTTTTTTTTTTTGCAACGTTTCGACCAATTACAGGTCAAACTTTGCCTCAGGAAGACGTCTTGACACATATTAAATGCATCTGACGAAAACATGTTGAATAATAAATTTGTATATTTTAACCGTATCTGCTCTATAAGCCTAATTGCAGACTTTAAAAAATCCTGGATTGAACTTTAGGCTACTAAAAAACTTGGTTATGTTAAGGGGAAGACCGTGGTTTTGGTAAAATATTGAAAATCATCTTATTGAGTGCTGTCTTTTTTAATATTAGCCAAGTCAGATTTTTTGATGTTGCCTAAAACCCCAAATATATCTCAAAGGTTTATATCTTTAGACATTAATCTCAGATATGCTCCTCTTATATTTCTATATAAACTTATAGTCTGTACTGTGTCATAAAAATTATTATTATTATCTAGTTCCTATAGAGACAGCAAATATTCTATCTGTCAATAGCTAATTAAAGTGTGTGTGTGTGTTTACATCTATACATATATTTGCAGCTTTATTGGATGTGAGTTTCTTAATCATTTTCCTCCTTGTTCACTGAGTAGCAGGCTGAAGAAATTCATTGGTATGTGTGCATTTGCTCAGAAATCGATAGGCCGTCTTTGATACGTGTGTGGTATTTAAAGCATTTTCCAAGCAACCAAACAGCTTCTGGTTTGTTTACTCAACCCATTCATCAGTTCTCATTAGAGGAAAGAAAAAAGGGAGAGACACACTGGGGGGAAGAAAGGATGACAAAAGAGAGAAGCCAACAAAGAGTAAACTATCCTTCTTTTTTTCCACATCTCTCTCATCACTTCTCTCTTCTCCACTCTTCACCTATCACTCTCCACATCATCTTCTTTTCATCAGTCTCCATCTGTCGGTTTAACCTAGACGACTTCACATGCACACACAGGCTCAAACGCTAATACACACACACACACACACATGCACTTACAGTACATTAAAAAAAAAAAAAAAGTAGAAGTAAACACCCACTCCTGCACCCTCTTTCTACCTTGTTCTGTTTGGCACGATCACACACTTTTCATTTTAAAGAATCTTGGCTTCAGGGACGCTGTCATGTCTTCCTTTATATTACTTGCTCTCTCACTCTTTCTGTCTCCGTTCATCCATCTCCACCTGGCAGACTCGATTATATATCTGGTTGTGTCAGGCAGGGAGACGTCTTCACTCAGGTTATAAGTTTCATTTCCTGTCCATCCATCCATCCATCCACCCATCCGTACCGCCATCTATCCGATATGTTGAGCCTCTTATCCATCCATCTCCGCACGCAAGACAAGAATGTGCTATAATGGCAGCTTATCTTCACGTTTCACACTCGGATCTGTCTATTTTTCACTCCGTTTTTTTTTTTTTTTACTTCACTTTGTTCTCTCACGCTTTACTCAACTCATTCTTCCATGGTGAAATCACGGATATACGTGAACAGATGGATTCACCGATAATCACATTAACACACAGACATGTGGATGCAAAGTTATTTTCCTTATGGATTGTATCTCAGTAATGCTCTGGTTAACAGTATACATATGTGATCATAATTAGATGATATTTTCAGATAAACAATAACACTACAAAGGCTTTAAACATGCTTAAAAAGTTAGTTTTGGTCATTTTAACACATGAAAAAGAATAAAACAACAGGAGAATTGATTTATGCAGAAAAGAACCAGGAACATGAAATGTTTAACTTCATATTTCCCATCTCAAACTGGCAAATGATTTTTTGATTTAGTGTTTGCTGTTTGGCCTTCATAACGTAAAAGGGGTTTTGTAGCATTGCAATTACTGGAAACAACATTGACCTCTGTACAGACCCTTGCTGTACACCTGATCTAACTTGATGTGCCAGATGGTTTGTTACACAGAATCATCTGAGAAGTCGTCCTTGGCAAGTGTTTGGAAAAGGGCAGGCAAAAAAAAAAATCAAAAAAAATACTTGGCAGGTGATTGGATGAATCATCTGTCTGTCACCGTCTTACCTTGCGAGGCAGCTGGATTTGCAAAAATCACAAGATCACACGAGAATCCTCATAGGATGCTGATTGGTCCAAACCACCGGTGGTAACGCCTGTTCTCCAAGGCGTCAGTCCTTCTGCTTCCTCTTTGTATGCTGCTCTTCTGTTTTCTTGCTCCCTCTTTACTGAGCAGGATAAACATGTGGGAAGTTATTTACAATCCTTGTTACATCGGTTTCTCCGTCATTGCCAAAATCTTTAAAAACGAGTCACAAATGTATAGTTTCGGTAATTTCCTAGAACAGCTGGGCACTGTGGTTTTCAGCAAACTGACACAGGAGTTAATTGTGCATTTGTTGGGGACTACTTTCAGCTGTGGATTTATGAACACTGGTGAAAATTTACAGCAGCACAATGATGTTTGTATAAACAATATATTCCTGCATAACTTCCATGGTTTGATCCAACTGTTTATTATGTACATTACAAGTTTAGGTTGTACATTTTTAGAGCCATTCACAAGTCAAAACTGAGTTTATATCTATCCTGTCTGGAAGTAGTTATCACACTAGAGGATTTATACCAGTATAGTAGCTGAAATTCGTGATTTACACCAGTTAGAACCTGATGTGTCAATATATTACATTAAAAAAGTGGTGCTTTTTAAAACTTTGTCACTTCCACATGAATTTTAATGAACAGTGAATCACTGGGTCTTTTCACTCTTGACTAACTCACTGAGAACCTCTGACATGTGCAAACTATTTAGCATTATGCAGCAGAGTGCAGTCTGCTGATATTTGGGTAGTGATCTATTCATTTTGGTTCTGTGCTCCGGCACAGACGATTTGAATTGAAGCAATTACCAGGTGAATGTGCTGAACGTCAGCTTTAAGGGTTTTTTACTTTTACAGGCATACTGGGAGCACAGTGTAGCTATTCTCAAAAACTGTGCTCTCAATTCCAGAAGAATGCCACAGACAGGAGGCCTCGTTTATGAAATGTTCATATTCACAGATTTGATCTTAACTTGAGCTTAAGATCTTTTGTGTGATTCATCATTTTTCTCTTATTTCAAAAATGTTTTGTAGGTTAGAGTAAAATTTAAAAATGTTCCACATATTTACTTTGGTCATTTTTACACAGCATTAAAGGAGACATATGCTTTTTATGGTTTTCTGTTATTTTTATACTGTTAAAATGTCGGATGTCCATGTTAAATATGGTCAAAACATATGTAACATATGTAAAAATGCTCCCTGAAGGTCAAAAGCCAGGGCTTCATTTAGTCACCTCTACTTCCTCCTAGCAATGACATCAGATTGTCAGTGCATGCCCACAAACAGCAACTGTTCCCTAACCTTTGTTGCTAAGGTTGTTCCATGTGTTCACATTGTCCACTCTCATATTTCAGATCGGGTTTGGGCTCGAAAATACAGGGATGTATTTGAGAAGTTTCCATTTCAAGTAAAGAAAGAGAAAAAGTAGTGAAATCCTACAACTAGTGTTTATTTATGTAGCCTCTAGAGCCTCTGGAAGTCTGCCGAGGGGAAGCTTCCAGACGCTGGCCAATCAGAACATAGTGGGCTCTTCAGAATATAAACTGTAAATCATGCAAAGATATACCAGTAGAATCCCAAAATATAAATATAGGTCTGGAAATGTGCATGATACATCCCTTTTAAGGATTACTGCCTTATGTAAGACTGATTGCCTGGAAAACAAATTCAGTTGAAGAACAATCCTACTGTAGTTTGCAAAGGGTTGCATTTGGATAAGAACAAATAAGAGGTCTGCAAACATTTCATGAATCAGACAGTTTTCTTATTTTTGTCTTTACAAATGAACCTAAGAGGAAAAATAAAAAATCTTGAACATGCAGACAAGGTTTTTATAGCTTCATGTCTTTATAGTCAAACTGTCTGCTGATGTCTGTGGGTCGTAGGCCATGTAGATTTTTTACTTTATGATCTCTAAAATTTTGGATGGTATTTAGGAAAAGGCTGCTCTCAATCATTGTTTCATTCCAAATCCAGTGTGCTGGAGTACAGAGCCAAACAGCCAACGCAACAAAAAAATGTGTCACAGTCCATAAAGACTGCACCGCAGTCTCAACCAAGCAACCTCACAGTTGCTTTCTTGTTTGATCCCAGATTTAGTTCTTATTTATGTTCAGTTCTTTAGGGAAACCCTTTAAGACAGTGAACAAATGGTTATATAATCCCCTAAAGGAATTTATTTACTGTGATTATGGGCATTTTGGTGTCAGTCTTCTACCTGTAATCCCAGTAAATAATTCTCCTGGGTATCACTGTTATATCTCTTGTGCCTTACATGATAAATTACGAATGCGCTTGTTTTTCCAGGAATTTCTTTGTACCGTGTTACATATGTGGCCCACCCCTCATGAGACTACAACTCGTTTCATTACTCCTTAAATGAGAAAAGGAAATGCACAGCGTCATATCTAGCTACAAGTCTCTGCTTTTGAAGCTACCTCTGTATCTAAATCCAGTAATTATGGGATTACCATACCATGAGGGATTACTGATCACAGCACAAGGTTTTAAATACTCCACACATAAATTCTGATATTGGCATTGAGGAAAAAAAATACTGTTAAAGGAGAACTTCTGGTCTCTCTCGATAAATTTAAAGCAGTTTTACACCAATTTTCAGTGATGTTTGTGGTTGTTTTCTACTTGTATACCTGACTGTTTGTATATTTGACTGTTGATTGAGTGTTGAATACTGTTAAACCTTTTCCTTGTCCAGTTAATCCCATGTAAGAGTGGGTACACACACTCGCCCACTAATATGACCAATTGTGACATATCCATTAAGTAAAAGGTGCTAAAAGGGTCATGTTTGTGGAACTGCACTTCTCAAGGTGTGTTTGAAAGTGCAAAGTGAATTTTAGTGGTACTAAGATAATGGAGAAAGCACAAACCGAAGGGAACACACAAAATGTACACTTCCCCTGAAGTTGTCTGACTTTTATTCATGAACATACAAAGACATAAAGAATACAGAAACTTATTAGGAGGAAAAAACAAGTCTGTGTCTCAGCTGCAACAAAAACACAAACAGGCAGTGGATGCAAATACACAAATTTTGTTGGTAATTTTTTGTGTTGGTGTTGCTCTTCACTGCCAAACCTCGCTGTCCAGTTCTGTTGTTGATTTCAGACTAAAGGCACCTTTAGACTGTGCAACAACATCGACTGAAACTTATGAAATGTGACACCAGGCAGTGCGTTCTGTCATTTCATGTTGTACTCTAATTAATTTGTGTGTAGACATGGGTGCGTAACAGCAGCCTTTTGTCGCCAAAGCTGCACCTTGATCGTTGGCGGATGAGTCTCAGAGCCGTCTAGGACCACCGTTTTGGATCAACGATCAAAGATTTTATCACATTTCTCTCATGATTGTCATCTTGGGCAGCCCAAAATTGCACATTGTGAAGAAACAGAAAACATATCTCCATTTTACCAGTTAGCCTATGTTTAACTTAGGATTTGTGGGTGTTTATAACTGCAAATATACAGTAAAAGCTTTTTATGGCAAAAGGATGAATCATTATCAAGTGTTTCCACTTAAAACAGAAAGGCAGCAATCTAAAAAGTGACATTCATTTACATAATTATTTTATGAATTATTGCCTCTTACTGCTCAATATGATACAATACATATATCTATATATAGATATCTACTTAAGGTCCGCCCTCCTTCATTGTCTCCTTCTTCATTTTTCTCCTTTTCGCCTGCATTTGTCTTCCTCTCTGTTTCCTCCATCCCCTCCCAGGCCCTGAACCGGGCTCAGCTGAGCGCTGTCACGCACTGTCACTCCTTTATTTCATCGCTCCATCATTCTCTCTGCCCCTCTGCAGATCTGGGTATTCATCTGTCCATCCATTTGTCTGCTCCCTTTAGCCTGACAAGTGGAAATGACGAGGAGAGACAGCGAGGAGAAGAGAAAAAAGAGAGAGAGACGATGAGAGAGGGGGAGAAGGAAGAGAGAGAGACAGGGTAGATACTTTGGTGAATGACTGAAAGGCATTTAAAACAGAGAGAGGCAACAAACAGAGAAAGAAAGGTGATAAAAGAAACGGAGAGGTTCAAATAGGGGTAGAAAGAGAGAAAGGAAGAGAAATGTGTCATAAAGAAGTACATATGGTTGTCAAAATTTTGACTGTAAAATGGCAACTAAGGGTCACCTGTCAGGCTTAAAGTTAGACAAAAATAGGATTACAAAATATTGCATTCTAGACTATCGTCACCAGAAAAACACAAGCATAGCTCAAATATCTTTAATGACGAGTGAAGTTGGTACAAAACCTCTTATGAAAAGAGGTTGAGAAGGACGGATGGGTGACAAAAAAGAAGACACAGTTCACATCTGTCAACATTGGTTTCTTTTGACCACAGATGCGAGTAGATAACTGACCTGAATATAAAAGGACCCTGATTGTAAGACGACTCATCCTTTCCTAACAAATAAAAAACACTTTATAATAATTTGAAGCATTTTCTCTTGTAAGAGTGAAACGTAAAATACTTCGGATCAGGAGTAATGTAACGACGCGTCTTCGGAAGCGGTCAGAATAATTTTCTCCGGCTGTTAGCGTTTATCTTTTTGTGCTCTTCATCATAACGTTTTGTGATACCAGTAATTCTCTGAAGCTCAAGGACAAGATGAGAGCTTTCAACTTGTTTTCGTTTTGTCAGGAAATTATTTCCTCCATGGCAGAAAAAAACATATTACAGAATCCATCAGAAATTTCTGTGGCTTTTGCTGGGCTTCTTCATAACAATTTTAGAGTGACTAACTCTAAAAACACATAATAAACTGACTCAGTATGTACAGTCGGTTTGGTCTCAGACATTAAGGGTTTGTGGTTTTGTTACATGAAAGTGCATTATATTGTGTGATTACTCCTGATATTTCGCCCTCTATTGTACTTATTATTTTTACATTTTCATTAAGTTTGTTCGATGGAACACATTTGGACTTCACATCCCTTAACAATTAATTTCCTGTTTGTGTTCTTTTGCAGTTCTTATTATGTTTCAAGACTTTAATCAGCTGTTATCAGATGAGAAAAAAGGGCTGCTTTGAAACCTTTAATTATTCTGTTTCTTTGAAATTTCACACAGTGTATTGTGACTAAAAAACAAGGAGGACAAAAATGCAGGGAAATCCTTTTTTTAAAATCTGCCCTTTTCTCCTGAATGCTGCCACTGTCCCCTGTGGGCCACCGTAGATGATTCATGATAACTTATGACTGGGTGATTCTTTCCAGCACGCTCCGGGTGTGAAAATGAAATCGTTTCTGAGTAGAAAACAAACTGTGTTTGCAGCCCCGAGCAGGGGAACATATCTCTGTTTATGCGATGGTATATGGTGATTTCAAATAAAACAAATGTCAGTGACAGACTACAAATAGAGTGTTTACTTGCCAATACACAAGCCGATTAATTCATAGGTCAACAAAAGTCCCCCGAGAGAGGAGCGAGTTCCTTTAAAATCAGATTGAGAGGGTAAAAAATGTCCTCTGGAAGAAAATGTACTTCCTTACCTGACTGGGTAGCTTTAACAAGGTCTTAAAAAAAGTCATAAATTTGACTTTCTTCCCTGCAGAAAAAGAAGAGGGAGAGACAAAAGATATATATATAGAGAGAGAGAGATAGTGGAGGAACACAGGGAGCAGCGTGTACCTGTTTTTGACGGATGTGGGGTGAAAGGCGAAGAGAGTAGGCGGCCGGCCGGCCCTACGGCCCTGACGCACTGCCTTGTGGGTAATGGCCACTGATGCGTAGCGGCCTGGTTGTCATTCTCAGGGGTCCAACTCCATTAGAGAGAAGAGAAACTGTGCGTGCATGTGCGTGCGCGTGTGTGCATGTATGTGTATGTGTGTGTGGTGCAGGTATTCCTCATGGTGTGGGGATGTAATCCATTTACACAGTCTTATTGTGGGGACTCAACTCCCTTATGGGGACACAAGCAAGTCCCCTTAATGTAAATCATTAATTGTAGGGTGAAGACTTGGTTTAAGTTAAGGTAAGTGTAGGGTTATGTTAAGGTTAGGGTTAGGGTGAGGGTTATGGTTAATGTTAGGATAGGTCTCCACGAAATGAATGTAAGTCAATGTAATGTCCTCTGAAGTTATGGAAACATGACTGTGTGTGTGTGTGTGTGTGTGTGTGTACGTGTGTGTGATAATCCCAGTCCATTAGGAGCAACAGTAATGTGATCCTGGTGTAGATGATCAAACAACTCTCTTTCATGGCCTCTTCATTCACTCTGACTTTGCCCCTCTCTCTCTCTCTCTCTCTCTCTCTCTCTCACTCTGTTCCCTCACTTTGGGCTTTCTAGTCCCCCTCTCTTTCGTCTAAGCCTCACATAATTTAAAGGGGATGTATCATGCACATTTCCAGGTCTATATTTTTATCCTGGAGCTCCACTGGAATATATTTGCATGATTTACAATTCATAACTCCTTATTTATCTTACACTCGTCCTTTGTGCAGACCCTCAGTTCAGCCTCTGTCAGAAACAGGCCGTTTTAGCTCCTGTCTCTGTAAGGCCCCGCCTCCCGATGAGCTCCTGGAAACTTCTGCCAGTTCTGGAGGCTATGTAATCAAACAATAGTAGTCAGATTCAACTTCTTCTCATTCTTTACTCAAAATAGCAGCATCTAAAATACATCTGTACATGTTCCAGCTAAAATCCGATCCAAAATATGCGAGTGGACAACGTGAACAACCTTAGCAACAAAGGCTACAGAGTGGATGGCCATTTGTTGGCAGGCACAACCAATGCGAGGAGGAAGTAGAGATTGCAAACTGGCTTTTGACTTGCAGGGAATATTTTTACATATGCTCACTTCAAATTTTGGAACTTTGACAATATTTAATGTAGATATCCAACATTATTAGTATAAGAGAGCAGAACAGAAAATCACAAAAAGCATGATATGTCCCCTTTAATATTCCCTCTCTCTTCCTGTTTCTCTCTCTCACTCTCTCTCTCTCTCTCATTCACTCACACACACACACACACACACTATATCAGCAAGTAGTTCGGAGGGAGCTATTTTTCGTTTTGACAGAGTTCTAAGATCTGGTGACAAAGAACAGTACAGCGCTGCCAGGCACAACCTGAAGAAAGGCCGCACACAAAAAAAAGATTGAGGAACATTTCGCTAACAGGGATCCAACACGTCTGTGGCAGGACATCCAGCACATCACCAACTACAGGAGCAACAAAGACCCACTTACAGGCAACAATGCCTCGCTGGCAGAGGAACTTAACTGTTACTGCTGGCAGAGGAACTTCACTTCTTTGCCCGCTTTGAGACAAAAGGATTAGACAATGTAGCTACAACCCCACCGGCTACCACCAATCACGCACTTACTGTACACACACTGGAGGTGAGGCGAATCCTCAGCACTGTGAATGTAAAGAAGGCTGCGAGGCCTGATGAGATTCCAGGAAGAGTGCTTAGAGACTGCACCCGTCAGTTTACAGAGGTGTTTGCTGAGATCATCAACCTGTCCCTGTCCCAGGCTACTACACATGCCTGTCTGAAATCTGCCATAATCATATCAATGCCCAAACTGACCAACACCAGCTGTCTGAATGACTATAGACCAGTGGCACTCACAGCCACCATAGCAAAGAGCTTTGAAAGATTGGTTTTAAAGCACATCAAATCCACCCTCATCACTCCCACCCTGGATCAACACTAGTATGCCTACAGAGCAAATAGATCCACAGAAGACGCCAGCAGTCTCCAGCAGACTGGTCACCAAACTGCTTGACCTGACTTTGACCTTGACTTCCTATCCAACCACCCACAGACAGTCACACCCGGTCCCCACCTCTCCCCAAGCCTGACCCTCCTCTATCCCCTACATACAACTGCATCCCCACATACCCCTCATTTGCAGATGACACAACAGTGGTGGGGCTGATCTCAAACGGGGGGACGAGACAGCCTACAGAGACAAATTCTGCAAACTGGCAGGATGGTGCACAGAAAGAAATCTATCCCTGAACATCAAAGACACTGGAGCTCATCTTAGACTTTAGGAGAAACCGCAAGGACCTTTCTCCTCTAAACATCAAAGGAGAAAAAGTGAAGAGGGTTTCCAGCTTCAGGTTTCTAGGAATCCACATCACAGAGGACCTCACATGGACAATCAACTACAAAGCTCTGGTCAAAAAGGCTCAAGAGCAGCTCTTTTTATAAGGACACTTAGGAAAACCAACCTGTCTGTGAAGCTGCCCGCGTCCTTCTACCGCTGCTCTATAGAGAGCGTATCAACATACTGTATTACAGTGTGGTATTCCAAGTGTTCAGCAGCAGATAGGAGAGCTCTCCAGAGAGTCATAAACACAGCCTGGAAAATAACTGGACTCCCCCTGTCTTTCACTGGAAGACACCTTCATATCACGCTGCCTCCGCAGAGCCAGCAGCATTCTGAAGGATGCAACTCAACCCCTATCATCATCGCTTCTCTCTGCTGCCATCTGAAAGGCGCTGCAGGGCTTTTAAGACCCGCACTTCCAGGCTCAAAAACAGCTTTTACCCCAGAGCCATCACTGAACTGAACTCCACAAAACACTGTCCACCTGCTACCACCCCCCCCCCCCCCCCCCCCCCCCCCACAACATCATCATAACACTCCACACCACAGGACTAACACCTGGAAGAAATCCACACAATGAGGAAACATGCAATAACATCTGTATATATCTGTGGTGCAATAACATTTGGTACAATATACAATAGTAGCTTCTGATATACCACTTCTCTTTTACTACTTTTTTATTTATCTTTTTATTATTATTATTATTTGTCTGTATGAGCAGGTGTGGTATGTATGTGTGTGATTGTATGTGTGTACATGCATGAAATGTTAAATGAATGTTTATAGAAGCTGCACAGCAAATTTCAGTGTACTGTTCTACAATTACCCACCTGTTGTGATCTCCCTATCACACACATAGACACACACACACACACACACACAGAGGTCCCCAACCTGCAATAAAACTCTTATATTATACTGTCACCTTCCCAATCTCAATAGTATACGTTATCATAGCCTATCACAGCCCCGACGCTTATTTCATTGTACGTGTGTTCACACACAGGTATACGGTATGTTGCACGCTGGAAAAGTCTCTCCTGTTAACGCGAGCCTGTCAGTCAGACAGCGACCTTGAGAGAGAGAGAGCAAGACGGAGAGAGAGAGAGACAGAGAGAAGGAGAGAGAGAGAGAGAGAGAGAGAGAGAGAGAGAGAGAGCGTGAGGGAGAGCTTTAATGCAATTCAGGGTTGATATAGTGAGACTGTCCTCCACTGTGCCGCATAATAGGCTATAGTGCTTTCCATTTAAATCAAGGCCTCAGTTTATTTGAATTAAACCAAATCCAATCAGAGCAGACTGTGGGGAAATCACCTCTGTGTATAGATTGGAGACACGTTTACACACACATACACACACACACACACATACAGAAAATGACCAAATCACAGCTTTGTGTGTGTACATGTTTGAGGCTGTATCCTCTGTGGAGGATTTTTTTTTTCTGCTTCATGCTTGAGAATGTGTGTGTTTCAATCAACTCAAAAAAAATCTGTTCATATCCACAGATTTGCATTAGGAAATGTTTATATTGAAGGTATCTGCAACGTTCACCGTCTGTGTTTTCAATGCTTGTGAAAAAGCTTGCGTGTCTCCAAACAAATATAGCTTTCCATAAAATTCAGATAAATTATTTAGATAGAAATCTTCTACTGACAAATACAGATGGATTTTGTAAAATTTTGATGGTTCCTCGTGGTATTTTTACACAAGGTCATATCAGTTATTTGTTAGCCCATATTTGTTATGTCTAAAAAATGTCAGCTGCCTGCATAAGAGTAAAGAGTATAATGCATGATACGGTTGTGTTTAATCACTTTGTTAGTGTTTGATAAACATTGTGTTTCAATTTTAAGGCAAATCTGTTGTCAATTGGAAACATTAGCATTCATTTGGAGTCATGTTAGTGTCCAACCAACACGTTAGTCTAATATTCACTCTTCTTTTAGCTCTGTTTTGGTCTCCACCAACTCTTGAGGGACATATCTGGCTCTTTAGCTTCTAAATGTCCACCATGTTCACCAGCCACTTGCTCACTTTGTCTGTAATTTAGTAGTTCTGGCAGCTGTGGTTGGAAATAAAGTTAGTAAGAACACCGTTGCGGGCCATAAAACCAAAACATGAGCTAAAAGACACTAAAAAGCTCAGTAGAGCTGAGGGGAACCGAAGAGTTTGGAGATAATTCTCTGCGGGTTCATCAGTACGACCAATACTTCAGACATTACACATCCTTATTTTATCCAAAGTTGATATATTATATTGATAAGTGCAGCCGCATGAGCTTTTCCTTTACCTTAACCAAAAGTTTTAGAAGCCGGAGACACATAACAGAAACTCTGGTGTAAAATTTTGTTCTTTTTATGACTTCTCTGCAGTACAAGAATGTCACACTTCAAGAAAAAAAAAATGGCCAGGCAGCAATTTAGTCTCCTCCAAAACATGTTTGGCAAAGCAAATTTGTAGTATTTAAAGATATTTTGTAGGAGACATGCTTGGATTCAGTCGGTAGTGTTATGTTTTTTTCTGCTGCGGAGAGGAAAACACACACAGAAGAAAGACACACTCTGACTTTTAAAGCGAAGAGTTTTCTCCAGAGCTTCTAAATTCTAAATGAGATATCTCCAACTTTAAAAAGAATATGTCTCTTGCTATTAGATAGTTATTGGTGGCATGGGGGAGAGGGACTCTCATGGTTATGTTTTTAAAGCTGTGAGTCATGCAAAGACCTTTTCATTCAGGAGTGACACTGAGCATTTGAAAGGAGATGACCCCATCTAAAAAGTGATTGATGGTATGAATATAAATCACGTTGGCCGCTTTTAAGGCTCCGAGTCTTTACAAAAATCTCTGTTTACTAAATGGTGATAACCTTGGGCGTACAATTGTCTCTGTTTTTCAAATATTACATTTCTGGTAGCACAATTTCACAAAATGGACATAGTGTTTTGGCTTTAATTGCTCATGAAAAGCTACATGAAGAATTCATGCCAATTAAATTTTGAACCGCACAATCCACGTCTGAGCCAAGCCCTCGCATGAAAAATTCTCATAGAAGCGGTTAAAAGCACTTTACCAATGACCCTGAGCCCAATCAGATGTTTTTGTGAGAGGAGGAGATGCTCAATTTGCATGCTAATTTTCAAACTGGCACTTAGTCAATCAGATGTGTTTTATTTCTCTAATGAGCTTTCAGCAGTGATATTTTTGCTGCTGTCTCAGTTGTGCACTGAGCTGGGAGAGGACTTCTTCTGATGCTTTTCCCCTCACATGTTGCAAAGATCATATGTGTTCTCTTCAATATGAACAGCTGAAACTTTCCACAATAATGCAATAATAATTCATTTTCTTAAATTAGACTTGACAATGAAAGTGTTGTCATGATAATAAGTGAACCTAAGTTAATTAATACTGCGTTACATTCATTTTGCAAATGCTTTAGCAAACTGTATTTTCTCCCCACATCTCACATCCTCATCAGGAACAATTTGCGCTACTAGTGTCTTGCTCAAGGAAACTTCTACATGCAGACAGGGAGGGCAGGAGATCAAACCAACAACTCTATAATGAGCTACAGTCGCCCCAAATATATTTGCACACATAACAAGACGAAAAAAAGATAGCACAAAAGATAGTGGTGGTGGAATTTTGCTTACACTGTCAGAAAAAAAGATGAATTAAATGAACTGAAATTGGATTCAATCAATGAAGAAGCAAAAAAGCACCCAGTAAACTATAAAAGTGTGAATAGATATTGTTTCCATTTAAACTGCAATGGAAAAGATTATTAAATAATGTAATTCTCTTGACACCTTTTGCCATAATTTTATTTCAATGATTGTTTGGGGAAACTACTCCAGAGTGAAAAAGCTAATTTAATAGGTTCTTTAGTAAGGCCCCACACCTCAACCACACTTCTAATCACCCTATTCCTCATCCTCACCCTCAGCTTCCACAACCCTTTCTCCTCTCTCCATTATTCATACCTCTTCATCCATCCTCTTTCCCAACCTTCTGCATATTTTTTCAATCTTATCATCCACCAATCCTCCCCCAGTCCCCGTCCAGAGGGGTTCTTTTATCCCCTCATATCCTACTCATCTGTACCAAACAGTCAGCCCAATCTTCCTACGTCCTTCAGTGATTCCTCCTCAGCTAATTTTCACTTCTTGCACTTGAGTCCAACTTTCAATAAGTCACAAAAATGACAAAATAAGACTTGACTTGGACTTGAAAGCAAAAACATCTGAAGTTTTAAACCTTTAAAAATCATGCAACAAGAAAAGACCAGGCTGTCCTTGCATAGCCTGCCTTACATGTTTAATTATTAGGCTTGTGCACTGAAAGGACTTTGTATTAATTATGTAGAAAACACTAAACTTTGTCAGTATTCAGAGATATGAAAGTCTTGCATATTGACTTGGAGTTTTCTTATGTAGACTTATGACTTAACTTGGACTTACTCCAATAGACAGCTCTGCTACTTCCAGATCATCAAACCTTTTATCACAGAAATTGTGGCATGTTCACTCACATATACTGTACGTCACTAAAAAAGCCAGTAAATATAGAGTATGTTTTTCCAAAACAGCCCTGGAAGTCAAGAGTAACTGAGGTTAAAGATGTGTTTGACTATCTGTCAAACGCATCCAATCAATGTTACATGTACATCCTCTGCAGGATTGGGAGGGAAATTGGTTGCTTCCCTAGTTGCATTTTTGTTGTTGTTGTTATTGTTGGTTTGGTTTGTTGTTTTTTCCCTCTCTTTCTTCCTCTTATCGGCTTTGTTGTAATCATGCTCAGATGGCTGAGTACATGTAAATTCCACACAGTGTAATCTTGAACACTTTTAATTAAAACATGGGAACAACAAGTCACATGGGAGACAGTGCCCCCCCCCACAAAAACAAAAAGATGTCATCTCCTGTTGTTGTTTCTCTGCTCATGCATGTCTTTTCTGACACCACAGTCACTTCATATTGACATCCTGAAATAGATCTACACTGTCATCCAAAGAGCAACAAACAGACATGAGCTATAGGAAATACAGGCCTCAATATAGACTTTTTTTTTTTTACCCACATTGCCTCGCTGTATCATGAGCAAACTCATCTTCAGTCATGACTGACCCGAGTGGAAATGAAACCTCCAACCATAGAAGTGCTGGTGCCTTGCTCCTCTCATCGATCTGCACCAGAGAATGAACTGGAGTGTGACTCAATCAGTCGATGCTGCTCGGCTCTCTGTGCAGTTTGGTGTTGGAACTTTTGCAACTTTGCAAAAATGTTGTATTGTTTGTTGCCACCAGCTTATAGGCTGTTGAGACCTCATACATTCAATGCACGCACACACACACACACATACACATTAGTGAGAGCAGATGCCAGCCTACAGGCTCTTCATTGGGTTATCCGGCGCTGTAAAGGTCACTACAAATTACAAGTGGTCAGCTCGCCTCTGTCTACAGCGATCATAACAGTCGTACTGACTCTGTCAGCAAAGAATTACACCATTGACCTTTCTGTGTTTGTGTGTATGTGTGTGTGTCTGTGTGTGTGTGTGTGTGTGTGTGTGTGTGTGTGTGTGTGAGAGTATGAGTGCAAAAGTGTGTGTGTGTACTATTGTCAGCATATGTGTGTCTCTCTGTTGTTTCATTTCTGTGTGGGTTTGTCCATATACGTGTGTGCATTCATGGATGTACTGTATTTATATGTTCATGTGTGTCCATGGATGTATTTTTGTGTATGTGTGTGTGTGTTTGTGTGTGTGTGTGTGTGTGTGTGTGTGTGTGGGTGTGTTTCTGTCTGTATCCATCTCGTCTCACTCTAGCCGTATACCTTCAGGTCATTGGCATTCTGCCCGGGCCTCGCACTCCTAGCGACACTGAGATTATTACTGTTGCTGCCCTGTGTTATTTACTTCAATCTGTCTGGTCTGTGTGTGTGTGTGTGTGTGTGTGTGTGCATGTGTTTGTGTGTGTGTGTATATATGCTTACGGACTCAGATTCAGATCTTGAGCTTGAGGAAAGGCTTTTTAGGATGAGCAGCAGTGTGAAGAGATATTGTGGTATAGTTTTATTTTATTTATTATTTACACCATTTTATGTTTATGTCACTGGTTTATGCCTCGATCGCTGCCTCGACTCTCCTGGTTTATGTGTGTGTGTGTGTGTGTGTGTGTGTGTTGATTTAGTTATGTGTGTGTTTAGTTATGAGTGTATATGTACTGTATTTTACAGCCTGTGTGAGAATTATACAGTCGAGCAGAGCTGTCAGTGTCCAAGCTAACTGGAGTTGTGTGTGTTTGTGTGAGAAAGAGTGTGTGTGTATGTGTGTGTGTGTTTGTGTGTGTGTGTTTGTGTGTGAGTGTGCACTTGGCATTTGCTTATCGGCGTAACATTCATCAGTGTGTACACAACACACACTTCAACCACGGTGTGCTCAACTAAAAAAAAAAAAACGAACATCCATATAATCTGCTGAATACTAATGAGTGTTAGTTAATTCAAGTTAAATGTGTGTGTGTGTGTGTGTGTGTGTGTGTGTGTGTTTAGCAGTGTCATGTATATGCAGTTGCACCTGTGTGTTTGATGGATCTATCCAATATAAAGTAGATCATGTTTATTCAGGTGTGTATTTGTGAGATTGATTGAGAGCTGAAGCAGCGTAATCATCAAGGGCGTAATGATTATAGCTTCTCCACTCAGTCATTTTCTCCTTTTTTTTGTCCTTACTCTCCCCTTTAGTTTCTTTCTTTCCTTCTGTCTTTCTCTCTTTCTTTCTCTCCTTACTTCTTTCTCTTTCTTTCTTTCTTTCTCTCTTTCTTTCTTTCTTTCTCATTAACTCTCCACCTTTTTTTCTCTCTCTATCTCCTGCTCCCTCTTTCCCCACCCATGAATAATCCATTCACCCAAGGCTGCGTATGAAATAACAAAAAGTTATGGAGCGCTTTATGAATCCCCCTCTCTCCCTCTCTCCTGTTCTGTAATCAGGATGCCTCTGTAGAGTTATGCCTAGTCTGATGATCTGCATTCCTTATGAGGTAGGTGTGTGTATGTATGTGTGTGTGTGTGTGTGTGATACAAGGTGTGTTTTTTGCTATGGCACCATAAAGCAACTATAATTTTTTTTTTTTTTTAAAGAGAGTGTGCCATTCGGTGGCTATTCCCATTCAAATAACTGCCCAGTCAGGCCCATGTTGTGTGTTATGTTGCTTGACTATGCATTAAAAGTAATGTGTATATGAGAGAGGGAGAGAGGAAATGACAGAATGAGGGCAAAACACATTTCATTTCAAACACACTTCATTTGTGGTCCTATGGCATGCATACGTGCCTAAAGGCGCAAACACACAGCGGATTCATGCTAATAATGCAAAATACATGCAAACCCTGTATAAATAATAACGAGGAGTGACAAACACACATACATAGGGTATATATGGCAGATGGTGTAGATGAGCAAGAGAACAGCGAGGTAGAGGAGGAAGAGAGGAGAAAAGCAGATGGAGCCAGATGGAGTTGAGGAGCACACAGGCAGTTCAGCTCTTCAGGACACCCAAGGGTCCACACAAGGTGACGGTGTCTTACCCACTTTCCCAAGACATCAAAGTCCACATTGGGTCACATTTGGTTATAGGAGACAGTGTGAAGTACAGGTCGCCAAAAGTACCTGAATGCCTCATTCATCAAGGTGGTATGTGGGCCAGTTTTTATTGATTGTTTTGAGAGTTTTAGTTGTTAAAATTCAGTCTATGCATGTGTCAGTCTTTAACCTAGAGCACCTGCTTTCAGAAAATTAAGTCTGAATGAATGGGGATCAGCACCTTATTCATTATCATGTAACTTGGACCATGTTCACCCTTGGCTAGCTAAGACTGAAACATCCAGACTAGAACAACTGTTTTCTCCCTGAAAACTGAGCTTTTCCAAAACAGCCTCCAGAGTGTGTAAATCTGAAAATGCCGGCTGGGCGTTGTTGTGTTGACGGGGAAAACGCAGCTCTGGAGAAACGCTGTCATATCGATGACAAAACAGATGCCGCCAGTAGTGCAGCGTTTCATTGTTTTCTTGAACTAAACCCAGAAGAGGAATAAGAAACACAAAAACAATAATAACAACGGCGGACGGCTTCATACTTGTTTAAAGTTAATCATAACTATCTTCTGTACCACTTTTCTCTTGCTAAATTGCTGTAATTTGCTTGCAAACCGCTGCAGAATTGGAAACAGTAAACCGTTTCTTCTTCACTGGTTTTCTATGGCTTGCTTGTTTTAATGTGGACATCGATATTTGCAAAAAGGCCTGGTATGGACACATTTTTGCATGAAAAGTTTTGAATTTAACCGGCTTAATACCGATGTAGTCTTAGTTGACCTCCGCTGTGGATGATAAACTCCTTTGATTTGTTGTTTCAAGCCATTTGCTCAACAAAACAAATCAGCTTTTCCTTTATCCATAAAGTCGCATTAAATGGTGTAGAACCAAAAATAATACTTTGACATATTTTCTTCTTAGATGATGTCGTGTTGTGATTATTTTGTTCAGCACAGGTTGCTAATTTCCTCCATTTTACATTATCAAAGAGAACAATAGCCTAGGTATTAATACCATAGGGCAATAGCTCAGGGTTCTGTGGTAAAGTGACAGTTATCTTTATAGTCAGATATTGGCCATGTTGAGATTTGAAGTCAAACTGCGGAATTAATTGAGAATGCCTCAAACGCAATCCCCATCCCTTCTCAGTTATGTGTGGACATAAATCTGGCTGCGTCAGAGCATCCCAAGAAGCATCATTCATTTATAAAGCTCACTGCTGACACGCATACATGCTACATGTTAATGAGGGAACACAGAGGAAAACAAGTCACTGTTGCTGAAAATCACATCTTCCTACCACAGCAGTAGCAGGTTTGCACTCATCTCTCTGCAGAGTGCGGGAAAATTATATGAAACAGGAACTCCACAAGAACTGAAAGACCAAACATGGTATAAACCTTCTGTCTGCACTCAGTGATAAACGCCTGTTTCAGTCGTTGCTTTACGGATACTGAATCCATTTTCACCATTTTATCCATAATTCTGCATGAGAAAGAGATCTTACCACAGATCCAGACATGACTAAACATAGTTAGTAGATACATTTTGGTACTGTAGTGTTAAAAACGTTACGCTAGCTGGCCTGATGGGAGTGCTGTGACTAATGGTCAAATTTATGTGTTGAGAAAGTATTGCACCATGGCCACAGAAAATACTCATTTCTGTCAGTAGGTGTCCATTAAAACCATTAACAGGACTCCCCAAACAATGATCAATACCCACAGGGCAAGTAAATGCACATGGTAAATTAGCTGCAATAATAGATTTTTGGTCATTTGGCAGAAACTGTAACCACAACACTGACATATTATCACTTACTATAAAGTTGTGTGTTTGGAAACAGTTGCCTATAAACACATCCAGCAGAGACAGTGCACAATAACCGAGAGACCAAGAAAAGACCCTGTCCCTGTCATGCCAGCCGGTCCTTCCATACAACAAAACATCAGCATCCAGCTCGAATCAACCCAACTCATGCCCACAAAGTCTGCCCAAAATTTGGGTGTCATGATTGATGACCAACTAACCTTTAAGGTTCACGTGGCCTCAGTTGCTCGATCGTGACGATTCGCCCTGTACAACATCAGGAAGATCAGACCCCACCTGTCTGAGCATGCAGCACAACTCTGCGAACACATCTGCACTTGATGAACTGTAGGGAGAGAAAAAACAAAAAACATGCTTCTATGCATTCTATGCACTCTAATCATTGCCTTGTTGCACTGCCTGTTGGCATCTACATCCTATTGGGCCCAAACTTAAGCTTTATGGCACTTACTCGTGTTGTTGTCTCCTGACTAGATCCCTGCTTGTGTTGTAAAGTAAATGAAGAATGTAAATGTACAATAATAAATAATCTCTCCTTTTAGTTCTTTTTTTTTTGGTCTACACCAACTCCACACAGAGAAAAATACCAAAATGCTCCATTACATTCACAAGCTAGCTGCTAGCTTTGCCCATCTGATAAATGGTGGGTTTATCAGAGTATTTCCCCTGAAAGCAGCTGTCTCCTGCTGCTGGAAATGAGGTTGGTGAGAGCGGTGAGAATGAATCAACACAGTTGTAGGCCACAAAAACCAAAACAATAAGCTGAAAGATGGTAAAATGCTCAGTAGAGCTGAGGGGAACTGCAGTCTCAGGTGATAATGTCCTCTGGGTTCATCACTACATGCGACTCCTTTTACCCATATTAATTTGATTCATTGTTAATATAAAAATATTGATAAGTGCAGGTTTAAACTGTGGGTAACCGCAGCAACAACACTTTTGCAAGATGTTGTGTTGCCGGATAATATCCCACTGAAACTAACCTAACCATGCATTAAACGGGCCAGAGTCAACTTTTGGAGAAACGCAACCCGACATCACTGGGACTGAAGGCTGCGGTGACCAATCACAGCCAGAGATCAGACTGATCAGACCTGTAAACTCTGCCATGACGGAGAACAAATGCGTTACTAGGATGAGGGGAGGACATTTCTCTTCGTTTGATAACGTTAAAAGTAAAGTCAGACTTTGCCGTCGGCTTTCCAACTCATTTTAAAAAACATGAGAGAAAGAGAGATCAGCTGTGGTCGAGTGAGCTGGAGAATGAATGAAGAGAGGGAGCGCTGGTAGCGAGAAAGCCGGGGAATCAGATCAATAAAACGTATATTTTCAGATTGTTTCACAGCTGTTAAGTTCTAGAGCACAAATAAACACGCCCACACCCCTGCACACCTCCGCTCGACCCTGCGGCGGTGGGCCGCACCGCCTGATTTGGTCTGAATGCGGCCTTAAACTGACAAACTAAACTAAAAATTTTATTTTTATTTGAGCACAGCTTACCTTGGTTTATTTTGCTTTGCATTGCAGCATTTTTTTCCAACAAGCCCTCCGAATTAAACAACCACATAGGTTGTTTGTATCTGCTCTCCAGAACGACACATTAGATTTTGATTAAATATGTCTGTATGTTATAAAGCTGCTCCCCTGAAGTCAGATTTTTACTGCTTTGTCATATCAGCTTTGATACC
Organism: Thunnus thynnus; assembly: GCF_963924715.1. Classification (NCBI taxonomy): domain Eukaryota; kingdom Metazoa; phylum Chordata; class Actinopteri; order Scombriformes; family Scombridae; genus Thunnus; species Thunnus thynnus. Next base: position 7,437,819 of record NC_089531.1, read on the forward strand.
AGCCTGAGAAATCCATTCTGAGGTTATAAAAAATATTTGTGTGGGTCTATACTTTATCTTGCTCTTGTTTGTGGAGAGTTTATGGAGTTAAGAGTAAGAACAGAGGACAGACAGGTGTGTTGGGAGAAACTGTGAAACAGCAGGATTGAACAGGTTGAAAGACGGTGGCCTAGAAAGGAAACTATATGAGAAGGACATCCGTCATCCACAGAGACATCACCGCAGCCTGCTGTCACGGCACTGTGTCGTTTTATCTGCATTATACGATAGAGATGAACAAGATACTCGTGGGGGAGGACAGTCGGGGCTGCGTCTCTTTATTGTGTATCTTAACACTTGTGCGACTTGTTAAGTTTTTGGTGGAGGCATTTATCCACTTTACAGGACAAGGGCTGTGTACATTGTTAGCACAGGCAGCCGCCAGAGTGGGGATGGAAGACCTAACCTTGGCAGTGATAAAACCGTAATTACTATTCATTTCATCTCCTCCACTCTTCTTCTCTGTTCTTCTTTCAGCTCTCTTCTTTCATCTGCTTTCCTTTCCCTCTCTCATCGGATTTTAGTTCATCACCTCTCTTCCTCTTTCAACTCTCTTCTCCTCGTCTGTTCCTTCCCCCTTCTCTCTTCTTTTATCTCCTTTGCTCTCTTCCTCTCTCATCTACTCAAACTTTATAACCTTTCTTCATCTCGCGCTTCTCTTTTCTTCTCCTCACCTCCACTCTCTTCTTCTCTTCTCTCTTCTAAGGCCGTCACTGCTCTTCTGGCAACCCCTCCTGCTGTGAATCCAAAGAGAGTGAGTGTTGGGTATCTGTGTGTGTGTGTGTGTGCAACTTCAAAACAACGCAAAATTCCAGGTATGCATTTTCTGCTCACCTTTAACCTGTTCTGCTTCAACATACACACTAAGCAATATGCCAGGGCACATGAACGCACACAAACATACTGCTCACTAGCTAAACTTAAACATAGCCTTGAATTTCAATCATAGTTAGCTATTCAGCAGGGCCACTCACCTCCCACTCAATTTCATCCCTTCTTTTGTGGGTATTTGACATTTTGTACCATCCAGGTACTAAGCTTCTGAAATTTTTTCAGTCCTTCTTACTGTGATCACACAGGCAAAGAAACCCACGCAAACACACACGCACACAAACACACATAGCAATGAGCTAACTCCCACATACAAACCTGTACACGGAGATGCATGCCTGTAAAAACACACACACAGAGCTTGCAGTGTTTTCATCCTGCTGAAAGAGCTTGCCCTTTCACAATGAACTAAGAGAAATGACTTGTGAAGTAACGAGCTACAGAAGCATTGATTGAGATAGAAAGATGCACTTCCTTCAGTTCAGTGGCGCATCGGTCTATATACTGATTTCTATGCTACTTTGAAAAAAAGAAAAAGTACCAGAGTTGGTTTTGGATGTTTTCTGATGCTTCTTTTTCTTTATTACGATTGCCAAGAAGAATTATACTCCGGCAGATTGTGTCTTGCAAAAAAAATGCACTTTTTCAGGCAGAACGGGAAGTCAAATAATTCATGCAAATGTTGCAATCAACAGTTCATATGCTGCACACATAACACACCGACCATCTGCCGTGTAGAAAACTCAAGCCGAATTTAAATGCTGAGCACGGTGTGACGGTAAGCGAGGCGTTTGCAGTTAACTTCAGAAAAAATCAGAGCACTATCCAATGGAGGTGCAGTTCATGCACACAACACCTCAGCTGATGCATTTTATTTGTTATTAGGTCACAAATTAAGCACGAAATGTGCTTTGATTGACTTGTAAAGATGCTCTGCCACATTCAGACTGATTTATGCTGGGACAGGCTTCTGTTTAAATCACAGAGTCAGTGAATGAATGAACAAAGCACAGATTGGGTCAACAATAATGAAGTCATCATCAAAGATGAGAGATAAATACGCATTTAAGCAGGAAGTGATTAAATTACAGATGAATTATATTGTAATTATGATTTTTAACCAGTATTGATAGACCTCCCAGGAAAAATCATTTCCTTTTAAAGAAACAGCTCAACATTTTGGGAGATTATACACTTATTCGTTTTCTCACCAAGCGTTAGATGAGAAGATTGACACCACTGTATCTCTAGAGAGTGGTATCGATCTTCTCATCTAACTCGGCAGGAGATTAATGAGCATATTTCCCAAAAAGTCTGACTATTTCTTTAAGCTATATGTCAGTAAATCCCAGATATCTTACAGTACGTATACAATCATGACAAAGGAGACAGAAGATCAGATAATAATAAGCAATGGAGTAATTAGTGATGATAAATGATAACTGTACCGGAGAAGAGAGTTGTGATGAGATAAGCTAATATGAAGGTCAAACAGCAGGAAATAATAGGAAGTGGAGTCACGTTATGTTCTTCTTGAAGCAGAAAATGCCAAAATAATAGAAACTATAACTGTATGGGCGGACAGATGCTGCTGATCTTTTCTGGTGACAATCTTGTTGTTTGACAGTAATTATATAAGTATTTGTGCTATAATGATTTATTGATGTCGCAACCAGCATCTTTAAAAATCAGAGGAGGATCTGAAACGTCTTTGCTCATGAATCAAACCTTTTGCCACCAGGAAAATGAGACCGCATGTTTTGAAATTTTGTCTGCGTGAGAGTAAATATGACAGATGGTTGTGTTTATGTACCTGATGTAATTGTGAGCGGTGTGTGCGCCTGTGTTTACATGTGTATGTTGAGAATATGTGATGCACCTGTGGCACTGCGTGAGCTCTGCGAGGGGGGAAACGTAAAACAGAAAGAAAAATCGAGGAGGAGTCTGAGGATCACGTGTGATGTATAGCGTGAACGTGGGACACTTTAAGTCGTGGTTTGATTTTGTGTTTTCCTCTCTTCTGCTATTTGCGATGGTCAGTGGCGGCATTACCTGCTTAAAATGCAGCTGCTACCTGTGAAGCCTGAGGTCCCCATCTGTTTGTGTGTGTTTGTGTGTGTCGCTCAGCTTCACATTTTTATACCAGTCAGAGGGAAAACTGCTCGACTTTGGATGTAGTGTGTGCGTGCATGTGTGCGTGCGTGTGTGCGTGTGTGCGTGTGTGCGTGCGTGCATGTGTGCGTGTGTGTGTCACATTGTGTTATCACGCCCTGTGCCTGCAGAGACCACAGGTAAAGACAGTTTGACAGGCTTTTCAGAAAACAGGCAACTCTCAGGGGCTTGTCAACGCTGCACCTCTAATTCCTTCACATTAGTGTTTGTGTGTGTGTGTGTGTGTGTGTGTGTGTGTGTGTGGGCATATTTAGTCTGTACATATTTGCTGTTTGCTTCTGCATTTGTGTTTGTGTGCCCTCTTTTCTGTCTGTGTGTGTCAGTATGTATGTATGACTGTATATAGACATCTCCTGGTGTGTGTGTGTGTGTGTGTGTGTATCATAAATGTGTGTTTTCTGTATGTTTCACGCAGGTTGAGAGTTTTGATTACAGCCTATACAAGCTGGCAGTTTGATCAGCTTTCACCCTAAGGGTAATTCTAGGAAAAACTTGCGCCCACACGCCTGCATACTAACGCACACACACAACACACACACACACACACATCTGCTCCAACCACTGCACACAAACACCAGCTGGGAAGTAAATGTTACAAGAATGAAAGGAAAGGAAAACACCTGAGCCCAGAGTAGTGCCCAGGCTCTGTATCTGTTTTTCTTGTTTCTATTTGTCTTTTTCTCCAATTAAAAAACACTTCAAGCCGTTAAGTCAGCAAAAATTACCATTTGGTTGACATTGTCTTTCTTTTAATTCTTATTCATTCTTCTCTATCTTCCTCATACTGACCCACACCTTCACACACACACACACACACACACACCTTCACACACACACACACACACACATACAGACCCCCCAACCTAACCGGACGCCTTCTGTCAGCAAGGTGACAAGGTGACCAGAGGATAAGTCAGCATACATTAGTCCAATTGACACCACACCCTTTTATTATGTTAATGGACCATCTGATTAGCATGGCAGGATAGCGTATACGTCTGTGTGTCCTTCTGTGTCAACTGAAACTCTCCGCTAATGCAGACCTGCTGATTTTCATATAGACGCACTTCTGTATGCTTCCGCTCAGATTCACGGTTGTGTTGTTAGTATTAAAACCTCCATGATCCTATTTGCATTATGCTCATAATCTGCAGAGCATGTTTTTTTTTCATGCATGTGTACATAAACCTGGTTTGATTAACCCCTGCAGCTGTTCACCACTTCACATTAAAGGTGCTCAACGCAGCATTTCAAACATCAATATATCCTTGTTAATGGTGCTATATGTGAGAATTGTGAAGCAATTTACATGTATTAATCTTTTTTTTTTTATTGCCCATAAGTGAACATGTTGTACCCTAACTTAAAAAATGAGACCTTCCCCAATTTTCTCAGTAGCCTATATCAGCCTGAGGACTGACTTCTATGTGAAGGACTCAGGCCATTTCCTCTAAAAACCAAAGGATGTGGCATTTTTGCACGCTCCCGAGTGCCTTGCCTCTCTCCCACCAACGTCAACAAATGACATGAAAGTGTGCTAACTTATCCGATTAGAAACACCCTGCAGATATTAGCTCTCCAGCTCTGTTACCCACCAGGTTGGCTGGCGGCTAGCCACCTAACCATGCCAGCTGTCACCTTTTCTGGCTACAGTACATTTGTTTTTGTGGGGTTGAGACAGCTAGCAGCCTCTGTCGACCACCACATATTTCACAACAAAACCACAGTGTGTTGGTCGCTGTGCCTACCGGTGTTTAGTTGTCAGTTTGCGGGTCAGGTTCTGGTTGTTGATTAATGCATATTCTGGCTGGTTGGACGGTGTGGATTGGCTCTCATAACGAGTGGCGTGCGTGCGGGTATTAAAAACCCTGACCTACTCATCACTACTAGCCAGTGGCCACAGTGTGTGTTTTCATGTGTGAGCGTGCTGACTCACTGGGAGAGAGAGATGCTTTGCTGAAGCATGGTGCAAAACACAACGTCAGACATCTTTTATGTTATTATGAGTAGGTGTAAGTGAGAAAAAAGACTGCAACAGTCTGGCGCCGCTGCTCGCCAGCGCAAGCAACAGGAAGCAACTCATCTAACAGCCACCGATGTCACTAATGAGAAGGAGTTTCTGATTCTTACATATAGAAGCTTTAAATTAGTTGTTATATGTCCGTTTAATTATTTAAAATGAAAGAGACAGCAACAGAGAAAATTGCTCGCCTCTATCTCGCAGCACTGCTATTATCTGTGCTCACATTTTCTATAAATCCCTTTGCCACAGGCTCCATATGGCCGGGAAACACAGTCAACGAGGCCGCTGGTTATATATATCGTAATAACACTAATGTCTCAGTGAAAGAGGTAACGATTTATTGATGTTAAAATGCTACATTTAAAAGCACTAACAGGTCTAATGAGGGCTGGTTGAAGCAGATGCATTAAAGCTGCTGCTTCATTGCCCCAGTGTGTAATTTGACCACAAATGTAAATTATGTGCATAGACACCCACTGAAGAGTTTGAATTTTTCCACTTATCAGCGATTCAGAAACACCTAACCTTACTGAAAATGTTCTGAATTACAAATATTCCTGATTTAAACAAATCCTTCAAGCTCCTGCCGTCTTCTGATGGCCTAAATTGCAGGAAAAACAAGAGAAAATCAGTGATAGATTGTGCAGTTTGTTGCTTTCAGCCCTTTCACCTCCCAGAATCAGATGGGTAGTGAAAGGGATGTGGCATGCAGGCTGTCTACCGCAGTGTGTTATTGGATACTACCTGTGTGAGGCACCAAAAAAAAAGGAAACTTGAAATTACACATTGTGGCTTTAACAGCATCAGAAAACATTATCAACACTTTTTTTTGTTTTATCTTGGTGATCTTTTTTTTCTTACTTATGTCTCAGCATTTATTTAATTTCTCTGAAGAAAACAACAAAATCCTGAGGTCAAACCGGACGTTCTCCTCTCCCCCCCCGGCTGCGCCTTAAGATTCTGTCCATGAAAATCACAGACAGAATTGGTGTGAGAGGCCACCCTAATGGAGCCCAGCACCCTTTGAGAACAAGCCTGACTTACTGCGGAGAATGCGAACACGGCTCTCACTGCGGTTATATAAGGACCGAGCGGCTCGCAGCAACAGCCCCGGTACCCCATACTCCCACAGCACCGCCCACAAGGTGCCCCGAGGGACCGAAGTCCACAAAGCACATGTAGACTGGATGTGCGAACTCCCATGACCCCTGAAGAGCTGGTCCACTGTTCTACGGCAAGGACAGAATCCGTATATTATTGGCATTGCATAGCGTGCATTCACTGGAAAAACTGATACTGTACGTGGCACATTGTTGATGATTGGTTCATAGCCTTTGCAATTGGAAACAAGCATTACTGCAAATGTTTAAACCATGTCTGATTCTTGCCAGTAAACATCTTGCTGCTCGTATGCATGATTTTATTTTAATATTAAATTTGAATTCTAAATGCACCGATTTTGTTTTCAAATAAATATTTTTATATAATAAGGATCAGGATTGAAACTTAGATCGTTCTATGGCAGCAAACTGAATCCGAGGGGAACAAAAAAGAAAAATCAGCATGACTGCAAGGATGAGAGTGTAGAGAGCACAGTCTGTAAATACTTCAGTGGGTCTAGACAGTGTGGTTGCATGGGTGATTTGAGTGTGTGTGTGTGTGTGTGTGTGTACAGTGTATGGGATTCATCAGTGTGTGTTTGTGTGTTTGTGTGGGTGTATATTTCAGAAAAGACGCCTCCCTTCATGCTAGGTTAGCCACCATAACAATTATAGTCCGTATCATTACCTCCCATTAACATCATACAGGCCTTGATGACACCCACACGCACACACACACACTGTGGACTGAGCTGGTAAGGGCTCATCAAGCCCCTCATTAATAACAACTTTGGTGCAATGCAAGTGGTCAAAAAAAAAAAAACATCAAACAAGCTGCTGCATGTAGAGAACACACACACACACGCACACATACTGCACAGCTTGATTTCCCTAAAGCCTCTCTCTAGTTTTTTGCAGCTGCATCAGTACCTGCACATTGTGTGTAATCTGTGTAGCTGTGTGTGTGTGTACTTGTGTGTTTGTGTCCCGTTGTCTGAATGTATCTAAATCGTGTCAGTGCACCGCTCTTTTCCGCTTCTTAAGCAGGCTAAGGCCGTCTGGCTGGCTAAGTGTTTGTCTTCTGAAGTTGAAGAGCTAATTACTGTCTGCCTCCTGCAACATGAGATTTGAGCTGCCAAGGGCTCGAGGCAGGACCTGCTCTCCTTCTGCTGTGGCGAACCGTCTCTGTGTGATGTTACCTAAGCAAGTAAAAGGAGCTTCTCATGGGTGTTAAAATGCTTTAGAGGGATTTTGGCAATGTGTTTTGGGAGAGAGTCCAGTTCTCCATTTGTCTTGCCTTCCCTGTGGTTCCACTCGTATTGTGTTGTAATGCTGAGCTGCAGGTTGTGCAAAATGTGCCGCTGCGCTCACTTTCCATTTTGTATTCCAGGTGTTTTCAGTTTATGCTCTTTCACATCCAGTTTTAGTCCCTTTTCAGTGTCTTCTCTGCAAGTTTCCCGTTGAACTATTTTATATATTTTTTTGATCCCAGAGCGAATTGTTCAGGGTCGTTGCATTTCTGAATTCATTAGCACTTTGCTTTGTAAATAAACACAATCCCTGATCTCTAGTTCACAGAATAAATTTACACCTGTTTCCCAGTAGTAACACCTCTAGTTTACTCCAAACCCTCAGCGGCTGAGTTTATTGTTGTCATCTTCAATGCGATATAACCGCAAAAACAACAGCTTTAAGCCTCTTGCAGTCACTGTCGTCATATACTTTATTTTACTGTTCAGAAGATTTAGGAAGCTCAGTATTTCAAACTGTATACTCTAAACTATTCTCCAGAGAGGAAAGGGAAAAGAAAATGAAGGAGGAAGCGGAGGCACTGGCAGCAGACTTTCAACTGTCTTTATTTCAAACATTGAACAAAGACAAAGACAGAAACCGAAACAGAACAAACATCCAGTTTTTAAAAAAAAAACAAAAAAAAAAACACTACCCCCCAGACACACACATACTATTAAAAGACATATATTCAGACCATCTGCTCCCACAGTACAGAGAACATTATTAAAGCCCCACATGAGAGCTTTTAACAACTACTGTGATTGGCTAGCAACACTGACAGTCCCACCTCTCCACTTTTTTGTCTTCAATATCACAACTGGGAAGTTCACAATGGTCAAGTCTTATCAAATCAAAACTTTGGCAAAACAGTGACGAGTAGCAGTACTTAAAGTCCCCTTACACTCAAAAATGTGTTTTTCTTCCTGATACTTCACATCGACGTTTGAGCTTCACTGTGCTGAATGATGTATGTGCAGAATCATCATCTGTTAAACGTGGAAAGTTTTTCTGTGTTTCCTGAAAATCTCAGTTTAAGGCTACAAGCATGACTTGTGACATCACAAGTCGTTCAGGGTCAGTTGTGTTCCTGTATGCAACAGTAGGTGACATCTTCAGTCTAGTAGTCAAACTTTTGAAATCAACAATATTTGCATGTTAATAGATTCAGGACTTTTCAGCGGAAGTAATAGATTTCTTTATTTTCATTTCTCAGCACTCACATACATTGAAGCATAATTTATCCTCCGCATTTTGACCCATCCTGCACACTAGGAGCAGTGTTCAGCTGTGGTGCATCACCTGGGGACCGACTCCAGTTCTTTTTACTAGTGCCGGTGGTACTGACAGGAGTATTAACCCTAACATACATGTCTTGGATGTAGTTCTAATAATTTAAACATGGAAATTGAACCATATCAGACACAAATTATTATTCCAGGCAGAGTATTTTTATACATCTTAAAACATATCTGGAGGGGATCTTTAAATATCGCCTAACTGCTAAATCCTCTCCAAATCTCACTACAACAGCCCCTCTTTAACTATTTAACACCCACCCTTCTGTTGGCGCTGTCCTGCTAAGTTAATACAAATGGACTATTTGTGATTGTTAGACACTGCAGATGAATTTAAAGTTTTTATGGATTTGTTACACTGTTGGACGAGTGCCTGACTGCTCTGTAATTGGAAGCCATTATATTTAATTTTAATTGTCCGTTGTGCTGTCTGCCAAGAGTCTAATCTATTAACACATACTGTATGTTTCATGTTCGTGTTGTAACTTATCGTATTAGCGGTCCATAAAAGTATCCCGAAGCATCCCTAAGGCAAAACATCATAAATCAGTGTCTTATTCCAATTCACTATTACTGTATTCCTCATTGTATTGTCTTGTTTTCCAGTCAAATAGCTATATATTCCTCTCACAGATCTCAGTCCCACTGTGTAATATTTCAGATGTGTGGTCCGTATATGTTCCTGCTTCCCAGCTGATTACAATATTCCTTCTAATGTGCTCTGGGTATGACTAATGGACTGCTTCTGTTTACCTTTAAACACCGTGTGTGTGTGTGTGAGAGAGAGAGAGAGACGTGAGGCATGTCGCTCTGTATGTACAAGCATGTGTGTGTGTGTATGCGTGGTTCTATATATATGAGAGTGTGTGTGTGTGCAGCCCACTTAGCTCCACTGTGCTGCTTTTCATTCAGCTATAATAAAGCCTGTTGCTCCCTCTCATTTACAGACATTAGTGAGCGCCACTTCTGGCATCTTAGTAGCAGGGAGCGTGATGCAGAGAAAGACAGAGAGTAATAGATATGAAAAACAGAGGTGGAGGAATGCAGATATTACCAAACAGCTCTGCTTGTGTTCTCTGCATGATAAATAGTTAGTTAGAGGGAGACAGAGTCAGAGAGAGAGAGAGAGGAGGGGGGGGATAAGAGAAGATAAAAGGTAATAGGCCTGTGATGCAGAGATAGAAAATGAGAGAACAAGAGCCAGACTGAGAATTGATGTGGAAATGCACTTCTTGTGTTCTGTGAGATTGTCAGATCGCCAGAGAAACGGCAGCACTGCAGCCTAAAGTGACCCATGTTCACGTTTTCTTGACAGGGGACCTCTTAAGGGTCCTCTCCTGATCTCTCATGAACAATGACAGCATGTTTACGTCGAGTAGCCTGACATTCTTATAATGCTGCTTAAAGTCAGGAAGGAAGTAGATGGATGGGCTCATAATATGCTCACGGTTCACATCCTACCTCTTACCAGCACGCATGGTCGGTTTCTTCCATGAAGTCCCATGAAATTATACCATTATGTCTTTGTGATGAATTTCTTTTTGAAAGAGAACATTTTGGAGAGGAAATTAGACAGTGATGGATTCGTATTAAGTATAAACCTGTGGGCTATTGTTTATAGAGGGAAAGCTTGCATAGCGAACTGTAGTTTTTAACCACGGCAGGCAGCTGCTTTCAGGGAAAGAGCTTTAAAAAAAAAAACCCACTGTACACGACCTGCCCAGCAACAACCACTAGCTGTTCACCAGCTAGCGAAGCATTGACAGTAGCAACTAAACAGCCAGATATTTCCCTCGGGAGTGAGTGGAGAACAAAACAGAGCTAAAAGGAGAGTGAACGTTGGACTTTCATACTGTATAAATGCTTTAACCGCTCGGTATCTGCTGGATATATAAAACAGGCAACTGTTTGCTAACACGATAATATGTTAGTGCTGTGACATCTGCTGCCCAAATTGCTAAGCCTGAAAATAAATACTCCTTCTGTGTCTTTGTCCAGCCAACATGAGGCATCAGATCACCCAAACATCTGGTGGTGTCAATTTGGAATGACGAGAAAAAACAACCTAAGGGCTCGTCGGTTCTATATTTTTATGCTGTACTTTCTTGCAAAAAGATGCAGGAAGATTTTTGAATTGTTGCACTGGAAGTGGTCTGGATAAAGAATTTGTCATCACCATGGCAACTTAATTTAACATAATTGTGTTTATATTCTTTCATTTCCTACATGATATAGTGCAACAAGAGATCAGTTTGCGAAGTCTCACTTCTGAGTAAGTGAGACTAAAATACTACTGTAATTAGTTGTGTTTACAATACATTTATTTATTTGTGACAGTCGGCAACGATCGTGGCAAGAAGAAGGTCTGCAGTGGGAACTGCTTTGCCAGATGATCCTATGTCTAGTGTTACTGAAAAGGAGATTACTGTTCAATATCTCCATAGCTGCTATAACCTTGAGGTTTAGTGATATTTTAATGGAGGAACATTGTAACTGTGGCGTAGCTATGGAGGCTCAATTTCTAAGGTTACATTCAGAGTGGTTCTTCTGGATTTTGTGGGAAAATATTAGTGGCTGTATCACTTTACAATATGCTGATATGCTGTTATTGAAAGGCTTCAGAAATTAGCCTTTACACAGGACGAGGCAGGTGACGGTCTTAAATAAATGTTCATTAGTTCAATGTTAAACACACAGCAAAGCACCAAGTCAAGGATGTGTCCTTTTGTCAAAGTGGCTTCCAAACAGCAGAGATTAAGAGAAAAGGTCAAGAAATCTGCACCGGGATCATACCGAAACCTTGCTGCACAAGGTAACATAATAGTGCATTTCTTTATGTTGATATATGTCGATATATTGATATATATTGTGAATTCAGTGCAGAGACTCTGTGCTGTATCTCAAGCTTTTCATTTCACCTCCTTTTCGCTGTAATTAACAAGCGAAATTATTTCCCATGTGGATAAAATGTTCCGTGACCAAACCAAGCCATCACTAATATGTCGTAACGCGATAATTACATGGTCATCAATTGAGAAAATGGAGCATTTTTAATCTCTATTACACAAAAGTTAATTTTTCCGGAGTCCCAACGTTTCAGTTTTTTTTTTTTTTGCTGGGCCCCGGCAACCGTTAAATTTATTTTTCTTTGGGTATTCATTAGCAGTTCCTCATGCATTCCTCCTTGGAAACATGTTTATTAGCCTGGGATTGGGGTTGTGTTTGGGTGCTCATTGTTGTGTCAATAAGTTAGCGTACGTGACTGCATGCAGCTGTGTGTATGTATGTGTGTGTGTGCATGTATGTGTGTGTGTGTGTGTGTATGTGTGTGTGTGTATAAGAGAGAGGAAACATGTTTAGTCCTTTCTATGTTTTTCCCCAGGGAAGTGATTAGTGTAGCCTTTGTTGAGTTTCTATTTTAAAGACATTTCTTTTGTGTGTGTCAGTGTGTGTGTGTGTGTTGTTTGGTTCACTGGGTGCATGCAAGAAGGATGTAGGTGTTTGGATTAGTAATGCAATTATTAATTTTGTTATTTACAGTATGTAAATGTGTGTGTTAATATCAAGAACATCATGTAACTTAGGGCTGTTTTTATCTCACCTGCTCTTAAAATCACACCACACACACCCTCAAACTTCTATTTTATCCTGTTTTAATAGCCTGGACTGAAGGACTCTTTTGCTAGTGTCTACTAGTGATTTTAAAGATATCATTACCCGGGCATTGTACATCACTCTTTTCCTTGGAAAGCTAGGATTTCTCACCATAAATAAAACCACAGAACTGTTAATAATTATGCATAAAATGGTGTCATTCTTCCATATACTGTACATAAGATATGTGGCAATATTTTTAGTAGAACAATTCCTCCTACTTTTGCGGTGAGGTTTTCTTAAGCCACTTGTTGAACCGCCTGTAGAGTTTTTGTTACAGATTTTGCATACTGCTTTGTTCTAACTTCTGAAAACTATCTTGCCAAACATCTAAAACTGTGAGCTGCCATTTTAGCATGAAAAGTGAGTGGAAGAACCGACTGCTGCTGAAAAAAAATACTCAGGTATACAATTGTAATAATAGCATATGAAGGTCAGACTTTTTGGTATTTAGCTACCGTCGTCGTGCAGTAGAGTTAATAAGATTTGGAGAAGACAACATTGCTTCAATACACACAGTTATATTCAGCAGGCGAACACACGAGCACACACATGCTAAAAATCCTACAAGTATTCTATAAAAATTGAATAGATCTCCTGTAAAGTACCAGGATCTCAGCTCTCAGTATTCAACTCTGTGGCCATTCAAATCAAAGCAATATCGGAGTGTCCTGCTAGCTGAGTGGTTACTGCAAATACCGCATAACCACTACATCCCCGGTTTGATTCTAGCCAGGGACCCTTGTTGCATATCATCTCTTTCTCCCTTTGTGTCCTGTCTGCCTCTTCACCACTCACCATCCAATAAAGGCAAAAATGCCAAAAAAAAATATCTTGGTTCATGGTTAGATACTTTGCCGACCCTACAAATACATTTATTCTTCTGTTCAATTTGCTCTTAGTCATTGTTTTTGCAACTGTCTTGCTCATAGTGTTATGAATTTTCTCCAACAAGTCCTCCAAGTTAAATGACACAATACTTCCATCTTACTGCTGTGCTTCAGAATGATTCATGCTGTAGGAGTATTTTCTGATCTGCTGCCCCTTTCGGCAAGATGACATCTGTCTGTGCTCACCAAAACAATGTGACAACGCCGTAGTCAAAGTTTGCTCCTCTCGACTTCCTCCATCATGCAGACATTTTCACTCTTAAAACATCACCTAACCTCCTACCTTTCTCCTGACGGACAAGAGTCATAATTACTACGGCCGCTAGAGGCCTTTGTCACTGTAATGTAATGTTGTTTGGGGGCACTTATTGGAACAACTGTTCCTGTTCTGTTGTTTTTCTTGGGTGGACAGTCTCATTTTCTCCGTTCCTTTCTTTGATAGCGTCCCACTAGTGCATTTACTGAGGTTCCAGCTGTTGTGTGTAATTTTGTATTGATTTCTTTGGAGTGGAAACCTACAGGGAAGAAAACCACCGAGATGAATCCCTCGTACGTGCAAACATATTTTTGCCAAGAAAACGCGCTGCCAATCTTTCTCTCTCTCCTCTTTTATGTTTATTGTGTGTTTTGGTCTCTGTTCTTGGTTTCCGTGTTTTCTTGTCAATTATCTTAAAATGGTGGAAAACGGGAGCTCAAAGCCAAACCCTGCAAGATGAGTAAATAACATCCCTGCCTATGACCCTGTCTTTCCACACAGTCAGGTTGTTAGTATTCCACGGCTGCTGCACGTAAACAATTACTGCAAGGAGAACGTGGTTTTACACAGTTAAAGACAGTGGTGGAATTTGCTGAATCTCAAAGTAAGTAGGGCTTTTTACAGACAAGCCTCATTGCAGTTCACATTAAACACTCAACATGACTTTAAAGTGGCTTTGGAAGAAACAAAATGGCTAGTGAGCTATTTTCTTGTTTGTTTTTCTTTTCTCCTTTTCAACATCAGACGCTGCACTTAATGGATCTTCCTTGCCAGCGTTTTCAGCCTCAGGATTGATTTTGGATTTGCATCAGTGTGTTTGTCATTCTGGTTATAACTGCACCCCCCGTGCACTCACAGACTGAGAACATGCAATTCATTGAAATCAATTTCCTTGTTTGTTTTCATGTTCAGTGAATGTGTCTTTCAACACATTTCACAGCTAAGTCGTGTGTCTTTTTAAAGCTTTTGTTTAATTAAAGTTGGCTTTTCTGTCACAGTCCTGTAAGCACACACACACACACACACACACACACACACACTGCTTCGTCTGTTTCAATTTCTTCTGATTTCTTGGCATGAATTCAACATGAGTGATGTAGTCAATGTTTTAAAAATATTGGAATCCATTATATAGGCAGGAAAAAGTAAATGGCCTCCGGCTGTGTGTGTCATCTTGTAAATCTATCTTTGTGAGGACCAGGAGTTTTAAACTTTGAGAGGGAGAAAATATTTGGAAAATTAGAACATTTTGTTCTGTTCATAATACTTTTGGGGGGAGAGAAGGAGGGTTAAAAGTTAGTAGATGTTGGTTTAATTTAGGGTAAGTGTTGGCACAGAAAATCAAAAATAAGTGGTCATGGAGGGTCAGATCTAACTGGTGAGTTAACCTTTGGTTACACCAAGGACTTTAATGACATCTTTGACATTTAGTAGCTGTGATTGATTTAATATCCCTCTTCTCACAGTGTCAAATAAATTAAACTAAAGTAAAGCCACAACAGCCCACCTGGCTTTCTAACTGCCAAATAGTAGACTAGCTGGCTTGTTAGCTAACAGATCATTTAAACCTGCAAAAACTGCAATAATAACTGCCAAGTTGGGTGATAATTGTGGGTTCATCACCAAATATTAAATAAGTAATAAAGTGATCCAGTGTGACTATGAAAATATTGATTACCATTGTAAAACATGCACTTACTTAACTTCTCCATCATGACCGACTAACAACCATGCTGCATACTCCTATGTGGAGCAGTTTAAACTCACAGAGTAGTGATGTAGTCTGTATATACAGTATAAGTGGACGGTGGAACACAGATATGACTTTTCAGCTTTCTTTTCCCTCAAAGGTCAGCGCTGTCAAGATGGTTTGCGGTTGGTCAGTGGCGCCAATTGGGGTGTCAACATTTACCAAAGTTGATATATGAAAGCTCTGCGCAGATTTTCTGTGTTTCCAGGTGTGAATCCACTAATGGCAGCAATTAGACTGAAATGACGTTGTTTATAAAAGCGCTGGTTTGACCAGGCTTGGCTGAGTAACTTGGCTTCAGACATGGTCACCAGTTCTCTCTCATACTGTCTCTCATCCTTCCTCCTCCTTGTCTTTCCCCTTACTCTCTTCCCATTTTCCCACAGCACACCTCTCTCTCTCCCCCCTATTAGCCGGTCTTCAGTCGTATCCTCTGGGATCTGCTGCCCTCATCCCTCTGTTTTTGTGTGTGTACAATCACTCTGCCCTTGTCCCCCTCCCTTTAGGTTTGTGTGTTTGTGTGTTGTGTATTCCTTCCATCCAAGGCTTTGGGCTGTTAACCCTGCAAACACTATCGCTCATCACAGTACACAACACAGAGCTTAAGAGCTCGAAGGGAAGAGTTCATCTCCCTCTGCTCCTCTCTTTTCTTTCTTTCTTTTCCTCTCTCTCTCTCTCTCGTTCACTTGTTTCTATTCCCCCTTCTCTTCCTTTCCTTCTGCTACAGCTAACACTTAATACTTTACTTTCTTTCAAGTACTGAAGAGTGCAGGCTTTGCTCTTCCTCTGTCTTGTCTCTTGATCCCTCTTTGGTAATCTCCGTCTGCTTTATTCTTCTCCAACTCTTTCTTCTATCTATCTATATCTTCTTCTCTCCCTTTTTCGGTGGAATTAGTGTTTCTTTTAGAAGCTGCGGTGAGTGTCTGTGTTTCCATGCTTGCTGGCAAGCAAATGTCTGTTTGCAAACCTTAAATTAGGAACCACTTCCACTTGAAACTGGAACCCTTTCAAGAAGATTAGTAGTATTCATGTTGTTATTGTTCCTTAATGTCGGCTAATGTTGGCTATATTTCATGCTTTTATCAAACAGAAAAACAAATAAATGTGCTTGGCACTGAAAAACAGTAAGGCTGAAAGTGGAGACATTTCTGAGAGGTAGTGATGGACATTTATTTTACTAATGACATTTCACAGCATCCAGAGACAATCTGCAACTGACACTGAGCCGTTCATTAGGCCAACAATGTTAAGCCAGCATTATAATTTATTGAACAAATTACCGCTCATCAGTGTTCAGTGTATAATTTCTTCATCAACAATAAAAATGTTTCACATGGAGAAGGTTGGAGATGGGTGATGATGAAGTGGAGGGTCTTTGGGGTTGGAGGAAACACAGAGGGTGGAGGAAGAAGTTAAGTAGAGCAAGGAGAGAGAGAAAGGAGGAGGTAGAGGATGGAAAGAATAGCAGAGAAGAAGGAGAGAGAGGCTAGAAGGAGACAGAGTATAAATGCACATGAAGAAGTAGAGGAAAGAGAGAAGGTGTAGATGAGGGAGAGGGGGAGAAGAAGGGATCAAGGGAGGAAATTAGGTCAGGTAGAGTGAGGGAGGAGAAAAAGACTTAAGATGAGGAGTCTTTAACAGAGGTGTGAGGTGATGGATGAGTGTGTAGGAAGTGTACAAAATGAGAAAATGGTTGCTTTGGAGCAGAAAGCCATAAAAGAAAAATCAGCTGTTAGCCCTGCTGTGTGTGTGTGTGTGTGTGTGTGTGTCTATGTGTGTGTGTGTGTGTGTGTGTGTGTGTGTGTGTGTGTGCACCCAGGAGCATTGAGTCAAAGGAGGATATTGTCTGAGGTAAAAAAGTTCATTGCTAGCTGTTGGGGCTGCAACAAATCACTTCCAGACAAACACATAAACATGCAACACCCACCAAACCTCATCTCCCAGGACAGCAAGGGTGTGATTTTGTTTTAGGGTGCAAATACCTGCATATCTGTCAGGTAGTAACAAGCTGTGGAATCTAAAGCATGCAGTTAACACAAACACAAGGTACAAACACTCATATGTGTGTTTTTGTTGATGCTCTGATCCGTACTGACTGACAATGAGCCTAAAAGGTTTAAATTCCAAAATGCCAACATTATCTGCACACAAACATCCAATCCATTAACCAAATTGTAAACAGCATGACTTCTAACACCTGCAGCCCTGGTATCTATGGCATGAAACACACACGGACATGTGGCAGGTTTTATGTAAGCAATAATACACAGTGAGGTGTCCTTACATACAGAACTAATAGACAAGGTTGAATCTGCAGGGAAAGATTAGTGCCCACAACAAATAACTCCACACCAGAAAGTGTTGTTGTGTTACAGCAGCTAATTTTCTATGTACTCCTCAGAATGTTATGGTGCTACTTTACACAGCTGTGTTTCAATCATCATTAATGTTTTAAAGCAGTGGTTAAGCTTTACAGACAGGACTCCCACAAGAGGTCACAACACAAATCTAAAGGGTTGTATGTGCGTCCAAAGCCTGATATATCTTATTCCTCTGTGCTGTAGACCTCGTTGTTGTCCAAAAACTATTAAAAACACATCATGAACCACACCGTTGCACCATGAAGACAATGGTCATGGTAGTTTGGTTAGAAATGGCTCCAAAGACTAATAACAACAATCAGGTTTTCAATCTCCGGAGAGTGGTTCTGTGTAAGGCAGATGCCACTGAGCATGTGTGGGAATGTGCATCTGATTCACTAGCTTGTTGTGCTACATATGACAACCTCTTTATTTTGTACTACATTGTAAATTTCTCAAAGAACTTCAGTACAAGTTCAAGTTTAGTTTTTGGACAACAGCAGAGGTCTACAGCACAGAGGAATAAGATATCAGGCTTTGGATACACACACAATCAATTCATTGTTGGTTTGGCTGGAGAGTTGTTGACAATGAGAAAAATATAGAAAATCCTAAAAAAATATATTTTTGCTGCACTGAATCATGTTTATATTTTCAGATTTTCCTTCAGTCAGTTTTTTTTTTCCATGTGTTCACACTCCAATATGTTTAATCAGTGACAATGAGTCATGCATAATTTTCAGGGCCACAAACCAAACAAGACTAGGTCAAAACCTAATAATATGGCTGGACCGTGTATGAAACACTAGAGGGCTTTTAATTTAAAATGGATAAAGGAAGTGGCGGCATTCAGCTGACCAATGGTGTAACTTCATCACTCAGTCAGTGAGTCAGTCAGGGGGCGCTCCGATCACCTAGTAGCTCCCTGTGAAGTGGACTGAACAGAGTATTCAGCCATGTAAAGTAAGAATCCAAATCATAGGAAGCAAAAAATGCTCAGCTCAAAGGGAACTGTGAACTGTCTGGGGAAGCAAGATTACCCATCAGTCATTGCGCCTCACTGGAGCGCCGAAAACAAATAATGGAACTTACAAAAGAGTTTACTGTTGGCGTAATATGAAGAAGTATGTTAAGCTTAAAGTAATGAGAAGGAATTGAAGCTCTGGCATTTTTGGTCATTTTACCTTAGAAGTGTAAGGTTGACAATAGTGACAACAACAGGGTGCAAGACCTGGCATTAATTTCATGCACCAATCATAATGATCAAGGACGATAATATTAATATTACATAATAATAATTTGTAAATAATCTGCATAATATTAATGTCTTCAAGAATGACACCATACTTCTTGTAAATTAATCAAATCACGTTTATTCACAAGTGACATACATTCCAATAGAATAAGTATCAGTTTTTGGTCTAATATATATTCAATATTTTATTTCAGGTTTGTAAAACTTCAACAGTTGCAGCAACAGGCATCCTAGGTGTTTACTTTACCAGGATAACACATGGAGGAAGTGGTGTCTGCGTTGGTGACATTGCAGGGTTTTCCAAATGGAGGAATTTTGTTGAGGGAAGTTCCCTTAACCAACATTCCCTGAACAGGGAGCAGGAAGTAGAGCTGTTTATATACACTGGAACAGAACGCAGCTTCATTCGTGTTTATGGGGCTGGCCTCGCTGTTGCGGTCTAGCCAAAAAAGTTGGGAACCACTGCTGAAAGTATGTTTTTCTTCAGCTTGACTCATGGATAGGTCCTTCTTACAGGGCTTACCTCATCGTACGACTAAAAGCGTGCTTAGCCCCTGAAAAATATGGAATTTCACTGAAAGTACAGATAGCAACTTGATTCCCGTAATAAATATTTCCAGCCCTGAAAAAGGAGGAGGAGGGTGCTATTGTCACATCTTTTTGTGCCTAAATGACTAATGAGGACACCAGTTTTTGAAATTGGTCCAGTACTGAGCGATAGCACCTCAGCCAGCAGTCGCAATGTAATCCATCGGGGCGATAGCACCCCGTCAGTGTACGTCCACTAAAAGTGTTTGTTTTTGCCACTGACAGGCTCAGATTGTAATTATAAGTGTCTGACAACATTATGGAAAGTACCTTACTGAGAAATAAAATGTTTGACCAGCAACGTAGCAGGAAGCAGATGTACTGTTGTCATGGTTAACTTTATTTCTGCACAGATTTAGACCAGTGGTTAAAGTGTTGACCAGAACTTTGGCTGATATGTCTTGTTTGTGATTTAAGTGGACACCCAATCTGTAACAAGTATTTCATATGATATACTATATCAGTAATAAAAAAATGTGTCTGTGCTTGTTGTTTATGCCAGTTATATACAGTTAATTGTTTTATTTTTTTATTTTAACTGTCTCTTTAAAATCTGTTGCTCTTTGCAGCTGTCTAGTAACCAAACCAGGCATCACCAATGATGTTTTACTGTTTCACAGTAAAACCCTGTCTTTCAGAACAGCATGGAGCGTTTGCCTTTTCATAGGGAACCACTTTTGGCTTCACTGTGCCTTTATGGAGGTTTAACAGGCACTATATTTATTTCAGCATGAGCAATAGCATGAACTCTGCCACTGTAGAGATTGTATGCTGCGCCTGTTATTCTTTAAAAAAAAAAGAAAAAAAAAAAAAAAGAGCAGCATCACATCAGAGACTAGAAAAGGTTTCAAGAGAAATCAAACATCTTGTACTCAGCCACATATCCAAAGGGGTATATGTTCTAAATTTAAATGAATAAATAAATAATTATATTAATAAATGAGATACAGTTGGTTTTATCCCTCAGCCCTTCATCCTATAAACTGTCTCTTAGTCATCAAAACTTTGACAGCCTTCCTCTGCATATTATACCTGGATGACTTTGTGTGTGTCTGCTTACTGGAAATGTGCTCCTGATAGTTACTTGTATATTAATACTATCAAGCTCATTAATATTAAGCACCTTACAGAGTTTATATTTGTATTATACAGTAGGGCTTAAAGCTGCAATACGACAGGCTGTTGTGTGTTTATCTGCACATGTTGCCTCCCCTGTGTGTTGATGTTTGTGCACACATTGCTTCTGTCTCTTTTCATACTTCTGTTTATCTCTGTGCCCTTCTGTGTGCATTTGTGTGTGTGTGTGCGTGCATGATATTATGATTTGTACTATTTCTGGGATTGTGGCTGTGTGTTCATTCTTCTTGTTGCGGTATGCATTTGTGAATTTGTTTTGTGTGTGTGTGTCTGTGCGTGTAGGTCAGCAGTGAGGGGACAGATGACCGATAGGTCTCCAAGGACAGGGAGGCCACGGGGCCCTTGGGCTGTGTATGTGTGTGTGTGTGTGCGTGCGTGTGTGTATGAGAGAGAGAGAGAGTGAGAGTGAGTGATATTCAGTGTGGCAGCGGATGGCAGGAAGCATACGGTTCCCCGCAAGCAAAGAACAGTGTCACAGGGACTGGAGCTAACACACTTGCTTAAAAACTGACACACACACACAGGCACAAATACACACAAATTTTACTCATACAGACAGAAAAGGCCTCAAACACACACACACACAGGTTAACCTATGCACACGGAGGTGTGAACCATTACTCAAACATTCATTCACAAGTAAAGACACACAAAACAAAAACACACCTGCCTTACACCAGCCTATCTGTCACACAAACAAACTTGCCATTTTTCTTTCACACGCATATCAACGCTCATTTAACACAGTAATATGATAAATTAACACACAGAAATAAAACACTGTCAACACGTATTAACACAAACTGCAGGAACACATCATTTACGTAGCCCCAGGAGAGTTTTCACTTTGAGTTTATTTGACACTGGACAGAAGGAGTTGCACTGCAACAAAAAAAAAACCAATTGTCTCAAAAATAGCAGAAAAGGTCAGCACTCAGTAAACATTTCAACTTAGCAAGGGCGGGCTAAGGACAGCTCAAATGATTCACCCTCCAGCCTCCTTCAGTGTGATATAAAGTCTTAACCCTGATATGATTCACTCAACCCAGCATCTTACAGCTGCAGGCCCTTAATCATTACATGATTGGATTGGATGATGCAAAAGACATAAATGGTCAAATCGATTAAGTCTTTCAAGGCGATTGAAGTGTGTTCCAGCCATGTGATGCTCGGAGAGAAAACACTGATCAATACCAAGCAGACATACAGTACAAGAAACATGTGCAAAGCCTTAATTTGACTGTAAATGTGTTTTTTTTGTCGGTTTGTTTTACCTCATTACATTTCTTATCACCCTATACATATATGCAATGTGATAACTTTCATTAATGAGTGTTTACATACATGTAATGAGTTTTATCCTGGTTTTGATCACATGTTCACACAGAACACATCCTGGTTATTTGTATCCCTGTTTACATAAGTCTTATATTATCCAGGTTCCTGATAATCTCAGCGAGTGCAGGTTTGACTCCTCCACATCCGTCATATACAGATACAGAACAGAATTACCTCAACAGCTAAGGATGAAAACACTGTGTGTGTTCTTGGCTACTTGGAATCTGCTGCATTTAGCGCTGTGCTGGATTTAGCTTCTCATTTTAATGTTCAGTGATGGGAAATGAGGTTTCTGAGACTAGAATACAGTGGTTACATGTACAAAACATAATCAGGATGCTCCATAAAGAACTTACTATACCTGGAATACTAGCATGCATGTAAATGCATGTTAAGTGTTAAAAGGGATATATTATGCTTTTTGTGATTTTCTGTTATTTATATACTGTTATGATGTTAAATGTCTATGTTAAACATGGTCAAAGGCCCAAAACTTGAGGTGAATGTATGTAAAAATGCCTGAAAGTCAAATGCCAGGGCTTCAACCTGCTCTAAACGCTCTGTTCGCAAAGTTACCTCAACTTCCTCTTTGTGATGACATCAAATTGTTCGTGCATACCCACAAACCGTTGGTAGCCTTTGCTGTAGAAGTCCGCTGAAGGGCAGCTTTAAAGAGATGGGGGTTAAAACAGCCTGTTTCAGCCAAAGACTGAACTGAGGAGCTGCATAAAGGGGCCAGTATAAAATAAATGAGTTTTTTTTAACTGTAAATCATGCAAAGATATTCCAGTTGAGCCCCAGAATATAAATATAGACCTGGAAATGTGCATCTTACGTCCCCTTTAATAGCTTGATTTCTTCAGCAACGTAAAAATAATTTCCCTGCTAATAAAGTCTGAGTTTTCTGACTTACGCTTTCTCTTTCGCTCGCTCTCACTCGCTCACTCACTCTCACTCACTCTCTCACTGTATCGTTCCCACAAACACACACACACACACTCTATGTTGTAGCCATCAGTATAATACCCAGTCCCCAGAGAGTCTAAATGCAACAGACCATCTAAAAGGGTGAGGAGATTAGTCAGTGTGTGTGTGTGTGTGTGTGTGTGTGTGTGTGTGCGCCATATGGTCGTATATACAGTATATTTAGTGTGTCAGCTCAGCTGTGTGTACTTGTGATTATTTTTATTTTTTATGGCATTGTTTTGGTTTTGTTTTATGCTTTGTTTTGTTTGCATAATTTTCAAAGTTCGTGTATGTCTCTCCTGCTCATTGTGTGTGTTTTGTCTTCATTTATCCCCGGGCTTCTGCATTAATGTGTGTGTGTTTTTGTGAGCTTTTAGGTTGATGTCTGCATGTTTATGAATTCTAACTAAAAATGTGTGTTTGTGAGCCTCCTCTCTGAATCTTCAGACCTCCACCTGCCACCTGTCTGCATGTTTGACCTTCCACCCTCTCCTGTGTTTTAGTGCGTGTGCGCATTTCTTGACCTCTGCTTCTCCCACAATGCCTTTCTGCTCTTGCCTACACCTGATCTCTCATCGCTATGCACAGTTACCTGGTAACAGACAGCTGCTGTTGCCATGGTGTTGCCAGGGGACCAAGGTGTCCAAATAGCTGTCTGAATGACAGATGATTGGCTGTTGATGATTGGCTCACTTTTTTTTTTTGCTCTCTCTCTCTTTCACGCACACACACTGACATACAGATGCATATAAACATGATCTAAATCCCAGTGATAGGGAGTCACACACACACACACACACACAGTTGCATCCTCACACTCAGGGGTGTGTTGATTGGCTGTCAGAAGAACATGACCCCAATTTGGGCCTAAGGGACTTGAAGTTGTAGCGTGAAGTGTGTTTGAAGTGGCTTGAAGTGACATGTGGTGTGTGTGTGTGTGTGTGTGTGTGTGCAGGAGTGAGTGAACTGAGCGGTGAAGTAGGTTGAATATTAAAAGTGCTCCCTCGGCTCCAGACCTGGGTAAAATAACACTTGAATTTATTCCAAACGCTTGAAATAACCCCAGGAGTGCTTGATATAACTGATCTCCCCTCCACTCTTGAGGCCATTCCAAGTTTGTGGTGGAGGCTGAAATTGAGTGCTCCCCAAGTCCTTCAAATATTAGAATCCACTTTTGCATTCTCCTACATTTTTGTGCAGGTTTTACCCCAGTAGCTTAACCTCTAAACTGTGCTATTCAGCCAGCTGGTATTGAGCGCCAAATTGACTCCGGAGTTCTTTCTCACTCCTGCCAGGGTGAAAAGCTAAAGAGGAGTGGATGAATGAGGAGCTGGCAAATGCATAGTCAGATATTCAGTGTGACTCCGGTGTGATCTCTTCATTATCAACTTGACATGGAAAAGAAATTATTCCATCTGGGCTCCTGAGAATACAAAAGCTACCACTTTGTTTGCAGGTTGTACTGATTTACATTGAAAAATCCACAGATTTGTTTGGTGTCCTGCTACAAGAAGATGTTTTCAGCACATTTTCTTTTTAAAAAAGTGCTTCTGGATTATATAAAGTAAGGTCATCCAAAATAAAGTAATTAAACAAGAAGACTTTGCACTTTAAATCGTATTTTTAAAGTCTTTTTGTATTATTCATTTTTTTAAAAATCAGATTTTTACTCTGTTTTTCAAGTTTATAAGCCCAGTATCAGATACGGCGTCTCAGTGGGTTTTACAGGCTCAGAACAGCAAGAGTGCCGGACTCCGTCTGAGCTCAAAGTAAAAAACAAAGTAAAAACATCCTTGGGACATCAGGGAGAGAAAAGGATGAAAAGTCAGAGGCGAGAACTCCCCTCATCAGACAGCCCGAGGCACAATAGATGCTGTCTGTGAAAAACCTGCTTCTGAACATGAACCAAAAAGTGGGTACAAGTCATAGGAATCCATAATAAAATTGAAAATGTTGACCAGTTTTATTGAGGAGTGAAAATAAGTAACTTTTAACACGTTTAAACCCTCTGCAATAGATTAATCATTCAATACCTGGCCGAGCGTGGACGAGTCGGTTGATGATGATAATAATAATCATGCATCTTTTCAACAGCTAAGATTGAAATTCAATATCTCTAAATCTCATTTCTTTAAATACATGCAGCTTGTTACCTTTGTAACTTTCCATCAATACTGCCCATCTCTCTTCTACAGTCTATTAAAACTTACTTTAGGGTGTTATTGACATAAGCTACTGCAGCTCTTTCAACTTATTTACAGATTAAAAAATAAGTAAGGAGAAGGGTATGATGCAGGAATCGTGTATAAAATATAGAGAAAGGGACTTTGGGTAGAATGGAGTCATCTTTAATATGTTTCATACCGAATGTCAGACCTACAGGGATACTTTGAAGTTAATTTAATTACAAAAGTAACCAAATATACACAAAAATGTCACACTCAACTAAAACATGAGGATCAAACAAAGAAACAACTGTCAACTGCAGTGGTGCTTCTTCCTTCTTCTGATGCCAAATGAGCAATTATAGCAAACAAACTATAGCTGAAAAAACATTTTTGCAAAGATTATAGGTTTGTTTTTTTGCTACCTTGCTTTGATATGTTACACCACACATTACCAACATAAGCAGGAAGGTGCAATTCTAGACAGTGTACTATAAAAAGGGAACTTTTGGACTGATGGGAATTTAGTTAAAACATGTTACAACTGGTCCAGGACCTGAGACTCTGAGGGGCCTTAAATAAAAGCCACAATCATTGTGTCATTTGGTTTGTGACAATTTGATTAATTACAAATTTGTTTGGGAATATGTACCGATTCAAAACAAAAGAAATTGAAATGATAAGAACCCAACGAGCTCCTATCAGCAGTGCAACATCATTTGTCAGTGTCGTTGCAAAAATGAAACCGTTTTCTGATCTGTTTGGTTTGGTTTAGGCGGATAAAAACTTTGATTTGGGTCAAGGAAAGATTGTAGTTTGGGGTT
The DNA here is from genome assembly GCF_963924715.1 of Thunnus thynnus. NCBI lineage: Eukaryota > Metazoa > Chordata > Actinopteri > Scombriformes > Scombridae > Thunnus > Thunnus thynnus. The sequence continues at coordinate 7,463,755 of NC_089531.1, forward strand.
AGATAACCACTTACTTAAGGTTTGGGAACAATCCATTGTCATGGTTCAAATAAATGTTGACTGTCAGGAGGAAACAGGTAGCGTATAGCAGTCTCCTTTGTCAAAATATTTCTTCTTTTGTCATAATTCCTTCAGCTGCCAGAGGTCTTTTTTTTTATTTGAATGTAAACATGTCATTTGGGACGTTTGCTGAAATGACTGATGCTGTCATTTCTCTTGGGATCACAGTCTTTCCCTACAACACCGCACAAAAACCGAACACTTCCTACACTCAAAAAGATCTTGACATTAATCTTTGAAGCCTTTCTTTGCAGAGCGACTAAAGTACAGCTGTGTAACAATTCTAGTCAGACCTTTATTATTTTACTTGACACTGTACATATTCCCAAACGATTCTGCTTTTAATTAACACACCACAAAACCTGGGCCAGGTAGTATTGCACCAGAGGGGTACTGGTTGGTCTCTTGATAAAATCTAATTAAGATGCCATGTTTATTCTAAGTGCACTGGGATTGGAGGAGCACAAGGGGCCCGTGGCTCACTGTTGCCTTGGGACTCCCTTGCAAGACTCTACGCTGTAAGTCATATGCACTTACAGTAAGACTTTAAATCTGTTATTCCCAACACACGCACAGCAAAGTTTTGATACTGTAGTGTTCTCACACTGTGGCCTAATCCCATTAACCTACTAAAGTGCCACCACAAAGAAACAATTCACTCTGTTGTTGGTTTAAACAGCAGATTTTCCACTCCAGACTGAGCACATCCTCACGTCTCGCGTCCTGCTGAAAATACCTCCTTTGATGCACCTTGCTTTACTCTTCTCCTCCCGTCTTCTTAGTGATTTTATGTCATTTGACTAGCTGGGTGACAGCTCTTTTAAGAGAGGGGACAACTCAAAATGTCAGCTTCAGTATGTTTACACAAAGAGAAGAGAAGGAAGGCAGGGGGGACGGAGGAGGAAAGGAGATTGAAAAGAGGAGATAAATTCAGCCGGAGTCCTTTTCTCTTCTACTTCTTCTTCTTCTTCTTCTTCTTCTTCTTCTTCTTCTTCTCTGCATCAGCATTTTCTTTCTCCTAGTTTTGTTTTCTCCCTCTTTTCTCCTTCAATCTGTCTCTCTCTCTCTCTCTCTCTCTCTCTCTGAGTATGACCTAGTTTGATCCTGAATGGTTTGGGGGCTGTCTGTCTCTGAGATAAACTCATTTGCTCTGGATCATTTAGAGAGCAATGCCACCCCCCCCTCCACCCACCCACTCCCTCTACCCTCAATGTTATTTGAGGAAGCAAGCAACAGAATGTGTCTGCATGTGTATAAGAGTGTGTGTGTGTGTGTGTGTGTTAGTGTGCATATGTGTGTCCTGTAATCTGTTAAGTGGGCAGAGGCATATGGGCAGAAAGGACAGAAAAACGCTCACACAGAGAGCTGTCAGAAAATGAAAGGGGATCTCTGGATTCAGATAAGGTTGTGAAGTGTTGCGTATCCAAAGATATCTGTCACACAAACACAGACAGCACTGATAGGCAGATTTATTCAAAAAGGTCACACTGTGCAGCTTCTGTGTATGTATGTGTGTGAGCTGTGCACTGTGCAATGAGATTTTAAAGATCCCATCTGACCTGCCTCCTTATTAGGGGACTCATGTAGGCACACGTGTGTGTTTTTTTTTTTTTTTTGCGTGTGCTTTTGTTTCTCCGCAGGCTGCCGAAACCGTCATGTACTGTAACTGAAAAGCCGTGTGGGTTGGATGGCTCTTGTCTAGTCTCGGAAAGCTAATTACACTGAGTGCACAGTGATGGAGCTGCCTCGAAATTATTTATGATTCTTCTGCTGTCCCAATTGTTCTCGTCAGCCAAGTCATCATCCAATGCGTCCTCAATTGGCAAATCATTTCTGATCGTCATCCTTCCTTCGCCATCATTTTCTTTTGTTTTAAAATTGCTCCTCAAACAATAGAAGGAAAATCCAACCCTCTCTTGCAAGTACTCGTACACAGTTACACAGAGTATCCTCAATCAGCCCTGGAGAGTTTGTCTGCTGATCGATCAATGCAGCTTTACTAAGGGACTGATACCAAATTCCTGACATTTACCATCGATGTTTTTAGATCATTAAAACTGTTTCTGTTATAAAACTCCTTTGTGGCTGTGCTCGATGCAACTTCACGTCCTCCACATTTCGCCTTTTCTCCACAGAAAGGGGAAAAAGTTCAGCACCAAACAAAAAATTGGACCCTCAAGCCACCCTGTAGCTGTTCCACACTGTGATAAAGCGGTTTACGGTGGATATTTTCTTTAAAAGATCATGTCGAACACATCATGAGGGATAGAGAGAGAGAAAAAAAACTCTGAAGCTACAGGATTTCAATTAACAGAACAAAAGGTTACATTGTTCTCTTTTGGAGCCTTTATTTCTTATTTTCAGCCTTTCTTTTGTTTCTAAAAAACCAGCTGCCAGCGGGGTGTTAATAGCACTTGTTGCCGATTCCCTTGTTTCAAGAGGGGTGTTGCCTTTCATGCTCGAAATTAGTGCAACTATCTGTCGCTCTGTTGCACCTGTAACCACACCCAACAGTGATGTCACAGTGTACCGACACACCTGAGAGTTCACCTGTAAAGAACTGTAGCTAAGTGAGAAGTTAAAGCACTGGAGGTCAGCAAAAACACAATTTTCAGGGAATATTAAGTTGCTTTTTAAACCTAAATACATATAATTTTGAATCACAACCAACAACGCCTGTCGAATCGAGCCGTATTTTTTGGCAGGAACCAAAACGACTAATTTCTATTTTCTTTTTTCGGTGCCAAATGTACAACCTCCACAGCCAAATTTTTTTGTGATGTAAGTGAAGGGGCGTATGGAAAGAGACAGCTGCATTTGCTGGCACGGAAATCAGCAATTGTTGACTTTAAGACTTTTAAAAAAGTGAAAATACATCCTCTAAAATGGATTGAAAAAATAAATAATAGGGCCTCTGACAAAATGCTCGACAATTTTGGTCAATTCATCGTGTTTGTTGACTGAGACTGTAGCGTAGATTGCATGTTTAACCTTTGAAACTAAGATTTGCACTGCAGGGGGGCACAATTTCTTCACAATGGAGAGGTTTTGCAATGTAAAACAGATGTAATTTTACATAAAATCAGCTTTAGTGTGCGACACACTATTCAATTACGCTGATCTTCATAGAGCTCTCTCATTCTGGTTTTTCTCCCACTCACCTTTTCTCTTTCTCTTCCCTACCTCTTTTCTGAAGTGCCTTGCTGAAAGGAATAAAGAAGCTTTTAGCCTCTAAGATTATAATCATTCCTTTTTTTTTATTCATCATAATTGCTCACAGATTGCAGTAATTTCAGAGTCTGTAAATGCGAGAGGGCACACTAATGTCGCTCGGGGGGGATGGGATGAAGTGATTGAGGGAGAGTGGCTTAAATGGAGGCTATAGAAGTACGGATGAAGCAGTCTGATGACGGACTGAGGGACGAGGCTGAGGGAAAAGAGAGAGGAAGCGGTTAAAACACAGCGAAGGAGAATAATGGGAGTTTAAAAAAATAACACATCAGGAAAGAGAAAGAGAGGAGGTGAAAGAAGGATTGTGAGCAAGAGGAAGAGAGGCGGTTGTTGTTCCAGTGTCACTCATGGTCCCCCTCGGGACTGTTTAGACCTTTAAAATCTCCTCCTCCTTTCCGCAGGCCACTAACACTCCTATCACCCTCTCCTCCTTATTCCTCCATCCCTGCCACCTTCACTCTATTATCTCTCCTTATCCATACATTCTCAAACCTGCTCCGTCGCTCTCTTAAATCACCTCCTTGTCTTCCGTCCTTCCTTTTTTCCTCTCATCCCTTTATTTTTCTTTTGTTTTCATTCCCACCGACTCTCAGCTCCTCTTGTCTTCCCTCCTGCTTCCCACCTTCCTTCGTACACTGAAGTGGCTATTGATGAATTGACTAACTGTACGTGACTATGGCGTTTCCAGAGGAGAACCTGGGCAGAATGGCAGACTGTATATAAAGGAGGACGTAGCGAGGTGTGACATCACCAATTGGTTAAGCCAGGACCTTCCAAATAAGGAATGCGGGGTGTTGCCTTTAATGCTCTCAATTTCCAAAATGACCACCAGCAAACTTATTAGAAGGCCTGAATTTATCGATCGAGACCTTATAGACTTGACTGACTCAGTATTTCTAGAGAGAAGTTGACGCTTTTTGAAAGGGAGTCAATTGGAGCCAGAGATTTCTTGAGTCAGCATCTAGTGGCCATTGGTGGCATTGCACTTTAAGGTACCTCTGCATTGGCTTCAGCCTCAAGCTGAGGTAGTGTTTTGTGTGTGTGTGTGTGTGTGTGTGTGTGTGTATGTGTGTACCAGCAAATTTCAGTTGCTGGATCTGATGGCAATATTCATTCATATCCTGCCGTATTGCCTCGTAGTCTCATGTCATGTTACATTTCAGGGATTCTAGCAAAAGCTCCTTCTACTTAAGCTCACAGAGTTTCCGAGAAAAAAAAGTCAGAGGCAGCCATTCAGTCAGCTGTGAGTTTTTCCTTCCTCTCAAATGGCACTCAACTCGTTGATTGATTGATTAAGTGAACAACAGCACCAGGCTCAGTCTTTAGTTCTTGCATTGATATTTCATCGGTCCACTGTGTCCTTGCCATTTTCTAAATGATTTATCTGGTTCTCTACATTCTTGTGAGATTCACAAACTGGAGATCTACAAAAGTATGAGTTTAAAGTATTAAAAAAGTGGAGTTGAGATTCCTTTAACAGATGTGTGTAGATTTATTGTAAGCATAGAAAACGTAGTGCTTATTAAAGGTGCAAGACATTTACCCTTTTCACATGGCTGACGATTAGCTGTAAATAATACCGCAAAATTAGGTTTAGATCTGACACCAAGTAATACCAGGGCCAGAATCACTGATGTTGATACAGCTACTTTTGATCATTACAAGCAGCTAATGTATTATTATGTGTGGGGAGAGCAGTGTGTTATGATTTGAACGGAGTGCATCATTAATAGAGGCTTTTTCTGAATACATTTTACCACTGAGTGATTTGGCAAATAGTGTCGAATTTTTACCGTTCTCTGTGAATGATTTAACCACTCGCATGTTAAAACACGAGTCCGTTTTTTAATGAAAAATGTTTATTAAATGTTTATTGTGTCAGTTCTTTGAACTGAAGGTGATTGCTGCACTCAACAGCAGCAGGGAAGTAGAGCAGAGAATACATGCATCAAAGGATATGTTCACAGTTTTAAGTCAGGTGCTTCTATGAACGTTGAGACATGTTTTCCTCGCTGTAATCATTCCTCTTGTTCATACTGACCAGTAGTAGATGGTAGTTGAAGACAAAGTGCATGTTTTAAAGTTTATCTGAAGATAATACGATGCTTCAGTCATCTGAGTTAGTCAAATATATGGATATCTTCCAGAGTTACAGTCTTTTTAGTAAAAAATTCCCTCTTTGTGTCTCGACAGACAGTGTTTTCCTTTTCAGCTGCAGTGGAAGGATCGTAACAAAAAGAGGGAATTTTGCACTAAAAAGACAGTAACTTTGAAAGACTTGATTTACTGAAGCCTCATATTAACTTCAAATAAACTTTTGAATACATTTTTTGCAAGGAAAATCTCATTATGAGGAGATCTCTTCATGTCCAGTATGAGAAGGGGGAATGATTACAGCATGAAAAACATGTGTCAATGTTCATTTGGGCTCCTGACTGTTGTTTTCTGACACACTTGAGAAATTATGAACTTATCTTTAAGAAGAGAGTTTATGTGCCTAAAACATAATCTGATGAAACTGGTAAACGTTTTTGTTTCATTCTTATTAACGCTAGTATCACTACTCAAAACAAGACTTATTGCTGGTAATATTGATACTTTAGGTATCAATTTACAGTAGATCATACTGTGAAGTGGTTATATAATTATCTCTGGATGTAACAACTGGAATCTATAGATATCTGCCATTAATCTTCCCAGACGCTGGACTACTGCCTGGTGCCCCTAAGTGCATAATACCCATCAAACAAATCCACCTTTTCATAGAGTTCATATGATCCAAAACCAAAAGCTGCATCATTCAAATACAGGAAATGAGTGTCACACATCTGTCTCCTCATTCTAGTAAAACGAAGACAAACGAGTCACATAAATCACGAAGAACGTCCGTTTAGATTGCCTTGTTTGGTCTCATGTGTGTCGTCTGTTCTTCCAATTCTTCAAGGTTAATGCTTCCCAATCCATGTCATGTGATGTGAAATTATAACGATCGACATGGGAGTAATAACATCGAGCTTGAATTCCTGAACATCAGAGATTTTTTAGTACTTGTTTTGTTCCGGTGCATGAATCTGAGTATCGGTGTCTGTGAGTGGTAGTTTTTTTCCTTCTTTTATTTATTTATTTTTTTTTTACCAAATGTGTGTTTTTATCCATGTTGTGTATCAGGGGGAGATAGTTAAGTGCAGGCCTTGGGCACAGTGTGTTTCTGTGATGGCTAACACAGCCCACACACTGGAGCATTTGATATGAGAGACCAATGGAGCGCTTTAGACATGAATTGTTGTTTCAATTTCATTTAAATTGCATGCGATACAGTAGCAATTTCTCACCACTTCAGTGTCACTTAGATAATAGCGTTATATCTGCAGATTTGGGTGTTTTTCTACCAGGTGATGGAGTGAGAAATGGACAGAAATGGATCAAGCTAAGCAGGAGTGAAGGTCTGCTGTAGTGCGCCTGTGTACGCCTGCAAATTCCCAACCACTCATTTTTTGGATCTAAAAAGCAGTGCTACAGTACGAAGCCCAGGCTATTGATTTAACAGTATAAATGTTTGATAATTCATATAAATATTCTACAACTCCAGCAGGAACCAGCACAGACTTGCTGACAAGGAAATCGAGCTGCATGTTAGATAAAGATGGAATTTAATGGATGGAGCATGAACGAAAGTGAAAAATGTAGCTCTCAGAGGTGAAGATGTGTATGGCAGTTATACCTGCATGTGTGAATGAGAGAGGTGAGGATGCATTGAGCAGATGTGTTGGACAGACAGAAAGTGTCAGCACGTGTGTTGACTCATCACTAATGCAACCTGCAACATGGAAGATTTTGTTGCAACAAACAGGGATCAACTGGTCACTCCTGCCGCTCATGGATAGATGATTCTTGGTTGTTCTGCTTCCTCTCCCATGGCACTTAAACCAGAGTCTGAGCTGAGGCTAGAAGCTACAGTATGTCATTCAAGGTATTTTCCATCCAGATGTGGCAGAACTTCTAAGCAAATCTCCAAAACATTAGCAAAAGTGGGAAAGTTTGTGGATTTCAATCAACTACAGCTCTGCAAATAAACTCTAAAGAACATAACAAGAGAACACGACTAAAAGAGCACCACAGCCTTCTGGACAATCTCATCGCCAAACAAGAGTGTCAGTTTTGGATGATTTACGAAGCATCCAATGCTACGCTTTTCATATTCTCGCTATAACATCTGCACATGGCAATTACGATATGGTTAAGCTCAGGGAAAGATCTTTGTTACAGTTAATGACAAGACAAACATCAACTGCAGGACTCTCACATGAAAATCAGACGCCCTACGTGGCCATCCACCATCCAAACCTCCACACCCTCATTTTCCACCTTGCCACATAAAACACACACTACTTCCTGCATTGCCAAAGAATGTTGCCATTGGTGCAGAATCATTCAATAGAGACGTAATTCCTGGGATTCTGGTCTAGTTTTGTAAGATTAGGTTAACATTGGTAACAACATTTCATCAAAGCTTCCCACCTGTCATGACATTGTTGTATTGAAGTTCATTAATGGTAAAACCACTAAAGGGATGCAGCAGATTTAGCAATAATTAGTCAGTGAGTTAAGATTCAACAGCTTTCCTTCTGGGGCTCTACTGGAATATCTTTGCATGATTTACAGTTCAAAAAACTCCTGATTTATATTATACCGGTCCTTTATGCTGCAGACTTCCGCCACCTCTGGAGGCTGCGTAAACAAACAGTAGTGGTCAGATTTCGCTTCTTGTTCTCGTTCTTTACTCAAAATCTAAACTTCTCAAATACATATGTGCATGATGGAGCCTGATTTTGATCCAAAATATGCGAGTTGACGACGTGAAGAACCTGAGCAACAAAGACCACAGACAGACGGCTGTTTGTAGGCATGCACAAACGATGTGATGTCAGTTAGATCGGGAAGTAGAGATAAAATAGAACATTCAGAGCAGGCTGAAGCCCCGACTTTTGACCTGAAGGAGGCATTTTTACATATGTTCACCTGAAGTTTTGGAACTGTGACTATGTTTAAAATAGACATCCGACATTATATATGCATGACTGAAAATAGCAAAAAGATGATATGTAGATAGATTTAATAGATTTGTGTAGAAGTCTAGAATAAGTTGAGATCAAGCGATCATGGCCATCATCAGTGTCTTGATAAAGTGACAGAAATGTTTCTATATTCCCGTATGAGAGATCAACCTGACTTGCACACACATTTAAGCAGATTTTGTACCCCTCCCATACAAACTGCAACTGAAAAAAGAGTAAACTCTATTGGATTTGACTTGAAAGTGAGGCTTCATCCTGTTAAATCCCGCCTTTTAAGTACCATCAGGGGCTATATTCCAGTGTGTCCCATAAGGCTGTGGCCTGTTGAAACCTGTTAACCAGAATCTGTTGATAAGAGCCCTCTCAAATTCTTGAGCCCTTTTTAAATCCAACAAAACAACCAGATGAAATCCTGAAAGCAGATTTCAAAGTCGTTCTGCTCTTTATATTCTGACCCTGTGTTTGTAGACTGATAACAGCTCGGGCTTGTTTGCCTTCGATAGTTTTCTTATTAATAATCTTACTTATTTATGTAAATGGGTCGCTCTCTTCTGTCCATATGTAGCGTCTGGAATTCAGTCTGCCTTTAATTCTTTATTATTTCTTGGGCCATCCACCCTCACGTAGGGGAGCCATGTGAGGGTGGATGGCTGTCAAAAATTAAACAAAAAGTAGCTACTGGCCCTGTGATATATTATTTATTCATTTTTTTGAATTATTCTTTTCACATATTGCATTTTTTTTACTATTACTTGTTTTTTCAAATTTCTGGTGTTTCTATTGTGATGTTTTCCAGCCTAAATTCAAACAGGTGGATGGAAACACACTGTTGCAATGTGCTATTGAACACCTTTGGTTTGCCTGCAGTTGGAAGAACAGATTTGTTTGAGCAAGATTGTGTCTGGTGCTTTCTATCTGTTCATAGATGTAATGAGAGAGGTGTCAGTGTGCTCTCAGAGAGATTATTAAAACCGTTTTTACATCTACAGTCAGAGGATCTTACTACTTCCTCTTCCCTTCTCACCCTACATTTCACCTCCATTCTCTGACCAATCAGGTACTTGTTCCTGCCCCAAATTCTGCCCTCCTCCTCCTCCTCCTCCCTGCAACCCTTCCTAGGTCGCCTGTGTGGCATTTTTCATGCAGCACCACGACTCATTGTTTATTAAAAAGGCAGTTTGTTAACGACCACGAATATCAATGCCAAACATTGCCAGTGTAAACTTTGATAACACCGTGGCACGCATCTAATGAGCTTTCAACACACACATACGAAGAGAGAGGAAGGGATTGCTATAATACACTTCCTGTGTGTGTGTGTGTGTGTGTGTGTGTGTGTGTGTGTGTGTGCATTTCCAGCTGTGAGGAAAGGCTGGTGTCATTCTCTGCCTCTCTCCCTCCATCTGTCTCTCTCTTGCCATCATTGTGTATTCCTCCTGTCTTCTCTCCACACCTCCTAACCTTCATCTCACCTCCTTCCCTCTCTCTTCCCCGCCTCATCCTTCTCTCCAACCTCTCTTCCCAACTCCATCCTTTGTGTTTTTTTTCTTTTTCTTTCCCCTCTGTCTCTCCTTTGTTTTCACCCTTTCACTCTTCATTCTCTCCCACCCTCCTCGCCGCTGTGTGTGTTTGTGATCATGCATAATTGAGACTTGCTCCCTCTTCTGTCTGTGACCGTTGTGGCAGACATGGTAACTAAACTCTCTCTCTCTCTCACACACACACACACACACACACACACACACACACACACACACACACACACACACACACACACACACACACACAGACACACACAGAGCAGCCAGTCCTTTACCAGTGGATTTACCCAGACATGAATATGCAAAGCTGACCTCTATCTATCTATCTATCTATCTATCTATCTATCTATCTATCTATCTATCTATCTATCTATCTATCTATCCCAAGTAAGCTTGGAACAGAATGCCACCTGCTGGCGAGCAGGAGTAACTGCATCTAGTCTTAATGTGATCTGACTCAATTTTACACTTTTGGATCTATCATAAATTTCTCTCCTTCTTGCCTATCGAGAGGTTTCTTTTTAAAGGGTCAGCTCACATAATCACAAAATTGTTCTCACTTATCCCTAGTGGTATCATCCATGCACATAGTTTCTTTTTTTTATTCGCCCAACTCTTGAGATATTGGCCTCTGGAACTTATGCTACCACCCCAATGCAATGGATGTTTGTTTGTTTAACAAAACTCATAACTCAAATAGTCCATTTTGCATATGTTTACATACTATTGTCATGTAACATAAAATTACTGTAAATTAGGCTGCAATTTGCAGCATCCTGCTACACCTACATCTAAAAATAAATAGAAATGCAATAAAGAAGTGTCATTCTTTTGTTGTTGGTGGTGTTATGGAATCCTGGTTTATGTAAAATAAATAAATAAGGTACTTCAAAGACAAGAGTGATACATATCATAATGTAGTTTATGCTTTTTAGGTAATTCTGTGATGACTGACAAAGTTTTCTTGTTGGGAGTCAAACGTTGTCAGTGTTCTGGTACAAGAGATGATCCTGAAATATTGATGAAGTTTTTTGGTTGCAATAGTGTGTTTTGGATGTAAGATTAACTGTTGTGCAGAGCTGCATTTTGGTAAAGAGAGCTGTGTGAACAGTTTTGAAAAAGTGAGGGCAAGGCAAGTTTATTTATATAGCGCACTTCAGCAACAAGGCAATTCAAAGTGCTTTACATGAAACATTAAAAGCATTGAGACGAAGTGCAAAAGAAACACACCACAAGCCCAAATACAACCAGAAACAGTCATTAAAGAGCCAAGAGAATAGAAAACAAGCTAAAATAGAATAAGACAGGTATACAATACAAGAATAAGAGTTACAGTGCGGTGTAAGAAATAAATAATTATTTAATTTAATAAAAGGCAGCTGCAAACAGAAAAGTCTTCAGCCTTGATTTAAAAGAACTGAGAGTTGCATCAGACCTGCAGTTTTCTGGGAGTTTGTTCCAGATATGTGGAGCATAAAAACTGAACGCTGCTGCTCCATGTTTAGTTTTGACTCTGGGGACAGAAAGCAGATCTGCCCAGATGACCTGAGAGGTCTGGATGGCTCGTAGCGTAGCAGATCAGAAATGTATTTTGGCCTTATACAATGTAGTGCTTTATAAACCCACAGCAGTATTTTAAAGCCAATTCTTTGACAGACAGGAAGCTGAGAACTGGAGCGATATGATCCACTTTCTTGGTCTTAATGAGGACTCGAGCAGCAGCGTTCTGAATCAACTGTAGCTGTCTGATAGATTTTTTTAGGGAGACCTATGAAGACACCATTACAGTAGTCGAGTCTACTGATGCATGGACAAGTTTTTCCAAATTCTGCTGAGACATAAGTCCTTTAATCCTTGTTATATTCTTAAGGTGATAGTAGGCTGACTTTGTAATTGTCTTAATGTGGCTGTTGAAATTCAGGTCTGAGTCCATGACTATGCCAAGATTTCTGGCTGCAGAATTTGCATAAATATGGTAACATATTTTGTAGTTTTCCACAATCTGAGCCAATGGAAACATGTAGATGTTGAACAGAAGAGGCCCGAGAATGGAGCCCTGGGGAACTCCACAGGTCATTTTTTTCCGCTCAGATGTGTAATTACCTATAGACACAAAGTAGTCCCTGTCCTTTACGTAGGATTCAAACCAGTTCAGTACTGTGCCAGAAAGTCCCACCCAGTTTTCCGGTCTGTGTAGTAATATGTAGTGGTCGACTGTGTCAAATCCAGCGCTGAGATCCAGTAATACTAAGACTGAAATTCTGCTTCTGTCTGTGTTTAAGTGGATGTCATTGAAGACCTTAACAATAGCTGTCTTAGTGCTGTGGTGTGGTCAAAATCCTGACTGGAAGACATAAGAACAGTTGTTTAGTGCCACAAAGTTGTTCAGCTATTGAAAAACAGCTTTTTCAATGGTTTTACTTAGAAACGGGAGGTTTGATATGGGCCTATAACTGTCCATTAGTGATGTGTCTAGATTCTTATTCTCTAAGAGGGGCTTGATGACAGTGATGGCAGTTTTCAGGGCCTGTGGGAAGACACCTGAGAGAAGAGACATGTTTACAATTTGTAGAAGATCTGAGGCCATGCAATTTGAAACATTTTTGGAAAAGCCTGTTGGCAGAATATCAAGGCAGCAGGAGGACGATTTCAGATGTTGTATAATGTCCTCCAGGTTTTTGTGGTTGATCAGATAAAATTGTGTCATGGTATTTGAATTGATTCTAAGTGGATACATGGGTAATATATACTGTTCCTAATATGGAAGCACTGACTGCTTGTCTAGTTTTCTTGAATTTTGTCTGTGAAGAAGGAGGCAAATTCATTGCAGGCCTTGGTGGATAGAGGTTCAGAGGCTACTGACACAGGAGGGTTAGTTAGCCTGTCAACAGTAGCAAACAAGGCACATGCATTATTATTGTTTTTGGCAATGATGTCAGAGAAGAAGGACCGCCTTGCATTTCTCAGTTCCAAATTATATATGCAAAGTCTCTCTTTATAATTGTCATAGTGAATCTGGAGATTTATTTTTCACCACCTGCATTTGGCTTTTCAACACTGAGGTGTTTGCTCTTATTGCCATTAAAGGCTAATGGATCCTTGGCCTGAGAGCAGAGAGTAAAGAATGCAGACTTCTTTTAGAGAGTGAAGAAAAGAAAGTACATTTTTTATTGGCACAAATATGTCTTTAAACGAGTACAATAGCATTTCAACATGTCTCAAGGGCTGTAATTTAAGGTAGGATATAAACTACTGTAGAGCCATTGCAGTACAGTTTTTTTTCTTGCAGCAGCAGCAAAACTGGCTTCATTTTAAGGTAAATACTCATACAAACATCAGCTAAATGTATGTAGTGAGGCTAAATGAGTGGAAATCATAGGGGTAATTATCCTTTTATCATCTCTGTGTCAATGAAGTGGAGTGCTCTTACTTCAGTGGCACAGATTAAATATGAAAGGACAATGCAACATGTGAAAACCATTCAACCCTCTCTTTGTTGTTTCTACCAAAGTCTCTGTTATTGTCAATGATGGTGCATCTACAGCGGTTGTTGTGTACAGTGTGAAGCTGCTGTCAGCCTTTTTTTTTTCTTTTAAATAAAAGCCCTACTGTAATGAGAGGCTTTTACTGTCAATTTAGATGCCTCACCGGCCTCCGGAAATCATAAACAGGCTCTTAATTGAAGGGAGATGTCGAGGTCAGTATGAGACTCAGCTGATGTGAAGCTGCATTGCAAAGATTTATGGCATCGATGAGTGTTAGCATATGACGTAAAAGCTCTGAGCTGCTTTCATTTTAAAAGAAATCATATTGAATTTCTTTGTATTTAGGTGGCTGCAACCTCAATGTCACAACACAATAATGTGTACAGTGTTGACAATGAATAGAAACTCGACTTGCCAACTCATGACATGTCCTCTTGTGATGGTTCATTTTACGTTAAAATCATTAAAATCAAACTGTTTTTCTCTCAGCTACAGTTAATAATGAAATACTGCTGACTCACACAACCACAGACTATTCTCTCACACAGACCTCAGCAGCAAAACACATAAAAAATACAAATACTGCAAATGAGCAACATTAAAGTGCCAGAGGCAGTCACATGTCATTTAAATTAATTGATAATAAACTCGTCTCTCTCTTTTCTCTCCCTTGCTCTCTCTTCTGCTTCTCTGTGTCTCCCACTAAAGAAGAGAGGCAACAGATCACCCCAGGCCCACCGACCGGTGCTGTTATCGGCGGTATTCTCGGTGCCCTCGCCTTTATCGGCATCATCATCGGCATCATCTTCTTCATCCGCAAACGCCAGGAGGACGGAGAGTAAGTCTTCATTAGCAATTCTGCATCTATCTCGTTGTGTGTTTAACCTCCTGAGCAAAATTAATCTCCCCCCTCTGGAACTAAGGCTCATTAAAACATATGACTTGTGATGAGGGGACCCACCAGAGATAGCTCGGAGACAAATCCTGACCTGAAGTTTATGGTGTGAGGCCGACTGGAGATCTTACTCCCAGTCCTCTGCTCCCCATTCACTGCATGCAATTCCTCCTCTGTGTTGTTTCTGTACATAGGAATTTATTAAAACCTTCCCTGCTTTTAATACCAGTTTTAAGAGGTGATTTTCCCCACTGAGGCTTCCTGTAGAACAACGGGGTATACAATTTAATAAATATACAGTACATTCATTGTTTCCTGCGGTGGGGAAGTTTAGCCAAGTCTTGCAACTACTTGCTGAGTCAGAGAGGTTAATTAGACCCGTTTATGTTGCTGACACTCTTTTATGCAGTCACTAAAGTAGGTTGATGTGGAATTTATGAAGATTGCCAAAATACAGTACAAGCAGCCAGAAATAAGGATTGCAAAGGTCAGGGTCATGAGATATATGAACTGTATCTGTTGCAATAGAACGATTAGTGAGCCAGTCTCATAAAATTTCATAAAAATAAGCATGACCGCAGAGCTCTGTTTTGAACTCAAATTACTGGAAAATTACATTCCTTAAAGCCTCAATCCATGATTTGTTTCCAGCACAACTGGTTCCAATTGAAGCCCACGTTGTAGGATTCACACCCAGGGTACAGTACTTTATATTGTATGAGCTACAGTGAGAGAGATATTAGGGATCTTTCTAAGCACAAAACTGAGCAGTGAGGGGAAAAATCATCGGGCTGAAAGAGATTTTCAAGGCGATGAGATGCCGGCAAATATGAGATATGAGAAATACGTGCATAAACTTTATATGATCGAAAAAATAAATCGTAAATGTCTTGTCTAAAAATGGGCTTAAATAAATGAATTTACAGACTTGTCTTGAAATGATTGTAGTTTAAAGGTAAGCTGACAGATCTTAAACCAGCAGTAATCAATATTTTTGTTATTAACATTGAATCAGCTGACCCAGAGAACATCCAATTCAGCAGCTCTGCTGAATTTTTTAACCCTTTTTGGGCTTGTTTTGGTATTAAAGCCTCATGTTACTGTATGGCAAGCATTGCCTGAACTGCTCTCTTAACCCCATGTGGGCATCAACATTTCCAGCAAACAAGCTCGAATAAACCCACCGTAGCTGGTGGAGTCAAACACATAGCAGCTAAATAAGAGAGATTTTTCTTAAGAGTGGTGCAGACCAAACCAGAGCTGAAAGAAGACCTTACATTCATCAGGTGCATAGTCAGAAACTTCAGATGAATGCTAATAATGCATCATATCTGCTTGATGTGAGAGTTGTTCGCTAAGATGTTAATCATAAAAACTTCATGAGATGTCAGGTTTTATTGAGGTTTTCCTGCCCTGTAGAAGCCAGAAATTGTTTTTTTTTAATGAAATAAAAGTCTAGTTCTCAAAAATCCAGCTGATCTGTGTTAGACATGCCAACACGTAGTCTTTCGAAAAAAAATTAAAAATGAAGAGAAACTCCTTTAGAAAGCAAATATCATCCTAATCTTTATATGAGCATAAGCAAAACTAAAAGGCTTCCACAGGGGTTCTCACCCTTTTCTCTGTTTATTGCTGCTGTTACTTAATTTAGAATAAATAGAACAAACAAAAAAACAACATCAACAAAAAGCAGAGAGAGGTTATTTTTCCCTTTACCCAATGTGGACTAGGTTATCCCATTATTTCTTATAGCTGTATGCTGTTCATGTTTCAGCCCATTCGAAATAAATGTGTCGTTCACGTGTCTCTACATTCAGTCTTTTCTCGGTGTCACCTGGGCCTGCATGCACTCTGCTCCCCCTCCTCTGTCCACGTTGTATATTCCATCCATCCTCCTTTTGTGGACTTGTTTGATGACTCGCTCTGTCGCATGTGATATCCAGTTCTTTTAGAGCCTTAGATGCTGTCTCTGGGTTGTCATACGTTTTTGAAGATCTATAGCCATAAAAGATTTTCAGCTTTGCTGGGGTGATGACATATGATTTAATATTTTTTCTTCCTCAGCTGGTCTCTCGTCGGTTTGTACATGACTCTCTGTTGTTTCACTTTTGTTGTAAAGTCA
This sequence comes from Thunnus thynnus, assembly GCF_963924715.1. Taxonomy (NCBI): domain Eukaryota; kingdom Metazoa; phylum Chordata; class Actinopteri; order Scombriformes; family Scombridae; genus Thunnus; species Thunnus thynnus. Next base: position 7,480,164 of record NC_089531.1, read on the forward strand.
TGATTGAACAAGATCCTCATTCCATTCAGAGTCACTTTCTTTGCCCATGCCGTCTGTGGTATTTTCTTTTCTTCTTATCATAGTTCAGTTCTGGTTTGTTCTGTATTTTCTCTGTAGGTACGGTGTGTCCGGAGAATATTAAAATCCCCCGTCAATTCTAGCTTATCATGTAGTTACCCTCTGTTTTCTCTGGGATGTTGCACATGTGGATATTATTTTGTCTGAACTTACTTTCAAGGTAGTCCATCTGTGTCTCCATGTCTTTTGTCCTGATCAACACAGACTACCTATTCAATGAGATATGCATGGATAAAAAAAATCAGCTACCCAGGTTCGAAGGTAGCATAGCAGGAAGCCAAGTATACTGTTGACTTTATGTTTATGATTATATTGCACATCTTTGTCTATTGTTTTATTTCTATTGTTATAATATGTTTTATTATAACTCTTTGGGACAGATTAACTGCATGGAAAATTTGCAATCTTGTTTAAAGTTTAGTAAAACTGAATAGTTTTACTAAAACTGAACAGTAAAATGAATAGTAAAAGTTTTTTATAGCAAAACTCAAGTTCGCAGGAGAGGAGTCTTGTGGCCATGTATTTTCACAATAGTAAAAGCATTTGTTTTTCAGCCTACATTTGTTTCATGGTTAAAATTAATGTATAAAAAGCCAGTCGCTCAAGTGAGAGTCAATGGTACTCTATCAAGACACTTTGATATATATAAGGGGACCAGACAACGGGATCCACTGTCTGCACTGATCTTCACTCTGTGTATGGATGCTGAAGCGACAGCAAGATAAAATAAAGAGGCGAACTATAGGCCAGGAATGTAATAAATTAGCATTATATGCAGACGATGTCATTCTATATTTTACCTCTCCTGAACTCTCACTTCTAATGTTAATGACAGTAAATGTGAGTCTATGTGTAAGTAAACAACTGACAGATGACTCTAAAGAAAACCTCAGATTTAAGTGGAACCAAACTACAAGGAATAATAATTCATGATGATTTAAGCAAAATCTATGAGGTTAATTATCAGAATCTAGAGAAAAAAATTAAACAAGATCTAACCAGGTGGAAAACAATACCTGATTTTATTTTTAGTAGAGTGGATACAGTTCCTCTTCCTATTTCAATTAAAAAATCCTCCACAAAGTTTTAACAGATGGAATGAAATGATAATTAATTTTATCTGGAATAACAAAAGGAAAACATCAATAAAATCTACACAACATGGATTATCATTCCCAGACTTATTATTTTCAAATAAGTATCATAATGAAATGGACTACTGACAGTAAAAAGCTAAGTGGTTTATGATAGAAACAGATCTGGCTCCGCTTTCAATAAAGACATTACCCTTTATAGATAAGAAGGATTATTGCACAATTGAAAGGGTAAAACAAATGGACCAATAACACTATATATAATTGGAAACAAATTGTCAAAAACATAAAATAAACAACAAATCTCATTGTAAACCAAACAAAATGGATAATGTGTTAAAAGATTGGTCAACAAAAGAACTGCAAATATATTCCAAATACTAATCAAGAATGCTTTTAATTCTTTCAAAGCTATATCAAATAGATTTGATTTGATTTAGTCAATTTTTTATAAACATTTACAACTTAAAAACTATATCAACAATTTTCAAAAATGAGAAGGCAACCAAGAGCAGCACCCCTCAACAAGATTTATGATTTTTTTAAAAACTAAAATATGGACACCAATAATACTCTTAATATATAGGATAATATTGAAACACAAGATACAATCAGGTCAAAGTGGAACTAGGTGGACAGTTAAAAGAGGAAGACTGGAAAAACATGTATGAAGCAATACATAAAACAACAAATTCTAGCTATTGGAGGGAGTACTCGTGGAAAATATACACAAGATTCTTCATCAGGCCAAAAATACAATCAAAATTTACAATATCCATTAAACCAGACTGTTGGAGAAGCTGTGGCAAAAAGAATTCAAATCACTTGCATGTGTTCTTTTTCTGCCCATTACTAATAACGTTCTGGCAACTATTTATAACTTCTATCATGAACATTTTCCAAATTAAACAAGCACTTGAACCAAAGTGTATTATTGTAGGTACATCACCATCTGATCTCACATTAGAAATAAACAGATACCTATACATGAAACTTAGAATTGCAGCTATGAAACAGATAATGAGGAACTGGTGAAGACCTAATCCACCTTCATTTAACAACTGGAAGTCAAATGTAAACAGCATTTTAGAAATCTCCCTTATTGCTGTATGCTTGTATGTGTAGAATATAATCTGGATTGAATTACAACACAATAGGACATCTCGAGAGCCCAATATTTCAAGACTTTATTTTTAATTCTGTGCACTCTCAGTTGCCTGACTTGTTTTTCTATTTAATACAAAGAAATCTGACGTCCTAACATAGCAGCGATCAATACCGCATTATCTCTTGTCTTTCGTCCAATCAGGGGCCCACCCAAGCACAAGCCCCCTCCCCCAGTGAAGGCAGGCAGCTCGACAGAGATGGTGAGTGGTCGACATGGCTTCAAATCAATCTTTATTGTCACTGCAATTATATTCCACACGCACACGCAAAATACACACACTCAGTCCATTTGGGCAGTCATAATGGAGCTAATGGCTATTGATTGGAGATCTGAGTTGGCTTATGTGTGTCGAAATAATTAGCTTGGTTTGTAAAGAGCTCCATTAGAGTGCTCCTCTCGTCGTCCTCCTCTTCCTCCTCCTCCTCTCTTCACTTATTTTATTCCATCATTCTATAACATTTTGTTGTGCTTGTACCATATTAGGTAATGAGACTAAAACTCTGCAATTTTATGTTGATTAGATGTATAAAAGATGTCTAAATGGCTATAAATGCCAGGGCTGAAATGGAAGTTCACAGGGTTCAACAGTGAAAGTTTATTAGACAGTGTGTCTTTGAAAACCCTGTCAGAGCGATGTGACAGAAATAAAGAATTATCTCTGTAGTGTTATTTTTAAATCCAAACCAAGCCTCAAGTCTGTGAGGGCAAGTCCAGGCCGAGTCACAAGTCTTTGAACAAGCATTTGAACATTTTTCTTTTAAAGTCCTTTCAATGCCTGGACTTCATAATCGAATATACTAAAGCAGTATGGAAAACAAATCTTATTTGTTTGTTGTTTTACCAGATCAAAACAATGTTTTTGCTGTCATTTCTCACAGCAGTCAAGTTCAAGTTTGTTGTTGTTGTTGTTAAATAAGCTGACAATTTAGTCAGATTAGCTACCACTTTATTTGGAGGAAAAACGTGAATGTGAATATGTAAAAAAACAAACAACCTGTGAACTGAGGATGTTAAGGGCATTCATTTCACCGTTTGTCTTTGTTTTCTCTTTGAAATAAATTTGTCTAACTAAGCAGTTTGTTTACATAATCTTTAATTGTCTGACCGCTCACACCAACCTCTCTCTCGGCCCGTCTGATCTATTTTTAGAGGTGTGATTAAATTCTCACATGTCAGCAATTACTTTGATGAGTACAGTGTAATCATGTCTGATAGAGTCAATGACCCGAGCTGTGAAAATAAGTAGTACTAAACCCGAGGTCTCGTTCAAAGCGAGACTGTGTCACTTTCTCACTTGTGGCAACCGAGGCCACAAGTGGTATCGCACACTGAATTCGTCTTCATTTGTCAAGATTCTGATTGGTCAGCTGCTATTCTGACGTGTTAAAATGAAATGTGACAGAGGCGTAAATAGAGAAGAGCTGTTCATTATTGTCAGTTACACAGTTAGCTTAAGTTTGCTAGTATTTACTTACATTAGTCACCACTATAGCAACTGGTCTTACCAGACAAAGTAAGGCTGTAGTGTTAAAAGTGTATTGAAATGTGTGTTTTATTGCTTATAAATTGAAGAGTGTGTTATTTCAGGTTACACAGATTCGCTTTTAGTCTCAACTCTGCAGCTCTATTATCTTGTTAATATTAACTTCCTTTTATACATTATTCCAAGGTCTTCACTTCTCTCCTCCACTTGACTGTGCTCTTATTGTATTGTTTCCTGTTTTATATTCTTTTCTCTATGCTCATGTGGTTTCTGTGCATGTAGCTGAACAAGCCATCAGAGCCTCCCACAGCCACAGAGACAGCACCTCTCAGTCCAGGAGAGGTTTACTACGAGCCCACCGGGAGAGAGCCTGTCACGGTAACTATCACACACCCACACACACACACACACACATACATACATAAGCATGTTTTGCTCACTGACACATGAGCCACATTCAGTCACAGCTGGTTCCATATCTGTTTGGACAGCCACACACTGTGTTTCAGAGACGTCATGGTGTTTTTACTGTGTACCAATCAATCAAATGTTATTAATATTAAGCTGTATTTAATTATAAAAATGTGTCAAACTGTCTTATTGTTAAAAAAATGTAATATCTTATAATCCCTTGGGTATGTACAGCAGATTTGATGCTGGCATGTGAGGGGAGAGAACCTCAGCAGTCTTCATCTGATCTGATTTGTCTAATTAGATGTATTGCAATATGTGTATTCGCCATGACACACTATATTAAACACACCTCTTCGCCCTCGCAGAACCTGGATGACGAGACCACTGGAGCCCTGAATGGCGGCGCCCAGCCAGTCCTGGATGACTCGGCCAAATACGGCAACATCAATGAGCTCAAAGAACATGCCACTGATGGTCACCACGGCAACGACATGGAATCATCCAGTCACGAGCCACCGGCTGCCAACATCTCTCGCGGCGAGAGCTTTGTATCTCCCGCCATGTATGTGTAGCCACAGCAACCGCAGATCATCGCAGGCATATGGGCAAGTTCCAGGTCACCTAAATTTGCATGAAAAGCAAAGGCGAGCACACTTGTTGCCACATTAGAGAAAAACATTGTATTGTACATTCATCTTTTTGAAAAATTTAAACAGTTTTAAGCTGCGCACCATGATGTTTTGCATTTGATTTTATTTTTCTTTACTGGGCACATTTAGGAGTTTTAGGTTTCCACATATCCCAATGAAAACTGTTTTAGCGGTGTTTTAATTTTCAAGTGGATCTATTGAGGAGCAGGTATGTTAATAAGGGTGACAAGCTTTCGTCCATCATCAGCATTACATTCCAAATATCTGGTGAAGAAAAACAAAAATAAAATACAAAATATCAAAGTTTTAAGAGCAAAGTTTGAGATGCACACACCTATGATATCTGCAAAGCCTGATAGCCAGTGAAGTCATATGTGCATTGCGTATGATGAGGTGGGCTTTTACAATGTGTTAATTACATGGTTGAGAGGTGTTGCAATGTAGGTGAACTGGAACAATTAACACTAAATAACTTTAAATAACACACAGCACACTGCGTGTGTGATGCTTGTAAATCTAAATATCCACCAAAAAAAACAGCAAGACAACAAACAGCTTCTTCAATGGATTCAGTAAGAAATCTTATATGCAACATTTTGTGCCATGAACATACAGTACAACATCCCCATCACAAAGTTATTGTTACATGTGAGTCTGCCAGTCCTGGGGTCTTCTGTTTACAGCCGTGGAAAGTGATTGAAACATCTTTTTCCTCTCTCTGAGCACAGATAAAACATCAGGCTCCTCTAGCGGCCTCGTACCACAGAAAAAGTAAAAATACTATCCTTGAAGTCCTTTCAAAGTATTCTTCTTCCACGGTTGGTTTGGTTTGAATGACATACAGCTGAATTTGGTCCCAGGAAGTCCAAAGCCTGATCATTTGGCTCTGCAGGCAGCTTCAATTAATCACAAGAGATGTTGGAAAGTATTTCAGTTATTTATCAACTCCTACAATAACTCTGAGACCAGCCTTTCCCACTTTTGCGAAGCCGAGGCTACGGTCCAAAAAAGAAACATTCCACTTATGTCAAAGGACCTTATCTGTCCCTGGGCCGCAGCATCTGTTAGAGTTCTTGGCTGCTCGTTAGCACTAACGAAGTGGAAATGACATCATTTTGAAGCTCTGTAACCTGGCAACATTACATGATTAAGATTCCATGATTCATATTTGCTGTTGTTAATTGCAAGAGTTGGTAAGGCTGCATAGTGGCGGAGGTGAAATTCGGTTTACAGCAAAGCACACACACCGCAGGGTTCTTACATCTGCACACACACACACAAACACACACACATACCAATGCTTGTATTCAGGCCTCTAATAAATAACACTATCAAGAAAACATTACAAGTATGTATTGAGTATGAACATGTTCCGCATATATTGGAAAAATACTGCCATTACAGCCATTTTAACAGATTAAAATGGTCATATACTAATATATGCAGAACATTTCACATATGGAGAAAATATGCATTTAGCTTTTTAGCCGGTTGTCCGCAAGCAAACCATGCAAACAAAAAAACAAAAAAAGACAGAAAAACAGGTGATCAACAACTATGCCTGGCTGAATCAAAAATTGGTTTTCATAGATGTCAGATGGTACCAAATGATGAACAAACTGTAAATAGTATTGATAATATTGATGAATAATATATTGTTGGTGAATTGTGTACACATAAAAAATAAACAAGTGTAGGTGTTATCAGTGCCTCTGTACAGGGGATGGAAGTTTGTTAAGTGTCAAATTGAATGATCAAAAAAAAAAAAACAAAGTGTATATTACTATTTTACTTTTCACGGGTACATCGAGGTTGTCACTTAATACTAAAATGTTTTGAGTATATAAAAAATGAAATGGTGTGGATTTTACTCCTTGTTCATATTACTCTGCATGGCATGATCGGTGGCTTGTTGAAACACTTTCCCAAGGCTGTTTGCGGAATAATCTTTTTCATTTGTAAAAGCATTTTGAATGTCAAAAAAGAGAGCTGTTTTTTATCTCAGTCTCAAAGCATCTGTCACATTTATGCACACCACAAGTACAAGTCCAATTTTAAGTTGAGAGAGCAGGATTTTTTTTTTCTTTTCAGCTCAGTGGGCTGCCTGTTTTTGTCTTTGGCGCTGATCAGAAAATGCAGTCAGCATGGAATAGTCATCACTCGCAGCCACAGAGTGCAATACACATAGATGCAATCTTTCCTCTCATCACGCTTAATCTTGAGTTCTTGCTTGAGACCTTAAGTCACATTAATCTTCCCCAGTTACCTACACAAAGCACATAGCACCCACAAAAGCACATATGCAGGTGGTAGATATACTTTAGATTCAGTTTAACAGGTAAAAAGATGATTAACTGGCAGATAGAGATTGAAACAGGAGGAGAAAAACGGAAAAACAAAACCAGAATGATGTAATAACAACATAATAATATCCAAGAGTTAAAAGAATAGATACAGTAAGAATACAAATAAGTCTATAATCACAGCTTTGCTTTCTGCAAGGTCAGCACCAAATGCAATATGTTAGTTTTTTCTGATGTATGACAATCATATATTAATATTTAACCATCACTGGCTTTGGTGGAGAGGTTTTTCTTTCATTGTTGTTCATATAGTTGTAGTTATGATAGAAGTCCCACTTTTTGCTGCATGCTAACTGAAATACTGCTACAACTTTGTTCCATCTCTAAAAGGGGATTTTTAAAATCACAGTTATGTTTTAACTCTTTATTAGAATTGAAATAAGATAACCAAGTTATTATTAATGGTTGTAATATTTGGTTCTCATCCAAAGTTCACAGAAGAATTAATCTGCACTATAAAATCAGGACAGATGCAGGATTAAAAGGGATTTCTATAGTAGCTACCAGTGTAAAAGTTTCTTATGTATGTCTGCTTTTTGTCTCTGAGATGTTTTTTTTTTTATTAAAGGGAATGTCTGCATGATGCATGGACCTATGGGGGGAAAAGCTATTTCCTTGTTTTGCAAGAAGAGTTGCACCACTATGACAAGTATTTGGCTTTTTGGACTCACTTACATGGTGCAGTGTCAGACAATCAGGTACAATGTATTTTATAGCCCTGCCACAGAACATAAAGGGGAATTAAATGTGATGGTTTTGCTCTTTTGTCTGTAAATTAATTTCCCACAATGGATGAATATTTAGTTTCCTGTGGAGTAATGTGTTTTATGTCTTTGCCAGCAGCCGCTGTTGATAGCTTGAGCAAAAGGAAAAAGACAATCATTGGGACCCATTATACAATATCAGAGACCAATGACTCAGCAAGCATTCGGTATTGAGTTTCAGCTCTGCCGTCTCATTTAAGGGATCATTCAGTTTTACCCAGAGCCTTGTGTTTAATAGAGCTGCTTCTGTGGTATCTTGAATTAAAATCTTGACATTGTCAGGAATATAGTCATGAAGCTGCCTCCTAAATTTGAAATATAAGCCCAGTTTACAGGCTGTAAGATGATGGAGGAACTACAGTGTTTTCAGATGGACTGGCTGTTAGATCAAGGCTCTGAGTCCATCCCTTCTGTGAGAGATGCAGCGTTGCATTTCGGCCAAGGTGCTTTCCTCCGTCTCCTCGTATCCCCTGTTACAGGTTTGATGCCAGAAACACAAGCTGTGAATGTCAGCGATAAAGCTGTTCGGGCTGAATCTGGTCCTCTCCTTCATTTGCCACCCTTCTTTTTTTTCCTCCCCTTCTCCCTTCTCTCTCTCATTCAACCATTGTCATCACCGCTTTTCATCACAGAGCCAGACGTGCCTTCTTTATGTTATTTTTAGCTTTTCAATTCTCACATTTCTTGTCTGACAGTAGAACAGATGATGAAAGGGGGAAACACACAAATACAGGATAGGTTTGACACTGATGATGGCAATGCTAAAAAACAAAACACACTGGAGATGTAATCATATTTTTGTGAGTTTTTATCAATTTTCTTTTATTTTGTTTTTTGTTTTTTTTGTTTTTTAATCACAGATCGATTATCATTTTGTATGCTTTTTGGGAAACCTATTGTACACGTTTTACAGATCATTGTCTTGTCAAATAAAATGTCAACCAAATCACAGGATGTCTTGGTTGATCATTACTTTTTGCCAACACAAAAATTCTACATTTATTAAAAGTACAGGTATAAACCCCTTGAGATGAACCACCTCGTTTTCAAGGGGGTCCTTAACACAAAAAATACAGAAAATACAATACATAAAGCAAAACAACACAAATACACTCACACATACACAGACAAAATCTCTCCCAGGTCTAGCCACACACAAACACCCACTGATTCCCCCAAAAATGCCAAAATACATACTATAAATGTACATACACTACCCATACAAAGCTAAACAGGCTACATGCACCTACATGTTAGAGATAGAAATGTTTTCCATATCTCAAATTTAATTAGAAGCAAGAGTAGTTTGTTAGAAGATAAGTAGACTATAGTAGACTATACAATGACCTATATGGAATTAAGAATTGTTTTACGTAAGAAGGTAGTTAAAGAAACTGCATTTGAAAATGAATTGCAACCAAGTGAAATGTCTTCTAGATTTAGGTGTTAACCAATTTAACGACTCATACATAAAACAGTGATGGGTTCTACAAGGACACCTCAAAACAAATCTACAGAGTAGATAGACAGAGAGTATTATAAACTACATTTAGGGGACAAAGATTTGTTTCTGAAGTATTCCAATAGACAATATCTACATAATCTAGTATTGGTAATAACAACTCTGAAATAATCCTTTTCTGACCTGAGGGGGGAAACAGTTGATAGAACAATATAAAATTCTCAGGCTGCAATTTATTTTCTTTATCACTGAGTTAATCTGGGGCTTAAATGAAAGTTGAGAATCAAGCTAGAGACCCAAATATTTAAATTCCTCCACTTTCTCAAGCGGTGTGCCATCTAAGAAATGAATCAACCAATTATTGGTTTAATGCAGAGAATTAGGCCTAGTGCCAAACAACATACTATAAGACTTCTTCTTATTCAGTAGAAGTGTGTTAAAAGAAAAACATTTTTGAGCAGCATCAGAATCAGACTGTAATGTACATTGAATTTGTGTGTCATGTTTGGAAGAGTAAATCACAGTATCGTCTGCATATAATTGAATATCACAATACGAACAGATTTGTGGGAGATCATTCATAAAAATGGGGAGCAGCAATAGCCCTAGAGATGAACCTTGAGGTACACCTTTGTCCATAATCATAAAATCTGACAGACTGCCCTGATGTCTGTGGTGAAGATATGAATTGAACCAGAGTAAAGAATGTTTTGAAAGACCAATAGCAAAGTTTGTCAAGGAGGGGGTAATGATCAACCACGTCAAAAGCATTAGTAAGATCTATAAATACTGCGCCTGTAATTATGTTGTTGTCCAATGAGGAGGATACAATATTAAAAATTAACTTTTCCATTAATTTTGCTATACTGTCAATAATAGAAATAAGTCTATGGTTATTGAGATCAAGAGGACCACCACCTTTATGCAATGGGGTAGCTCTGGCACATTTCCGAATTAATGGAATTTCACATGTAGATAAAGATAAATTGAATAAATCACACAGAGGATATGCCAGAACATGAGAGGAAAGTTTGATGAAACTTAATCTCCAAACCATCTGAACCAGCACCACTAACTGAGCTTGGATCACTGCTGAATATCAGTTGGACCAATTCTTCTAAAGGAGAAGGCGCTACCATAAATAGAGTTATTCAATGAAATGTCAGAGTAGGGAAAATCAGAAAATTGTGATCTGTAGACAGAGGGAAAATGCTAGCTCAAGGCATTAGCAATTATAGAGAGATCATTAACAACTTCATTATTAACTCTAATAAGAGTAGTAGAGCTTTTGGTGGATTTATTGATTGTACTGTTGATTCTGCTCCAAAACTGTCGAGGGTTATTAAACTCATTAGCCAAACAGTCTTTACAATAATTAGATTTTGCATTTCTTGTTTTTGGGTGTACAAATATTCTTTAAACTTTATATGCATTCCAGTCAGCAGAATCCTTTGTCAAGTGATATTTTTCTCAGGCCGTATCCCTCTGTTTAAAGAGACTTATAGGATCACCATTAATCCAAGGTAAATGTCCACATTTAACCTTCATTGTTATCCAGGGCGCATGTTTGTATAACAATAAACTCAGTGTAAAAGAAGTCTTCAACAAAATGTATTAACTGAAACCTGTCCCAGTTTTTGGCAGTTATGTCTTGAATAAAAAAGCTCAGTATTAATATTTTTACACTGTCTGACCTTGATGCATCTTGGTGGAAGATGAGTTACTTTGATCTTCCAAACACAAAAAATAATGGAATGGTTATGGTCAGATAATACCCCAGATTTGATAATTCTATCAGGATAGTTGACAAGAATCCAATCTAACAAGGATTTAGACCTGTAATGAACTCTGGTAGTCTCACTTATGAGTTGAATTAGGTTTATACTGTCAAATAGGTTTCGATTATTGATAGATGAACAATCTAGACAATCTAGCCAATAGCTCTGTACAAAATATAGTTGTCAAGTTTAATTTCATTAACAGAGATATTACTATTCAACCATGTCTCAGAAAGTGTAATTACACTAGATTTATTATAAACAAGCAAGGCTCTTAAGAGATCAATTTTAGAAGGTAAGCTCCTAATATTCAGATGAATAATGTGTAGACCTTTAGCAGTATTAATTATGCAGAGATAGCAATAAAGAAACAAAATATTCTCATACAAACACACATACACACACAAAGATTATTACAAACTGGCTAAACAAAAACATAAAGACAAAGTGGAGCTCAGTCTGCAAGTTTAACAGGGGATAGTGTGATTACATTGTTAAATTTTAATTACCCTGAATAATTGGGAATTATATGTTATGTTGCAACTAATATTCAACATTCAAAGATCATGATCAATCATAGGTCTATAGTGTGGAAAACCACAATGAAAATATAAATAATATTTTAGTACACGGTTATGGTTTATGGCAAAAAAAGGTATTGATTGGTTTAATAATGCAGTAGCAACAAAGTTTCTTGTCAAAAGTCAGTTATAAGTCCCAGCAACTCAAAGGCATGCTGTACCATCAGAACAAATTAATGATAGACACAAGTACTTAGACGGAGAGAAAGAGAGAGGATTCATCATCTGTGGAGTTATAGAGATTTCATGGGGATATCACGAAGGAATGCTTCAGCATCATCAGGGCAGCGAAACAGTGAGAGTTTACCCTCAATAATAACTCTCAGCATGACAGGATAGAATACAGAGTATGTTATGTCCAGGTCGCAGAGGGTTTTTTTGGGGGGGGGGATCCAACTGTCAATGTTTCTGAAGAAACCCAGCACTGAAACCCAGATAAATGTGGACTCACACACCTTTGAACATGAGTTCCTTTTACTCCTGGGCAAGTCAAAGGATCCTCATTTTATCCTTGAAATTAAGGAATTTTATCAGGATTGACCTTGGACCAGCTTTATAATCCTGTTGGCGTACAGTAGCCCGCTAAATGACTAGCGGAAAGTTCTCTTTACCGAGGAGAAGAGGGATCAACTGTTTCATGAAGCCCAGAATCTCCCGGCCCTCAGCTTGTTCAGGGACATGTAAGAAGCGAAGATTAGAGGACTGCCTTCGTTTCTCGGCGTCTTCAACCTTTTACTTCAGGTAGGAGTTTTCTTACTCCAGTGTTTTGACAAGATTTTCCAAATCTGATATGTTGTCCTCATTAGAGCTGACTCTCTGTTCAAGCTCCAAAACTTGCTCTCCAAGTGTAGACAGCAATCTGTGTATGGTATTTAACCTCACTTGAATATAATCCATTTTTGAGTCAAATTGGGAAAGCATATCAGACTTTAATTGCTGTATGGCGTCCCAGATGGTTTGGTTGGAAACCGATGCTTGGTCCATGGCAAAGGACAAGAGGATTTCAAGTCAGATCAATAATGAACACACAAAGCTACCTTTTGCTGTAGAGATTAGGTCTGTAAACACTGATTTAACAGTATAACAATCAGAGATAACCAAATCAAAAGTTATAGTCTTAAAGGCCAAGCAAAACTAATTTATAATGCAGACTGAGACTTCAGCAGACGCTCACACCAATGCCATTGTGGCCATCGAGTTCCTCTTTTGAAACATCAGAACATGTAAACATTATGCTTCACATAATGACAGGATTTTGGTAAATATGCGGATTCTCTTTCTTTCAGAGAGTTAGAGGAGAAGATTGATACTAGTCTTGTGTGTGCATTAAGTATTGAGCTAGATCCAGGAGGTGATTATCCTAGCTTAGCATAAAGACTGGAAGCAGGGGGACACAGCTTGTATCCTGTATCATTGTATCCTGTTTGTTCAATCTGTACACAATCAAACAAATTTTGTGGATTTTGAAGGAGTTAAGGTGCTTTCAGACAGCAACAGTTGCCTCCGTCTGTGTTTTGCATCGGCAGTAGCAGGGCACAATGCCGCCGCAGCTCCTGGCTACCTCCGTTCCCACCAGCCTTTACACTACACCACAGGCTGCTGCTACCCACCGAGCCAACTATAATCTCATCACGCAGCTAAATAAAGCGGGCTGTAAATTGATAAAATGGTTAGCAGTATAACATCAGCTTCAGACTTTGAAACTGATGTTGCTCCAATACTGTTTCTCTTTATTGATTGCTCTGTTTTCTGCTGGTGAAAAGCTGTACAAATCAAGATACTCAGATACCAGTAAAGTCAGCCCCTGTATCGTTTCCCTGGTTTCTGTGGTTGCCAATGTCAAATCACACGGCAAGATTCAGCGGCAAATGGAAAAAAATTGAACCATCATAAAATCTGACAGCAGCAGCAGCGAACCTCTCCAAGATGCTGCTGCTTTGACCTAGGTACATTTACATTGTTATACATTTATATAGACAGCAGCAAATTCTCACTGTCTGAAAGCACTTCACCTGTTAAAACTATTTCAAGTTTCCAGACAGCCATCGCTGTAGCTGGATACGCTGCACAGAAGTGTTGGTCAAATGTATAAACTGTCATCCATCATGTAATTACACCATGTAGCTCCCTCTAAAAACATACATTGTTGTTTTTTACATTCTATAACTCTGTAATCTTGCTGCCATAGTTAATGCCAAAATACAATATCTTCCATCTAAAAATGTAATATTTTAATTCTGGTGGTAAACTAGCTAAAGACTATAACTAGCAAATTTTTTGAGCTATTCAGCAGGAACCAGTACAAGTCAATTTTTCAACATGTCAAGGTAACATTCACACTGAGGCACCTTTGATTTGTTATACTGGTATACTGTATGCATGATTGAAGGAATGTTTTTTACCATACGGCTGCCCATTTTCTATCAGTCTGTTTAATCTATTTCTGCTTACAATATGAGCTGCATCCCCAATACCTTACAGGAACATCCACGTCCAATTCATTTGCCCATAATCAGTCTGGCATTGACCAAGGTCAAGGTCTGCTGCACTTTCTGCAAAAGTGAGACAGAATAAAAAGCTGTTGAAAAGTATCTTATGCTTACCATATAATGTATAAACTTAGGCTTTGTACATACAATGGTGTCATCTTTCATAGTCCAAAACACCTCATAGGGCCTAAAAAACCCAAGATGACTAGGTGATGCATAGCTTTTTAAAACCTCAATTAATGTGCGTCTACATGAATATAGCTATATTTGAATTCAGACAACAGTCCCCCAGAATCATCCAATGTCATGTGGTTCAAACTGTCTGGTACAGAGGTTCAGCCGTTATTGGTGAGTTCAGTTTCATCTGGACAGAGTGCTCATCCACTTTTATATTTTCATCATTGTGTGGAGGAGATTTTTGGGCCATTGAGTGCACTGTGTCAGCCCCAAAATAATGATTATTTTGAGCATGATTCTGTGGTTTCTGTCAGATCCCTGTTCTCTGTTCCAACTTTAGTTTATTATTTAGACTCAAAAGTGTCCTCTACAATAAAAAGTCTTAAAATACTAAGATCTTAGTTTTTTAGTTGTCTGGTTCTCTGTGGTACCAGGTGTGCTCTTTATTTTAAGCCTTACTGTAGCTTCTGCTCTTTAGCTGAGTCCTGTCAGATCAGATGACAAGAGACACGCTCATTGTCAGCGAGCATTTGTTCACTTTTGTGGCTAATTAACCGTATCGTTAAGTTCATCCTGGTCCCTGCTGGGTTTTGCTTTTGACAAAGATATAAAGTGAGTGAGAAGCGGGTCGGGTATCAGGAGTGGTTTAATTCAAATCACACTGAGGCACTCACTGTCATGTGATGGACGATCATATTAAATGTTGAACAGCGTGGATGATGAAACCATAGGCTACTGTAGAAAGGTTCAACATTACCTGATTTACAGTATGTTCTCCATCCACTGACATCAGGCATCAGTCAAAGCTGAAGTCTCAGATGGTATCTCAGGTTTGATTTTGACAAATCTTTGCAAGATGATCCATCTTCCCAGCCCGTCCCAGCCTTTAAAAAGTAGACTAACTATTAGAGAGCAAAGTTTTTTTTAATGCTGCTTTTCTTAGGATCAAATAAATTTAATTGGTGACCCTTCCTTTTACAGTCCCCTAATTAATAAGTTTTACCCGATAAATATATGGTAAATTATAGTATATTGTTGGGAAACTACCACTGATAATAAGTAGGTAAATACAGAGATACCTTCTCTCTTACCCAACAATCCAAGTTACAATTGTAGGTATCCAAAGTTTATGTTGGTAACAGCTCAAGTTTAATGGTGCACTATCTAGAAATTAAGATAGTACTTTCCAATTAATTACTTTTTTTTTTTACATAGTTATTCCCTCTTTGTGTCTTGACAGGCAGTGGGTTTTTTTATTCAGCTGCACTGGAAGAATCATAACAAAAAGAGGAAATTTGCACTAAAAAGACTAACTTTTAAAGATATTGACTTGATTTGACTACTTTGGATGGCTGAAGCCTCATATTAGCATCAAATAAACTTTTAAATACATTTTTGTAAGAAAGGAGGACTGAAGATTTTGTCCCCCATCACTTATACTGACAGCCTATTATGAAAAGATCTCTTAATGGCCAGTATGAACAGGAGGAATGATGACAGTGAGCAAAACCTGTGTCAATATTCATACGGGGCACCTGACTGTTGTTTTAAGAAAGACTTGAAAAACTAATTGGCATGATAGAGTTGCTGTACTTAAAATTTCGAGTTGCAGTTGTGATGAGACTTCAATGGGGACAGCTTTTATGTGAATTCATTTGCACTAAATGCAGCCTGTATTTTGTAGCAATCAACCTCTACTTGCTGCCATCATTAGCCAGCAATTACTCACACTAATGAAATCACTTATTACTGTGATTCCCAAAGCCATAAGTAAGGAGTATATTTAAGAGAAGGTGGAAGAAGAGGTGTGATGACTGAGATGAAGAGTGGGGGAATGGGTCTGTGATTGAGAGTAGAGATGTGAGAAAGGGAGAGAAAAGAAATTGCAAGATAGAGGGATTAGTGTAAGCAGGTAGAGAGGTAGACTCAGAGATTAAGTGAGTGAGATAGACCGAGGGAGAGAAGGCCGCTGAATCAATGAGCTAGTCGATAGCGAGTGGGAGAGATGTGATGAGAGAGAAAAATGGCATGGAGTAGGAGGAGGAAAATGCCCCCTGTTGTGTTGGAGCCCCGTCGAGAAAAATGGCCCCAGAGAAAATGAGAATCCAAGGCACTCCACAAGTGATTGAAAAAGCCTGTTTTATTTTGGCTTATCATCTGGAACAGGTACAGATTCAAGATAATTTGGTGACAGTTATTCTCCCAGGGATATACAGGAAAAATAATCAGGTAATAGAAGTTTCATGTGTTATTTGAGAAATTATTAAGATCTACAACCAATAAATACTTAATCTCAGTGGGAGCTTAATTATTGTGGTTAAGATGATAGACAGACAGTTGGATAGATATGACGGATGGATGCACCGAAGGCAATAAGCGTTATTACAGTTGACAGCTGATGATTATAAAGAAACTCATTCCAAAAAAACACTATCAAGAGAGTAAAAGTGTGAAACTGACTTTAAAGTACACTTCCAGTCCGCAGCTAAAAATAACTAATTGCTGAGAGTCATTATACATACCCGAGAAAGACTTTTTATTCAGTAGAGCTCTCAAAAGCTCAGGTTTTGTGTGCATGATTTTTGAAATGTTTCTAAAAGATGGGATTTTTACAAGATCACGTATCTAACAACCACTGTTGCAATTATTCACAGTTGCACTAATCTGCCTCAGCTCAGAAATACTCAAGGTTAAAATGATTCAACTATCAATATCTAGTAAAAATCAAAATTTCCAAAAGCATAAATGAAAAATACTGTGTACCACAAGGCAGTTCTGTAATGCTCAAACATGCTTTTTCATAGGAGCCAGCCTCAGGTGACAGATCAAACTCACCCAAGTCAGAGTCACTCATTACTTCTTGAAAAAGTGTGAGTGCCAAAGGTACAAATATTTCTAAATACCATATATAATGGATTTCTGCTAGTTCACAGCTGGATAGGCAGTTGTTTGCTGGTGAAATGTTTGAAAACTCTGAAATATGAACTAGCATTTCAATGGGAATAAAAACAAATTAGACCAACGATCTGTCCAAAGTCAAAGTTCGGCGTATAAACACAACAGGCTGTAACTTGAACTCCAGCAGGGAGCGTTTGTAAAAATCCGTATCACATCTTTTGCATGCCCTGTTACACCATCTATAAATTGTTCTCTTCATTAATGCAAAGTGGAGTGAAATCAGCGAGCCATGCTTAACAGATAATCATGACATCAAACCATCTAAGACGTTATGTGTGCAATGCCAGCTGCCTTAGTTAGGCTACAAACAAATTACGTGTTAGATCTCATTCATTTTCATATTTTGAAAAGGTGGCAGTCCATAGTTAAATGTGAAGTTAATGTAAGTGAATGAACACAGATGTTTTTCACTTTGCTGATTAGTGCATGTTCTTTTCTGTTTTATTTTGCTCTTCGCACATAGATGAGGAGGGATGACTCATGGCAGCGTAATGGAAAGTACATTTTAAAAACTGTAAACACAGTACATGTCATTGTTAGATTCTTACAGCCAAATGGACCCTCTAGCGTAAACTATTAAATTTTGCATTCAACCTCATGTGCAGCAAGTACAGTATTACTGACAGTCTACAGTACGGCATAAACAACACCATATCTTGCCTGCTGTCAAATTTGCCAGCATCATCACATCTCTCCAGCTCCCCGTAGCCTCCTCCTGTATCACCAGCAGGATTTCATCAGTGGTGACTCAGCATGTTTACTCATCTGATACAACTTCACTTATTTGCCCAATTTTAAAGTAAATGTTTTGTATCACAGACTCTGCCACAGCTATGTTTGGTTAAGATTTAGAGACAACACCATGTTGAGCACAGATTTGTCTTTAAAACTCAAATCTGTAATATGGAAATGCTTAATAGTTTGACAATAGTGTTAGTTTAGCTCTCAGTATATGTCCTATTTGTGACCCATTTTTAATTTTAAATTCAAGAAGTGATTAATACAAAAAAATAGTCATTAGAGTTGTTTATAATATTCATGAGCTGCAGCTCTTATGTGGCTTGACCATGCAGAGGATGCATCTGTACTGTAAGTGAGCGTGGCCCTGCTTTAAAAGCCCTGCAGGTTGTTTCTATGGCTTAAAAAAAAACAGTTAATTGCCAAGTTCTGCCCACACAGGCTTCATAACCTATTAGAAATGGTATCAGCTGGAAAGTTCACACTTGCTGGCTGACATTTTCTCTCTCTCAACAACGAAGATATGAATTGCTGCATTGATCGAAAACTCCTTGGGGCTACTGTAAGTCCATCGGGGTCCCCTGTGTCAACAACTTTGACCTGTTCTGGGCAAGGCCTTCCCTTCTCAGCGAGATGGTCTCCACCCGTACAGGATGGGGGCCCAGCTGCTCTCAGACAACATAAACACCTGCCTCAGACATTTATGTTTTTATACAGTAGGAAACTATTCCTCTGGATTACTGTCTCCTATTGTTTATTCTATTGGTACGATCATCATCATTATTGAGAGAGTTACAGAATATAAATAGCTTGGTATATGGAGAGATGACAAATTCACATTCAGATTTCATATAGACAATCTTGTCAACAAATTACAGCAAAAAAAAATGTTTTTTATATAGCAGTCGAACTAACTTCCCCATGTTTTGGAGGAAAAAAAAGCTGTTTTTCTCTCTGTCTTGGATTATGGTAATGTGATTTGTAGACATGTCTCTACCTCTACTCTTAAGCCCTTGGATTCTGTTTATTATTCTGCCCTTAGGTTTATTACTGGTTGTGTTTATAGCACTCATCATTGTATTCTGTACGAAAAAGTTAGGTGGTCTTGTCTGTCTGAGATACGTGATAAGCATATGTATTTATTTATCTACAAGGCCCTTATTGGGAAGCTGCAATCTTATATCACAACTATGCTTGATTGTTCCTCTGGATGACTGGGTTTTACTACAAGTCCCAAGAGTTTGCACTGAGTTTGAAAGATCTGCATTTTGTTTTTATGCTCTTTTTATGCTCGCCTGGAACTCTCCCTAAAAATTGATACTTTAGTAACTCTTGGACATTTTAAATTTGTGATCACCAGCCACATAACTTCTGTTTGTGCTTGTTTTAATTGATTTGTTTTTATATCTTCTATCTTTTCTTAACTGTTCCTACACTTGTTTTAATTGGTCGTTTTCTTTTATCTTGTATCTTTTATTATTATTTTTATTATACTTGACATCATTGTAAATGAAGGCCAGCCCTCAATGATTTTCAAGTTTAAATAAACTTAATATATTATCTGCTACTGTAATAATACAATGGACAGCAATAGACCACATCTAGGGAGACCACATCTAAGAGGAACAACTTAATATCAATCTCTCTGAAAAGTAGACCGATTCAATGTAATAGCCCAGAGACATTGAGTATTGCACTTTTTAATAAGACATTTCTTATTAATGACCTTATTACGGAGCGCAAACTGGACTGTATGCTTTTAACCAAAACCTGGCTCAGCACTGAAGGACCAGCTGCTCTTATTGAGGCTTCTCCCCCAAACTATAGTTCCTCCCACTCCTGTAGACAAGGGAAAAAGGGCGGTAGGACCACAACTATACTCTCAGCTGCTCTTTCTTGGCAGGGACATATCTTTCCAGAGCCATGGAATTTATAAATATACTGAATTATATGGATTTTACTAAACATGTCACTGGACCCACCCATACCCACAGCCACAACTTAGATCTGGTGATAACACATGGACTTACTGTCGATGTACCTTCCATTGTTGATATGGCTATGTATTATTGTATCATTATTATGTATTCTTGTCAGTTATAGCCTGCACAGCACAGAAAAAAACAGAATGCCTTGTTAAAAAAAACGGTGTCTTACCCCTGAGGTTGATGCAAATTTCATGACCTGTTTAGAAAGTAAACCAGCAGTTATTCTACCCTCCTCATGTGATGATCTGATAAATCACCTAATTACGAAAATTAAGGACAATCATCGACACTGTTGCCCCTGTCAAACGAAAAAAAAGCCAACACTAACAGAGATCCCCCTGGAAAAATGACAAAATTACTAAATTAAAGAGAAATTGTCGTGTAGCAGGACGAAAATGGAGAAAGTCTAAAACATAACATGTCCACCATGACATTTTCCGGGAGCATCTTGGTGTGTATAATAAGGCAATCACAAATGCTAGACAAGCTCATTTCTCCGAACTGATCAGTGATAATCAGAACAATTCATTCAAATCCTCTTCTCAACAATTGACTGTCTGATTAACCCTGTCCCCGTAGACTCTGATGAGCTGTTCACCACATACAGATGTGACGAGTTTTCAGCATACTTCAGGGATAAGATAACCACCATCAGGTCTGGTATTGCTCAGCTAAGGAGTGATACCTTACTCACTATGTTAGGTAACCCTTGAGTCTTTTGCTCGGGTTAATGGTGAAATGTCTATGAAGGTCGTATCATAGTTTAAGTCCTCCACTTGCCCTCTTGATCATATCCCCACCAACTTCTAAGCTATTATTAACTCTTCTTTAGAGACAGGTGTTTTTCCAACCACACTGAAGACTGCTATGGTGAAGAAAACCAACCTTGACTCATCAGCTCACTTTTAGACCAATTTCTAATTTTCCTTTCTTAAGCAAAGTTTTAGAGAAATTAGTTTTTAAGTAGTTAAATGATTTTCTTACCTCAAACTCATCGTGTCCCTTCTCGGCAGTGATGACCCTGATTGATTTGATTTGTGCAAGTCGTCCTACTTGGTCATCAATGTGTTGAAAACCAAAGCGATGACAATAGATTTCAGAACAATTCTACGGTCATCTCTCCTGTGCTGATTATCGATTAGCAGGCTGTGAAGTTTGTGCAGCAGTACAAATTTCTTAGCACTGTCATTGATCACAAGCTGACCTTCAAGCCTCACGTGGATGCTGTGTGTGGAAAAGCCCATCAGCGCATGTACTTTTATCATAAGCTTTGAAGTTTTAATGTTGACAATACCTTCATGAAAATGTTTTATTCCTGTTTTATTGAATAAGTCTTCACATTCTCCTTTGTCAGCTGGTACAAGTCACTTACCCTCAAAAATAGAGACAGATTGCAGGGTATTGTCAAAGTGTGTAGTAAAATTGCAGGCACAACCTTGAATGACCTTCTTCATCTGTACAAGGTTAGGACTTTGATTACCTTGCAAGGCAGCTGGATTCGTGAGATCAAAACATCATCAAGATCAAGAATCCATCTTGTCAGGCTTCAAGTGATACTTGAGTCTGAACCACCGGTGGTCCAGGTCCATCAGCGTCCTATGAAGATTCTCACATGATTTCACAAATCCAGCTGCCTTGCAAGGTAAGACGGTGATAGACAGATGGTTCATCCAATCACCTGCCAAGTATTGGTTCTGTGTAACAAACCAATGTCAATGTGATTTTTATATTGTACTTATTGTCTATTTATTATTGTTGTTGTCTGATGGTTATGTGGTTACTGCTGGCTGCACAACAAATTGCCCCTTGGGGATAATAAAGATCCTTGATCCTTGAATTGCATTTTTGATAAATTTCAGTCAGGTTTTCGGGCCCATCACAGCACAGAAACAGCCTTGGTAAAGGTTATGAACGACCTTAGAACCAACTTGGACACAAAAAAACTCTCAGTCCTTGTTCTCTTTGACCTGAGCAGAGCTTTTGATGCAGTCAACCACAATACTCTCATAGGGTGCATCCCAAGTCTCTTAAATTGCATCCACATTTCCCTTACTTGCGTCTTTTCCTCACGTATTAGTCCCTCCCACCGTGGATGCACGGAGAGACACAAGGAAACCAAGCGATGACAGAGGAAATGAGGAAATTTGTTTTTAAAGACATGAGACGTCCTTTCCTCTGAAGTGTCAAGTGAAGCGATGTCCTTTTCTGGTGACGGCAGCAGCTGATCACAGCTGGATCATCTGTCAGTTGGCTTTAACAGCTGTAGAAACTTCTGATGGAGTTTGTGTCTGTACACATGTACACTGTGATAATATTAATAAAGGTGCAAAGTTATCACTGCCAGCAGCTGTTTCCTCTCTGCAACCTGTTACCTGTTTTGCAAACACCTAAATAAAAACCTGCATTCTGTATTTATACTGTGTACTGTGTCCTGCTCAGATGCACAGCAACCATTTCTATTCGCAGAATGCGTTTATACTATTTATTGATTATTTGCATCTGTATTTTGATAATATGATTATGAATTCATTATTTAATAACCCAGAATATGATCAGGATGTCTTTTGAAGACTGGAAAATATGTATTTGGCTAAATATTTCAGGGAAAATGGAAATTATGTAACTCATATCAAACCATCAGGAACTTTCAGGCTCACAAGTGACTGAATGGAAATGACGATAAATGATGTAAAATATGTATTATATTGTGTTAATAATGTGTTTAACTGTTGTTATGGATAAAATTAAAGTCAGGAAGAGTCTGTCTGTCAGCAAGAAATGGGGGAGAGAATTTTTTGTTGCCCTCAACAAACACTCCTCTAAGAACTATGACATCAACTGTGGCATACCGCAAGGCTCGATCCTAGGTCCAGTCCTTTTCAGTCTGTATATGCTTCCCCTTGGCAGGGTCATCAGGTGACATGGCATAAATTTTCACAGTTATGCTGATGATATTCAACTCTACATTGCTGTGTCTCCTGATAACACAAGCCCTATTGATGCGCTCCATAAGAGTATTTTAGACATTAATGCTTGGATTGGAACTTCTTTCAGCTCAACCAGGATAAAAAAAGGGTCATTGGAGCAGAGGCACAGAGAGAGAAACTGACCTCTAAATTGAAGTCACTCAGTCCCAGACACCATGTTAAAAACCCAAGGTGTCATCATCGTCCATTTCTCTCCCAGACTAATACTAAGAGACTAGTCCACGCTTTTATCACTAGTTGGCTGGACTATTGTGATGCTCTCCCCTCAGGTCTACCAAAAATGTCATAGATCAACTTCAACTTCAGCACTTGCTCATGTGGAAGGAGAGCATCTGTTTTAAAATTGCTGCACTGGCTACCCGTTGGTTTTAGAATTGATTTTAAGATTCTTTTATTGATCTACAAATCACTAAATAGTCTCGCTTCAAGACTACTTGCCTGACATAGTTTTAAGATATGTACCGAGTAGATCCCTAAGGTCCTCTGATAGTTGTCTCATGGTTGCTCCTAGGGTCCGGTCTAAGACCCACGGTGAGGCCACTTTTAGCCACTATGGCCCCAGCCGGAGGACCTGAGGGTGGCAGAAAGTATGTATATCTTTAAGCGAAAACTTAAAACATACCTTTTTAGCCTGGCTTTTATCTAGTGTGTTTATTTCGACTTTCACTTCTACTGTTATTTTTTAGTTTATTATTAGTTTTATTATACTATATTCTATTTATTCCTTTTCATGTTTTTCTTATTTAAACTCATGTTCTTTTGAACTTACTCTTACTTCCACTTTTCATGTTCAGCACTTGGAGTTGCATTTGATGTATGACTTGTGCTATATAAATAAAATTTGATTGATTGATTGATTCAGAACAACAGCTGCTCCTCAGCAGAGATGCTATCGCTGCAGGCTGCATCAGAGAAGTCCCCAGGCGAAGGAGGACACAGTCTTTAACTGAAAGTTTAAAAGTCCTCCTTTAAGCTGTCTGTTCCTGTCTTTCCGTCACTCCTTTGTGACTTAACAGGTTAAATCGATGATGGATTGTGGCCTTCGTCATGATTCGTGGGTTTAGTCTCTTGTCAGGGGAAAAGCTGTCAGTCCCAAAGGTTTGTGAAGTGAATCTACATGTCAGAAAACAGCAAACATCACATCTGACATGTACTGATGTCTCTACCTCTCTCCTCTCTCAGGTGTGTGACAGTCTTTTGTCTTTCAGTTGTCTGGATACAGAACTACTAACACTAGCTACGTGTGTCTGTGTGAGAGAGAGAATTGTGTGCTCAACATTTTCATCCTGTTGTAAATTACAATTTAATTCAATGGGTGCCAAGCATTCAAAGTGTGTGTGTGTGTGTGTGTGTGTGTGTGTGTGTGTGTGTGTGTGTGTGTGTGTGTGTGTGTGTGTGTTGTTGCTGTTGCTGCTGCTGCTGCTGTTGTTCTTTTCTCTTTGAGATCCAGGTAGATAAGTTCTGTCTGTCTCAGCAGGAACATTACATGAAATTGTTAAGCAGATGCCATAACACACACACACACACATACAAATCACCATGTTGACATTCAGACACACACGAGAAATCATTCTTTTTCACACCCACATTAAAATCATTTTGTTGAAACTCGTACTTTTATACACACACTCCCCCACACACAGTTGTTCACACACTCTCTCATACTCTCTCAACAGCACGTACTCACACAGAAGTGCACACTTCACCTACCCACACATATAGCAGTCACGCATTCACAGTAAAGCACACTCATTCACAATGTGGAAACTGTCCCATGTTCACACAAAACACCCACACACACACTTTCACACACATTACAAATATACACATATCCCAGAGTTGATAAACACCACTGGTTATGTTTTTTTCTCCTGCAGGAGCAATTTGAGCAAAGAAAGGAGGACAGGGGTGACATGCTGTCAGGCAAAATAATGCACCCAAGCCCAGCAGACATTATTGACTCTGTGTGTCTGTGTAGAGAGAGAGTGTGTGTCAATGTGGCTGCTCATGTTTCTGTGTGTGTACATGTGTGCACTTGCCAGACAATCCCCTCTACAATCATCTGCAGTAACACTGCCCCCCGGTGTCAAACTTGAAGAAGTGCAATTGAGAGCAATCACCTCCCTGAGGCGCTTCACATCTAATTATGCTGTCGAATCAAATTTGTTTAAAGTTTATATTACACTGAAGTGTCATAAAGTCCAAACACTAGGAGCAATAATGAAAACAAAAAGAGAGATTAAAGATAATAGCGATAATAAATCATTCCAGTGAAATATTAAAAAAAACAGCATAAGGAGACTGAGGAGCAAACCAGATCAAAACAGTGAACAGCAATAAGATGTTAAGTGTTTGTGATCATGCAACAACTGTTAGAGTTATAGACTGTCAAAAACAATTTTTGCTTTAACCTGTCAATATATATAATGTTGAGTATACTAGAACTTTTTTAAAATTGAAAGTAAAGGCTTGAGTCTGGACCAGATCAAAATGGGGTCAAGACCACAGTTTTATCCAAGACCAGAGCAAAATAACTCACAATCAAGATCAAACCAGGTCTGAGGAGTGGGAGGTTTAAATTAATGCACAAAGACATTCTTAAAGATCCCCTCCAGACATGTTTTAATGTAAATATACTCTCCTTTGAGACATAACTGGTCTGATTTGTTTTTTCAGTTCATGTTCACTTGCCTTATTAAAATCCTTAAAATGACATCTACTCCATCTCCCTTAGTGAAAAATCCAGAAGCTATGAATATGTAAATATTGTTCATTTCAAAGGTTGAACTCCTGAACATGAACTGAAGATGTCCTCTACTTCACTGAGAAGTCCATTTTCAGTGTTTGTGCATTGCAGGCTTTAAGCTTCCACATCACACTATTGTAAGCTGCATATTGGACCATAATTGGCTCTAAAATGTTTGTGATGTGACAAATCATGCTCTTAATTAAATGCTTTAAACTCAGATATAAGTTGAGCACAGAGAAAAATTCCACTTTCAGCAGATAAATGTGAAAACAGTCTTCCAGTGTCAAACTCTGAGCTTACTGTGCAGAATGGTGTTTGTGCAAACATCCAACTGAAGGAATAATAAGCAAAACACATTTTTGAGAGGAGGGGGGGCTTTAAGGATGAACAAAATGTTGATCTATCTCTATATTTTATCTATTTTACCATTCATTTAACATGCATTTAGTGTTAAATGAATTAAATCATGCAAAAAAAAACTTAAAGGATTGTGATATAAAAGGCTTTCAGCAGGTGCACTCATCCACCGGAGATTTATTTTAATGTATGCGTTAGATTTTATTAAAGGATAAGTTGAGAAGTATGTTTAAACACAAGCTTGTTCCTCCAGCACTAGTTCATACATAAATAAACTGTGTCACAAATAGTAGTGAGCTTTTAAAATCTCAGCTCATTTCATATGTCTCTAAAAGATTGATGCTTACACTCTTAAGACTCTTAAGACTCTTAAGACTCTTAAGACTGTTGCAACCTGCAGCTCTAGTTTCAGATTTAGAAGATAAATATGCATCATTCCTCTCTTCAGACAAACACCAGCTCTGCTAATACTCGATCTGATCTTTTCATATGTCAACAAGATGCAGAAGGATACGAAGATGTTTCTAAAATCATAAATACACATTCTTATATAACATTATATACAATATACTCTATTGCTTTGAAGAAACACTTTGCAATCAGCTTCAACCATTTGCTTCTGTTACCTTTGTAACATCTTGAAACATTTATTGGTCAGTTTAACGTATAACAGGTGTGCAATCAGGTGCAATCTGAGGCTTTACTTTTAAAAAAAACAAAGTTAATGAATCAAAAATTTGTTGAGTCCCAGATGTTGAAGATCCATCAGCATGCGAATCCACCGTAATAAAGCACTGATGAATTTTCTAAATGTTTTTCTGCTCTCATCCTGTTTCCTGAAAATCTGCATCAACCATTAAAAACAAAATAACTGACAGCTTATCATCACATCATTAACTTCACTCATTAAACTTTACAGTAATTCTTTATTTGCTGGCTGCTCCGTGTTGGCTTGAGCACATCAAACAGCTGGCATTCATACACACACACACACACTCACACTCGGGGGTGTGAATGCTGGAGTTGTCTGATCGGTGTTGCATCTCCGAGGCTTTAATGCACAGTCATTTCTGCCATCCAAGAACCATTGCAGTCTCTCGATGCCTCCACATTTTCTAATTTCACCGGGTTAATTGCTCTCTCTGCTTCTTCTTCATAGCTCAAAGTTTGAGTCATTAACATGGCAACAGTAATTCACATTCTTTCTGCTTGCTTAAGCCGTTACTCAGCTGTAAACCAATCAGTCAGCTGTATTCAAATGAGAGAGAAAATGACTGTATATTTCATGAAATAGATTTTCTGCCTGAAACAGTTGCCTTAATGGCTCTCTTGGGTAAGGAGTTGTGGAGGGAATAATTCACAATCTATGTCAAGGTTAGAGGAACATTTATATTGGTTAATCCAGCCTTGAATGGAATTATCATATTGTGAAAAAGTCATTTAGATTGCAGCTATAATGCATTCATGAAGTTTCTTAGTAGCAACAGTAAGACATGACACACACTGTAATTTACGTTCATTTTAAAGCGAGAAGCGTTCCTTATACTATGATTGCTAAATCCACTGTTCAATTCCAGCTGAGGACCTTTGTTGCATGTTTTACTTCTCTTTTTCTCTCCTTTACCATTTCCTGTCTGCATCTCTGCTTGTAATAAAGGCCAGAATACAAAAATAAAAAAATTAAAACCTAATTTTACTGGAGATGGAAGGAGGGAATGAAAGTTCATAGATTTTTCAATGAGGGAGATGTAATTTTAAGGATTTTTGACAAGGTAGCTGAACTTTTTGGGGGGGGGAAACATGTCAGACATAATTTATTGTTCCCAAAATATGTCTGGAGGGGATCTTTAATATATTGATGCATTGACAAAGTTGGTTGTGTTGTCTATTTTTAACAGGCCTCCCTACACTGAACATCAGTGATTTTTATTTCAATATACACCCATCTGCATAGCCCACAGTTAGACCAAGCCATTTCTCTTGTGACTGTAAATATCTCATGTTTTCCTCAGTTATATGTGTCCTGGTTTGCTGATTCCAGCAACTGCTGGAGGCACGATTTGTTTGGTGATCATGGAGTCTGGCTCTGCACTCTCTGAGATGATCAACACTGATGCACGCTGCAGCTGATTGGTTGGTGTTAACAGTATTAGCTGATCGCAGCAATGCAAAAACCAAACCCGTTGGTGATTTAGTTCCATTTAGAATAGTGTTTCTTTTCTAAAGAAGTGGCAAAAATCACCAAATTGCTGTCAGCAAACTCACCACATTTCACCAGCACTACCATTTTGTTGTGAGATCGATGTGTCATCAGTAGTTTGTCGACCATCAGTCAGTCTCAGACTTATCTTGTCCAATTCTCCTGCTGCAAGAGAGCACCGATCAAGCCCTGATGCAGCTGCCAGACCTTTACAACAGGGCAAATGAAACTGAATGAGCGAGCAGTTTACTGGCGTCATTATACTCAGATTATTTGGCTGATGAAGTTCTTAAAATGTTAAAAGTCAGATTTCAGTGTGAAGTTTCATAGCACTGCACAACTTTTTAATTCTTCATGTTTGTATTAAATATATATGAGTATGATACTTTTATTGTCAACAAATTCCATGGAAAGACCAACAAGTCTTGCCTGTGTATTCATAGCCTAATATATCTTATTTCTTTGCACCATAGAGCTCCATTGTTGTCTAAAATCTATTAAAAAAACACATCAGTGAACAGTTGCACTGGGTGACATGTTTCTTTTATTACCAAGAATTCCATCACCACTGTAATTTATTTCCTGCATTCACCATGCCATGCTACCGCTATAAATACTCACTAGAGCACCAAATGTGTATTAATCCGCAGCTGAAAAGAGTCCCTTAACAAATGCACCATTTACTCCTCTTTGAGTAAAATTTGCTGAAGAATACAGTGCCCAGCAGAAGCTAAATGAAGCTATATGTATATTTGTGACTGTTTTGTTTTTCAAGAGTGATGTCTTCGATAGAGACGAATAGTTTCGGATTCAGGGAAGGGAAGTCAGAAAGAATTTAGACAAGGACTAATGGATTTTGTTGACAATAAGAAAATATTGGATAATGCCAGCCTTACCCTCTAAGAAACATATAACCACTGTATGGAAACTGAATAGTAAGGTCTGTTAAAATGAGAAACAGAATCCACAAAAAATCCAGTAATATATTTAATAAATCCATTTGATTCTTCTCCCTTAGTACATATTCTAGAGGTCCATGGTGTTGTTTCAGCAGTCATCCAGCAGA
Source organism: Thunnus thynnus (assembly GCF_963924715.1). Classification (NCBI taxonomy): domain Eukaryota; kingdom Metazoa; phylum Chordata; class Actinopteri; order Scombriformes; family Scombridae; genus Thunnus; species Thunnus thynnus. The sequence goes on from NC_089531.1 coordinate 7,509,708, forward strand.
GAGAGCAGTTAGCTGCACAGTAAGATTGTATCAGAGTTGGAGACAGCAGCAAGAGAGAGAATCAGAAGGAAAGATACAGATGGAGAGGGAGTATCACAGAGAAAAGGGCAGAGAGAGAGAGACCGAGGAGGTGGAGGATAAAGGTCAGGAGGAAGGGGAGGAAATGAGTGAGAGCTCCTTCACGCCTCATCACACACTGTGAGTGAAAATGTCTCTCCAGGTACAGCTGAAGGTCACAGACACATGCAAACAGGAAGGACAAGGAGGATTCTGCTCGTCCTCCCTTCTCTCTCATTACTGCCCATCATTTTACAGCCGTCCACAGCATATATTAACATACATGAAATGTGAAATTCCCTCCTACAGCCTGACATCTTTCTGCACAGCAGCAAAGTGATGGCTCCACCTTGTGATGTAAGACATTATGCAACACATGTAACTCACATTGTTGCAAGCATACGGCACATTTGGGAATTCATGCTCTTATGTGCACTGAGGGAAACTATGAATTGATTTTAGTGTCATAACACAAGATTTTGATCAGGATGCATTTTCTTATTTCTGATGCAGTGATCTCCAACTGATCTTTAAAGACGCTCTTTTTTTATCATTGATATATATAATTTAGAGAACAAGAATAATTGCATTGACAATCACAAATAACAGCTCTGCATACTTCTGAAAAAGTGGAATATTGACCCTTTAATTGTCTCCAGTTACTCATTTCTCCATGTCTCCATCAAGGCTCTTTGGAAAGGTCCGTTGCTAATTGAATTGTTGTGAAATAGCCAGTGTTTTATATTAAGAATGGATCACATGATTACTTGTAGGCTATGTGAAACTGGGTGTCTCTGCAGTTCTCCTCAACTCTATGGAGCTTTATAGCATCTATTAACTGATTGTTTAACTCTCAGCGCTTGGCCACAGCAGGCAGATGTTTTTAGCAAAAAAGCCCCAAAATCCTTCTGTAGGCTGACAGAACAAGTGTGACTAGCTGGTGATAGTGTGTAGGGCATTTAGCAGCTAAAGAGCCAGAAGAGACAGAGCTGGTGTAGACCAAAAACAGAGCTAAAATGAATATCAGTGGTTAGAAACACAACTTCAAATGAATGCTAATGCTGCTCTATGTCTGCTGGACGTGTAAAAAGGCAACTGTTCGCTAATAAGTTTACTAGATCAACTTAAAAAGTGATGTCAGTGTTGTGTTCACAGCCTCCATGTGGCCAAAAAATCAGTTTTTGCAGGTTTAAGATCAAAGATAAGGGAAGTAATCTTGGTTTAACTTTTGGTGGCAGCCTCAATTTTGCATGCTAACTGTAGCCTTCTTAGCTCAAAGGAAAGCTGAGTCTATGCGTAACCGAGGCCGACAAAGAGCAACTTAAAGGATGTTGAACCTTGTGCAGTTGACTGACTCCGACTCAGAGACAAGTATTTGAAATTATTCATGTAAAAATTATCTTTATTTGGAAAGCTGTCGGAGGCACACGGAGCTTGGCCCGATTTCCTCATTTACCAGGATCTCTAACGAAGCTGGTAAATCCACAGTTAGCATGATCCATGCAGCCACATTTATGGGAAATGTACAAGGTTGAATTATCCTTTGAAGTGATGTAGAGCTTAGCATGATAATTAACAACGTGCCCTTCCATTTTGCACCAACGTCAGACTTTATATTTTATCCCCACTAGTTGTAATGATCTCAGAATTGCAAAGTTTCACCCTGTATCTTCTATTTTTGGCATGCAAGTACCATTACAGCCTTACGTTCCCACCAGTATCACTGTGGACCTTTGGATCTTGTCTCTGCTACAAATGTCCACATTAGCTGGGAAGTCCAGGTAGAGAGAATGAATAAGCAACTTTCTCATCTGCCAGGAGAATCACCAACAAAGTCCTCTGTGTGCAAAGCTCTGCAGGAGTTATTCTAACAAAGCAATACTCAAATGGCTGATGGATGCTTCAACTGCAGGTTTCAAGCTGTCAGGCAAAATAATACAAATATTCTGTTTAATAGGACAACATGAAGTGATTCATATTTATTTGTGTCATATGTGTAGCACATAAACAACACTTAAGTGTACATTTGTCTGTCTTTTAGTGATATTAAATCGTACCTCAGCTGAGACTTTCATTCTGCTGTTGGCAATAAGTGAATAGGAACTCTTCCTCTTCTGTGTCACACCTCTCTCTCTCACCTTTGGGTAGTGTATCATCGATCACTGCCTCCTGCCTTCTGCTCATGCATTTATCCCTGTGTCGCTCCCTATCGCTCCCTCTCCTTTTTATCCTTCAAATTTCCCTGACCAGGCATTTCAATGGGCTAAATAATTGCATGTGATATTGTTCTTGTCTTGCCAAAACAGCTGCTGGTTTCTTCAGGCTGTACTGCACTGTGGGTTCAAATGAATCACACCAGACGTGCGTAGCCATTGAAATGCCTCAATACAGGAGCTTAATGAGCTCACAGCAAAAAGCTCTCACGGAGAAAATGGTGCTCATAAAGGAAAGATGGTGATGGATAAATACAGCAAATTATGATGTTGCTTAATAGACTGAAATGCTCGCTGTAATAACTCTTCATAATTTCTTCATTTTAAGCTCTAATTCCCACAATTTCTTACTGAAAGAGACTCTTAGGGCACCATTTTTCTGTATGAAGACATTTTTATGTTCTGGCAAATCGATATTTGGGTTTGGCTCCTCTATTGTCTAATACTAGTATATTAGACGCCTATTAATCTGATATATATGTGAGTATAACAGTTGAACTCATCACCCTGGTAAAATACAGTCCCTGATTTAACACTGTGCAGCTATTTAGTTTTGTTTCTTGCAGGTGGTAGAAAAGGCAACAGAGGATCTAGAATATTTCTGAATAGATGATTAGATCTGCAGGGCTCCTGGATCCTAATAATTTGTCCTCTCTGTTCTGCTACTCACATAAGAGCAGAAGTAGTCAGATTTCCTGCATTAAGAAACACAAAATGAATATGTGCGAACATGCCTGTTGCTGCCTGTGTACAAATTCAGTGTGCTGGAGTCTGCGAGGGGAAAATTAGGATGCAGGATGCAGCATCATCTCAGAAAAGTGCGCCATCTTAACTGCAGTGATCCCAGAATTCCTCACCACATAATTGCTCAGTGTCCCCCTCCTCTACTCCATTTTTCACATCTCCTTACAGCTTCAGTGACTTCATTCTGTCTCCTTCATTCTTACACACACTCTCATCTCTCAAATGACACCCTCATTCACCGATCTTTCTCTCTTTTCATTGTCATCATTTGTCTCTCCTTCCCATCCTTCTCTCTCTCTCTCTCTCTCTCTCCTGTTTCTTTCCCCCCACACTCTGAGGATGAGGCGAGGGAAAACTGTGATAGTGATCTCCATGGAAACAGCCCAGCAACAGGCTGGATCCTGTCAACCAATCAGAGCCTGCTCTGGCCCTGTCTCTCATCCAATGGTAGAGGCAGGGGGGGGGGTGTGTGGGGGGGTTGTGGGCCCGTCAAGGTGAATGCTCAGGGAGGCGTGATAAGGAACACTTACTTCCTGGTTGGACTGAGCACATCAACATCTTAGAAGATGCCAAGATGTAGAAAAAGATTGATTTTCTTTTATTTAAAGAACAGTTTTTAGGTTAACTGAAGCTCTCTGTTATAAGAGTGAGAGAGGAAATTGATGTCATTTTTGAACAATGAAGTTTCTTGAGTAGTGGGAAAAAAGTTACACCAGCTGTCAGTAAACAAGATGGATGATAAAAAAAATTAGAGCTGTTGAAATTTTCAATAAATCCCATTCAATCTAACTGGGACTCTGATCAAGTAATAGGGAAGCCTTCTACAAAGGATTATGGGACATGTAGCAAACACTGACCCATCTTTGGATACAGCTCCTAATATGCAGTTTGCATAATGTAGCTTTACACTTGTAAAAACCCACAAACCTTTTCTATCAAGTCAAGTCAAGTCCATTTTTATTTCTGAAACCCAATATCACAAATCACAACTTTGCCTCAGGCAGCTTTACAACATCCTCTGTCCTTATACCCTTGATTCTAATAAGGAAAAACTCCCTCCGAAAAAGCTGTAATGGGAAAAAATGGAAGAAACCTCAGGGAGCATGAAAAAACAGGATGACAAAATTATAGACAATATGATGGGGAGAGCCTTGAGGAACTTCCATTTCAAACAACTCTTCATTTTCTCTTCCTCCCCCTCATTTTTTGTTCCAAAGTACATATCCGTTGTCAGATAAAAACTAACTTCAGTATATGAAATCCTCATAGAGGAGTACAGGCAGAACATGAGGGAAACATTTGCCAAAGTTTCATTGGGTGTTCAGCCAGATACTGTCAGCTACAGTTTATCACAACGACGCTATATTCTTGCATAATTGGATATGTAGCAAACCACTTAAGAACAGAGAATTCAACCCATCAATTTGTTCCAGATGAGAGGCTGAAAAATACTTATCAAAAAAAGGGGGACATTCATAATTTTTGAAGATCAATTATAGGAATATGTTAAGTGACTGCTGGCTGTTTCCCTCTTTTTCTAATTTTCTCCATCACTTCCAGTTATCCACGCTGTCAAAGTCCCTACATTCACAATTCTGACATCACCGCGTCTGACCAATGATCTTTCTACACGCTTTAATCGAGCTAGTCAGTCCCTGGATGCTGCTCTTTAAATATCACTGCAATCCTGTCTTTCAGAGCTACGGTAGTATCGCACAACCCACCACCTCCCCCGTCACCACTGTGACCGATGCCAACTGGAAGTGTCCATCACCTACCTGATGGCTTCACTCCACCACGATGCTTCACATTAATAGAGTCTAATCACCAAAGTCTCTCTTCTGTTACTAACCTCTGATACATTTCCAATTAACTGAACTCCCCTGCTTCTCTTTTTTTAATGTGTGCTTTCACCATATTGATCCTTGTCTTGGCACTTTCCTTGAGAGATCAGCAAATCTAGTCTACCTGTCAAAGCTTTGCACAAACGGCCAGAGTTAACAAAAGCTACGCAGACAGTTAGTCATTTCACACAGTGAAATTCAAGGATCGATAGACAAAGAGGCCAAAAGGCAGCCAATTAGGGAAATGTTAGATGCATAACTGACAACTAATTAACATAAGACTTTGTCCAGAGTCCAACTAGCTGTCACTCATGCCCCTACTACTTGGGAATCAGTAGATAGAGATGATCAATCTGAACAACCAATCAGGACACAAAGAGTGTCAGCACCAAGGCTACATCTGAGACTGTTAATACTGCCGGACAGGTAGAGCTGAGTTGAACCATCGAGTACTGTGTTGGTTCAAAGTCCAATTTACAAGACAGTCTTGTTTACACTGGCAACTGAGAATCCAGGCAGCCAACTAAATGAGTGGAGTTACCCAAGGCTTAATTCTCTGACATCTTTTGTTCAACCTTTTTCATGCTTCTTTAGTTCCACATTTTGATAAATAGTAAACTTTCTTCCTACAACTAGACAGCCAACACTCAAATTTACTTTACTCTTTCATCAAAATGCGTCACCAAATTCCACAAATTAATAACTAATATGTGCCAATTTTCTGCAACTAAATAAACAGTTAAAATCAAGATGGTATGAGGTTTTCAAAGAAGAAAATCTGAATCTTAGTGTACAGTCAAGAACAACAAAATTCAGCCAGTTGTCTTCATGGAAATATAGCAGCAATTGTAGGATTTGTGGCTAAACATGACATTTAACAGTCACTTAGCACATCTTTGGTTGACAATTCTAAGTCAGTGTTTGGTCAAATATGAATTAAATTTGCAGTGTAATAATCTTCGCATAAATGCTTTTATTCACAGCAGAATAAGCTTCATCAAGGACTAGTGAACATGAAAACACTGTAAGATCTCTGCACTCATTTTAAACTGCATTTCATTTGTCACTCAGTGGTTTAGGAGTGAAAATTCTCTACATTTCATCCTCTGGCTGAAAATAACACAGCAATCTCTAAACCTAGAGTGAAAGCTTTCATGTTTTCACTGCTATGTTTTCCTGAGATATTGTGCACTTTTTACCGGCTATTTTTGTCTGTTCATTTTCTTTTCTTCTATTTTGTTTTTTAAATGCCTTTTAAAATTATTTTCCTTTGTGAGTTCTTTAAAACAAAGGCTCTGCATATAAAATGTGCTATATACTGTAAATAAACATATCTAACCTTAAATCACATCGACATTTAATAGGAAACGCACCTAAATCTGACAACCCGTCACTTAAACTGATGTGACTTGAAAGTCTCCTGTTATTCCAGTTTTAAACCACATTATTTATACAAGTTGGTGTCATATATTCTTTCACTGGTCGGTTTCAGATTTCATGTTTTTGATAAGGTGGATAATCTGCTTTCAAACTGAATTCCTCTAAATGTCAGCTTAAGCGAATATATATGTGTTAAGAGGCTCAGGTGTTGTACAGGCGGTTCCCCTCAGTCATCCATTAAAGAAACAGCACACCCATTATCCCTCCTCCTAAAAGCCTTAAGTCCCCCCCGTGTTGCGTAACACTGCAGTTAAACTGGGCTTTGAAAGCATCAGGCATCATCACAGGAGATTTTTCTCTGTCGGTCATGTGTCACTCAGCTGCTGCTACTGCTACTGCGTCTCACTGAATTATTGATGAGTTAAAAAATGTATGAATGTCAATACATTAATAAGCTGTAAATATTTGTACATTTGTGTATATGAAAGAGAAACTTATTGTGTGTTCCTATGAATGTGTGACTCCCATTACGTGTGCATGAACCTGTGTGTGTGTGTGTGTTTCTCTCATTATCCAAGCGCGTGTGTGTCACTATGTATGTGTCGCCACTGCTCCCGGGCACAAGTGTGTTACTACCACATTCCGTGCCAGTCATCTCCCGATCACATGACACTGCCAAGTCAGGATACGGTTGCTAGGCAACACCCTCTCGTCCTCCCTCTTTCAGTCCATCCAGCAGTGATTGCGTGGGTGGGTGGGTAGGGTGGGGGGGTGGAGGGGTGAGAGAGAGCGACGTTTATTTATAGAAGCCGTGGCAAATGAGGGGGAATTACGTGTTGAGTCTAAAATTAAACTTGCCATCTCCCTTTCTCTCTCTCTCTCTCTCCCTCTCTCTCTCTCTCTCTCTCTCTTTTTCTTTGCTTGCTCTCTTTCTCTCTCTCTCTGTTTTTTTTTCTTTGCTCGCTCTCTTTCTCTGGCAGATTCATTCATAGATGCAGCGAGGGGAAGGTTGAGATATGATGACAAGGATGCATAAGGAGTGTGGGAGTGTGGGAGTAAGAAGCAAGAAGATCTAGTTGTGAGACATTGTCCAATCAATACAGTAAATTCATATTATATCCAAATATAAAAGATTATATACATCATCAGGACACATCTTCAAGTCCACCCATTGCAATAAAAAATATGTACACATTTGCATTTAAATGTAATTTATACTCTAATCCACATATTTATAAGTTGCACAGCAGCAGAGATTTGCTGCCTATCAACAAAAGTCTCTACAACATAAACCATAAACTACTAAATCATAGACTTTCTCCATTAACACTCCTGTCACAGCTGCCTTCACCCAAAGTTAAATCACCCTGCGGTTTCCACATCCCACAAGTCCTGTGAAGAGAAACCATTTTAGATGTTGCTGTGCAGGAGCTGGTGTTAAAATGGAGAGCCCATCATACTGTAACCACAGCTGTCCTTGTAATGGATGGATGGGATCTGCAGGATGACAGGATGACAGGGGTAGTGGGTGGAATAAAAGATGTGTAGACACAGAAGTAGAGAGTGAGTAATAGGTGTGTAGAAGAATAGTATGGAGAACAATGTACAAGGAGAGATTGAAAGATACATGTAAAGGCAGATACTATATGTATGTAACATTCAATTAACATCAATATACTGATGTTTAGAGGAGCTACAGTTTGTGTATTTGTAGTGAATAAACTGTAGTGTAAAGATGGTTTTTCTGTTGTTAAGCATGTGAAAAGTGTTGTTTTCTTCACAGGTTTGTGGTGAGAAATTTTAGTCGTGACTCGTTTGTATTGATTCATGGCTGAGTTCATTCCACAACGATTAGAGAAGCTTTTCGCCGGGTCAGAGCGCTCGTTCTCATTTTGAAAATTACTTCTGAATGAAAATGAGTTTCAATGACAACACTGCATTGTTTGCTTTTTTCTCATGTTGTCTCTTTATGTCCTTTTCTTTCTGTTTACCGAGTCTGTCACTGTTACGATAAGACAAAGTCAGGCCCGTTCAACCGCTCAAAACAAACAGTATAACAACACCTGAACGGTCCAGCAATTAGCAGTTTATGATGCTGTTTCACTGTATTACATTTTTGTGTCCACTCCCTGTATATGTACAGAACATGTCACACAAAACAAATGTGCAGACATTACAGAATGTGTCCCAGTGCTGCTAACCCCCATTACTCTGGAGGAAAGGTCCAGTAACCTCATCAGAGTGTGCACTTGTGAGTTTTGCAATATGGGCCAAACAGCTAAATCAAGGTTAAGTCATTCCTCCGGCCTGCACACCTGCAAGAAACACTACTGCATAGTAATTATTATCCCTAATTGAGCATGTGTCCATCAGCAGCCAGTTTCAGGAGTCCTTGAAGACATAAATTAATCACAAATCATCAAGACTGCAGTTGTGTGTAGGATTTTACTAATATCTGACCATCCAAGAATCACTGTGATGAGAGCTACTATATATTTAGCGTGTTTCACCCTGAAAAGCTGTGTATGTTTTATAGAAATAAAACTAAAATGCCATCCAGTGTTCAATCAACGTATAAGTGAAAACACAAAGTTACATATAGTAGTTCATACCGTGCACAGCCCTATATGCCCTCAGTGATATTTAATAATAAATGTCATGTAGTCCTCAGCTCCGGCCGGTTCAGCACATATAAAGCCATCGAAAACCTAATGCACAACACTATAAAATCTTAATGCTCTTACAGAAAGCTACCATTCAATAATAACATTGTTCGTTAATACTTAGGGACTCTTTCTGTCACAGAGGACAGCAGTTTTATGTCTACTGTATGTGAATATATATATATATTTCCATGGCAGTTCTGCAAGACACAATATATCAATATTCTCTTCTTGTACAATAAATGCATAATAAAAATGCAGGAAACCAACTAACATATTTAAGAACGTGAACATGTAACAGATACTGAACTATAACTTGTTTAATGTCTCCAGTTTCCTCCTGGCCCTGCAAAGCCTCAAGTGGCCCTGCAGCGGAAAATCGAGCGATTTTATCTCAAGGTCTTATCAAATCTCCTGCTCCTCGCACCACTGGAGCCATAACATGATGAATGGCCAGTGATTTCCTCTACAAGGTCATCCTGACACCTTTAAACATTTGTGTGTGTGCGCACACACACATGTGTGTGTGTGAGTGTGTGTCAGGAAAACAAAGCTGGTTTTTGTTTGCAGGCCAAATGAAACATCAACATTATGGAAGATAAGGAGAAGGAGAGAGAGATGGATGTCTGAGTTGGCTGCATTACTCAAGTGAGTAGCTGGACAGATCTGAGGGACTATGGTCCAAAATAAACACAGGAACTGAACCTGAGGTACGGATCAACGAAGGAAAAGAAGGGAAAGACATTACTTACAATTGTATTCAACAATCTGGAATCAATTACATTTTTTTTCTAACCTTTTTAATACTGTTTAATACCAAGCTTTAAAACAGTGTCATTTCTTATAAAGTGATAGATGTGAAATGACCCGAGGAAAACAAATTCTGGTACTTTCCAAAAATCATAACTAATAAATTCAAGCTATGTTATGTTAACTAAAGAATGTGGTTCAGTTTTTTTTCTGTGGCTTCACATTAACATTTTGTTCTGAATCATATATTTTTTTTATTTTTCATATTTTTTTGCAATGTACAACCATTATTTTAAAATATATAGATTAAAAATGATTGTCTCACATCATAATATCAGTATTGTATACACCTGGAACTTACATGCTGATATAGCATGTTAGCTGTCATATATCTTAGCCACAGATGTTGACTGTTACGACCCAAGGGTCACAAGGTTTGTGAGTTTCTCAGCGTGGAAAACAGCACTTCTTAGAATCTTTCATTTTTTTAATGGGATCGGCACCAGAATGTCTGCAATTGTGTTGAAATGGTTTACGGGAACCATATGTGTTTGGACCCTGAAGCAGTAATTGAGTGAAGAACAGATGTTGATTCGAAGCTTGTATAAAATGGACTCACGCCACTCCTTTCTTTGTCATTCTCTTTGTAAGCCTTGCCTGAACACTGATGACCCAAACGTTCATATTAAAATGCCTGAACAGCTATCTGTGTCATCTGATCCATTCATTGGGGAAACCAACTATAGCATGCATCTCACTTTTCTTTGAAATATTTACACACTATGGAGTTATGACGGGCACTCATTCAGTCATCTTAAGTACAATATCTCTAATGTAAGGGTAATGTGATTTCATACCGCAATGACTGCAGACAACTCATCTCTTATTCATGATCCATGTTCATACTATCCCTTTTTAAAAATTATCTTTCACTCCTTATCATCTTAATGCTTCTCACCAAGCAGCTATGCACTCCTTTGAAATACTGGCACCACTTGTAGAACTGAACAAAGCAGCATTAGTCTAATTGAAGTCTTTCTGCATTAAAATAAAAGATGCACAATAAAAAAAAAAGCTAAATAATTCATCCAAACACCTAAATGCAAAAACAATGACATCATTAGTGAAAGTAGATTGTTTATTAGTGTAAAATTCATGCCTATTGGTGATAAACTGTTCAGCTATTATATTATTTCAGCTCTTCGGCTGTGTGTGGCGTTGTGGTGCATGTTGCATCGTGAGTCATGTTCCCTTCTGCCTCTCTCACCCTTCCTCACCTCCATCCCCCCCTCCATCTCATCCTCCCTCCCCCACGCTGAGAATTATGCAACACTCTGCAGGGCTGTCAGGAGCGAGGAGTGAAGGGAGGGCTATGTGTATGTGTATGTTGAGGGGGGGGGGGGGGGGGGTTAGATGGATGGAGGAAGAGGAGAGATTAGACTAAAAGAGAGAAAGGCAGGAAAGACTTTTCCTTGTTTATAAAGCTCTTCCTCCATCTTCCTCCCTCCTTCATCACTCCCTCTTCCGCTCTCACACATTCTCCTCGTTCCTTCACTCCTCCTCCATCAAGGTCATCGACAAGGACGGTCTAGCCACATTTTCTGGGCAGTGATTGGCTGTCACAGCAGAGACGGGCCTTAAAGAGACAGCAGAGTAGCTCCTTTCTTTTCTTTTTTTTTTTTTTTTTTTTGGCGAGGACTGCAGCCATCTTTGCCACAGCATGACTGGGGGGAGGCATGACTGTGTTTGACAACTCCTGCCTCACGCTCACGGATTTTCCCAAAATGCCTTTTTTCCCCACCCCTCCTAAAATATTTATCGTGAGCCATTAGAGCAGGTATCGGATGCTATTTTTATTCTGTTTGGGCCTCTAAAGAGAGAGCAAGGTCAGAATGACTTCCTGCCCTTCAGTAACGATTGATCACTTGTTTTGAACCATGGTGTATTTATAGATACGACAGCCCTGTAACATACAACTCCCGGTGCGTAAGCTAGATGGAGTAGTGTTTTTAAATCATGAATTTGAGTGTAGCGTAGCTGAAATAGTTCATTTGAAATTACACCCAATAGCATTTATGGAAATTTCTATTTGGTTTTCAAACTGTGTCTGTGTTAAAGAAGGGACACTAAAGGAGTTCAACAGTTCTATTTTGGTGCACACTTTGTTTTTTACACGGAGCGTCTGAAATAGTGAGGTTCAAATGATACATGACAGATATTAGGGAGACAAACTGTCATTTCATTCTGCAGACCAAACACCATGAGACTGCTAGAAAAGACATTGGGGAAGCTCACAAAACCAGATCAACTCTGGTAAGGCAAAAAAAGAAAAGCAGGCAGATATAGTAGATCCATGCTTACTTGAAAGGCATTTGAAACTCAAAAGAATAAACTAAAACCGCAGCCAAAGAGTCTAAAATGCAAAGACACTGACTTAAAAGGGAGGTTAATGTGGGTTCTTCCTTAGCAAGATACTATGCAATTATTAGGTTATTTTAAGATGTTACAGCAAACGAATCAAACATAATAGTCAAGAAGCTACTTTGTTCTTTAGCTTTTTGATTGTATTCTTTCTGTTGTGTCTGTTTTGCTCATCTTTTGAAGTAGAATATCTTTTTGTAATTCATTTTTACATCGACAGAAAAAAAATCTTAATTAAGAGAATGTGGCAGAAATGGCCAATCATCTATTATTTGTGGATAACTGTGTTTCATCCTCACTGGAAAAAAAAACAAACTCTGCTGTACTGTAAACCCAGTTGTAGCTGTAGCCAGTGTTTCTATTATAAGATCAAAGATCTGACTGGAGCAGAAAGTGCACTGAAAGTGTAAGGACGCTGAGCTAGTGGCACACACACACAAATACACAAATAGAAACTTCCATATGTTAGTGTGAATTATTTATTCAGCAATGTAGCACTTCCAAAAAGTGTTGTACCAAATACTCCCTCAGGAGATGAGGAGCGAGGGACTGAGGGCGAGAGAAAGAAAATTACAAAAGGAACCAACTTGAAGAGAAATGATGTTGAAAAAAGGACAAATTGAAGGTACATTTCTCTGAAATACTAGTTTGGATCCAGTTTGGAGAGATTAAAACAAAAGTCTCATTTCATGAAGATGTTGAAATGATAAAGCTGTAAAATATTATGTATGGAAGCTAATTTTTCTGGAAAACATTTGAGCATTTCCAGTTAAAAATTCATACTCTGGCAATATTCAGTATGTTGTCCTCCTTTTGGCTGTGCGGCTCTGATCTGTCCAGTATGTGACGTCATTGGACGAGAGAGAGGCTGATGACAGTATTGATTGTTTGACCTCTGGAAATGAGACAATATCACACCACTGCAATAAGAGTAACACAACCAAAGCTAAACGGGGAGAAATGTTTTTTATAAATATCTGACTGTTTAAACGCAGTTGATCGATTATTAGCGGAGAAGGTGACGAGAGAGTTTAAACAGCTGGGAGGCAGATGAGATACAGGAGCAGGGAAGAAAAAAAGAGAGGCAGAAAGGAAAGAGAGCTGAAAGAAGGAGGCCAGTGAAGTAGAACACAGTCATATCTAAATGTCTCTGGGACATCTGATCATGAGTTATCATTTAGGTTTAATCTATTTACATGTGCAAACAAACACGTCTTCTCTAGTCAAGTGCCTTCTTTTTAATTAAATTGAGAGAGTAGTTTAACACCCTTTAATACTGATGAGTCACGGTCGCTGTCCAGAGTGCTGAACCTGGAGCTGTCCAGCACGCATGCCATTATACATATATACATATACATATATACATATATATACACTGGAAGGACTGAAGATATTAATGATGTAGCCTTTAGTAATGTGTTTGTCAGCTACTACACCTGTTGTCTCATCTGTGCTGTGTATGTTTCAGATCCTGTTCGCTGACTCGTGAGTCACATTTCTGTGATCTGCTTAAGCTGCTGCTGCAGACTAAATTCATTTCAGGATAATAATAAAGCTGAAATTAAAGTTATAGTTAATGACTGTACTTATTTTATTATACTTGAGGTTTGTTTTCTGCACACGGTTATATTTTCATAACACTACATTAAGACTTCACATTTTTACAGTGGCCCTGAGGTGCAAAACACAACAATATTTCAGGAAACATGAAATTATTTTGCACAGAAACAACAGGAAAACACAGGAACACAACAACAGCTCAGGGTCACTGTACATTGCTATATACAAGCTAAACAAATATGCTGTTTCTTTTTCTCATTTTGTTTTTTGTTTTCATTAAGATTTTCATCATGTGGAGATCAGATTATACACCACTTTATAATTACAATTACCTCACTGACTGACAACAAAGTGAACCTGTATGTCAGGGAGTCACTATCTCTGTTGTCTGATGTGTGTCTGATATTTGTGTATTTGTGTGTGTGTGTGTGTGTGTATTGTAACACTCACCAGCCACTTCAGGCTTGAGGGGATCAGAAGGGCCCCTCAAGCTACACATCACACACCAGAGGATCTGTGAGTGTGTTTCTGTGTTTGTGTTTCTGTGTGTGTTGCTGCCAGTAGCTGTGGGTCTCGAGCTGTGCAGTCATTACACATGAGCCATGCAAACACCTGTCGTGTTGGTATGATTGTGTGTCCGCTCATTTACCTCTCAGATGTGTGTGTGTGTGTGTGTGTCTCCATGTTTATATCTGCAGGACATGTCTGTGCTCGGTGATGCACTGATAATGTTCATCAGAGCACGGATGGCATCCTGCCCATTTCCAGGTACTTCCTCACACACAAACAAACACACGCACACATACAGCACTCCTGTTATTTGCCATGACACTGTGATAGTAACAGATACGGACAGAACAAAATGTTATGAATTGTGTATAATCTGTATAATCTTTGTATTATTTTCCTAAAAATAAACATACTATTTTTTTTAGTTTTGTTATTTATGTTTTATCTCAAAGGTTGTAGGTCTTGTTGAGTGCAATTTTTGAGTGTATTTACATCCTCACAAAGGAGGATTCTCTCAATTTATTTTCATTAAATATAAAGACAAATGTGTATTTTATAAGTCCTGGAAATCTCTTCTGGTGTCAGTGTAAATCTGAAAGTGAAGAATTTTTAGTTGTCTGCAGTCGGGTCAAAGAGGGAAGAGAAGAGAACTTATTAAGGACCTTCATTTCTCTCTTGGTGATCGAATTCTTATAGTACAATTAAACTAAAATTGCCAACTGATGATCCAACACCAGTGCTATTAGACCTATAAGTAGGAAATTCACACTGTGACATTTGCAGAGTGTATGAGCTAAAGGTTACAGCTTGTGACCTGAATCCCAAGACATATGGACCATTCTTGGCAAGAGAAATGAGCAAGTAACACCCTCGACTGCATCAGTGAATACCGCAGAGATCCCCTGAGCAAGGCACTTAACTACTGAGCAGCTGCTCCAGTAGAACTGCTCCACTGGGCCCCAGCAAGAAACTCCCTAATCTGAATGCTCAGCTAAATGTGAAACAGCTATATGGTGCAGGGAAAGAGTCTGGGACTCTATAACCTTAAATCATAACTATAATAAGTAGTGGTTAATAAGGGAGAAAATAGTGTCAAGTAAATAGAATTTATAATAAGAAAGCATATATCAGCTCTCAGCAGGGCTATATGGATGGCAATGTTGGTCGATCCACCGCTCTTGTTCTGACTGAAATGTCTTGACAACTATTGGATGAATTCCCGTGAAATTTGGTGCAGACATTCATGGTCCCTAGAGGATAAACCCTACTGACTTTGGTGATCCCCTGGCTTTTTATATAGCTTCACCAGCAGGTCAAAAATGTCATTTATCCTGTGAAATATCTCAACAAATGCTAGATAGATTTGCACAAGATTTTGAAGAGATATTCATGGTTCCTAGATGATGTATCTTTGGTGATCCACTGACTATTCTTCTAGCGCCACCATGAAGTTAACATTTGTGGTTTTGAGTTAAATGTCTCGACAACTGTTGGATGGATTCCCATGAAATGTGGTACAGACTTTCATGTGTCCCTAAGGATGAATTGTAATAACTTTGGTGATCAGTAAACTTTTAATTTAGCACCATCGTCAGGTCAAAACACGCTATATTAAGATAGTGAAGCTGGTAGATTATACCAGCAAAACATCACCATATTATGTAAGTTCAGCCTCATGGAGTTGCTAGCATGGCTGTAGACTCTTAGTCTTGTTCTTTCATGTACAAATGCATCATTTGGAGGCCTAGTACTGTATATCAATTTTGCAAGAGATACTCTTTGATCAACTGTTCATGCTTGTAGAATATAAGTTACGACAAATTGTAAAAATACACAATTCTGACAGCTGCAAATGAATAATCCATAGCCTAAATAGCAGTGTATGATGCTTACTGAGTTTTAGCACTTTTTCAGTCCAAATGAAGTGATGCATCATGTCTCGTAACTGCATTTCATTTTGTGTATTGAGACTACTGTTGGTTAAATTGTTGGTGTCTCTGCTTCTGGTATGATAGATTTTTTCCCTTTCTGTGCTGTTTTATGTGGAAAAATAGGTTAGGCTAGAATTTTGTTCCTAAGTCAAAATGGCTCTTGAAATGACAAATGTGAGATTTTGTCCTCATCACATCCGTTTTTCACATAGTATCAGGGTTTGAAAACCTTACAGATAGTTTGATAAGTGTGTCTGTGTGTGTGTTCATTTGTGTGACTGTGTGTGTCTCTTCGACAGCAGCTGTCTCCTGCTGTGTGACGGACTGGACTCAGCTCTGCTACAAAAAATCAATCCCCACGTCCTTTGTGATTACAAATGAAATGCAGCTCCCATTTGTCTCTAATAGGAACAGTGACAAAGCATTTCCCATCACAAGATGTTTTTCACATCCATTAGTCTGATTCGTTCTGTTGCAGATAATTAAACCATAATCAGCATCAACATCAGCACAGGTTAACAAAAAACACAAAATGATATGACTATTTTTTACTTCAATTTCAGATTTCTTTTACTTTAGGTTTCATTTCTCACCTCCACCCATTCATCCTGTTTCCAATTTCCTTAAATTTGTTTTGTGTCAGCTAGATGATTAGGGAGCCAGGGTAACCTGATCATTGTTGCTATGGCGACCAGGTCTCTGAAAATGTTTTTGTTCTCTTCTTTCCTCTCTCCCCCGGTATCTCTGCTTTTCTCTCCGACCTTAAAATACACTCTTTGTTGTTTAACCTTTATGAAAAGATGTACTGAGCATTTCAGCAGAATCCTGCTCAAACTCAGCTACACACATCTGGGAGCTGCCCAGAACAACCAGCCTGATGGTGAAGGGGAATGGTGGGTGGTTCTGTAAAAAAAAAAAAAATGTTGCAATGAGTTTCTAAATAATAATCCAAAGACCTCTTAACCTGGATACAGCCAAGATTTGTGTCAAATGTTTTTCAAGCAATTTTGCAGGAAATTAACAAATCTCTTTTATCTTTCTCACACAGAATTTCTGAAATTTACCACCAGAACAAAGGAGCTAAACAAGTCTTCACACCTAAAAAATAAAATTAGTTGTTTGTTAGTGCATTCTAAAATAACATAGAGTACTGTAGAATATGATTTCTAAACTGCTGCCTTTACAGTTGATGTATAGTTTCCAAAAACTATGTGCAACAGGTTCAAGTTCTCATATATCCCATGTGCAGTAAACGCTTTTAATTCTAATACATTATAAACTGCCTCTTGATTCCTCATACAGCTTTTTACAATTCTTGTTACTTTTCCCTATTTTTAATAACATCATTATTGTCTGAATTACATGTAGAGCACAGAAGCTTTTAATGTTTTTATTGTCTTGCTCTGTTCTCAATTGTGTTTATGTTTTCATGGTTTTGTGTTTTTATGCTGCTTTGCTGCAAAGGAATTTCCCCTTGTGAGACAATAAAGATCTGAACTCTGAACTGATGTGACCTCAAGGTGATAAAAAGATCACTGTCATGGTTTAAGGAAACCCACCTTTGCTGTTGGTATAGGAGACAAGACACAAACCCCAGTCTCCTTGTTGAAGTCAAAAGACACTATCATCCTCCAACCCCACGTCCGGACACTTACGATGCCTTCAGGCTCAGTCGTGTTTACAGGGTTTGTAAAAAGAGAGTCCATTTAAATGCCACACTGACATGGTTCACGACTTTGTATGATGAAAGCTAGCTCTGAGATCATGAGTTGTGATGTAAACTGATATTTTTTTTAAAAGTTGGCTCCCTTAACACTATACATAGCTGCTTTGAGGTGATGTCAGGAATACAGTGTTGTAATTACAAGACAGAATGGCTCAACAGAGTCAAAATTACCAGCCAGAAAGTAAAGATATACGATTACCACCAATTTTCCTAGTTAGGAGCATTTCAATTAAAAAAAGTCATTGTGGGAGTACTGGAACTTGTACTGACAATAAACTCCTTCACATACAATAAAACCTGGATGTAACTATGCCTAGTCCCTCATTGACAACTGCTATTGAATTATTAACTTGATACATAAATTAAGCGCCTTATGTGCTTGCTCTCTTTCTTTATCTAATCCCAGTAGCATAAAAAAGGCTTCTCATTCTTGCATGTTAAACATCAAAAGTAAATAAAGCTATTCCCTTGCAGCTTCCATTTCTTTTTGCATGCAACATCTAATTTTGTGAGTGGAAAATTCCCAGCAGGATATGAAGGCATCATATAGCTTTTATCCCACCAAGGCTGCTGTGGGGAAACATGAAATAAAATGAAAATAAATAAAGAATATTAATCTGACTGGCTTGTTTGTATTAGGCATATACTTTAATCTCTTTAACAAATTTATGCAAGCAATATACATACAGTATCAGCTGGCAGCATAAAGATAGTAAATATGATATGCGTATGCAAGTTTATTTTCAATTAGAACTCACTAAAGCTTTGATGTGAGTCTTTTGCTTCATGGTTAGCTGTAATTCATACCATTAAACAAGAGGCCCATGTGACCAGTAACCTACATTACACTTCTCACATCTGTCCAACATCACTTTTTGAAGCACAATATCTGGGTATTGACACAATTTTTCTAGCTCAGTTTTAGAATTTGCTTGGGGAAAAAAAAAAGGTTTAATTGATGGCGCATGCTGGAGGGATGACAAAGCAGTGTAGAAACCAGGCCACATTTCAATTATGATAGAGGGGAGTATTGATCCCATCTGGACACAGTGGCTGCCTCAGAGCACAGACACACACACATATACACACACATACACCCACACACATGCAAGGCAAGTCTGCACAAAGTCTCACAGGCATTCACAGACAAATATTTGCATTGCATCACACACATATCTATGCAGCGACAACCAGACATGTAGCTACACACACTCATATGATCACTGTCGCATTTGCTTGTGTTATTCCCCGTCATTCATTTGTGCAGCGTTCGTGGTTGAATCACCTCAGCCAGGATGGATGTGTGTGTATATATGGCAGCTGCACAATATTCATACCCTCTTGCTCCATTTGAAGGCTCTAAAAACAGCAGTATAATTGTCTAATCTTCCACAGCAGGTGTTGCATACAGAAATAAAGCATGCGAAGCCACAGCTTTGCTCTGACCGACCATGAACATCACATTGTTTCCATGTGATCTCTGTTTTCAGTTTATGTTGCTTGTACTGTGTACATTGGCCACGATTTTCATCCCCCATATTAGCACTGTGTGTGCCATTTTTATTCCAGGGTGGTGCCAGAGAGAGCAGGAGCTTAAGTCTGATGTCTGTCAGTAAATTACCTTGTCTTTTATGCCTCACTCTTTTTTGTCCTTTAGTTTCCATGTTTTCTCTATGAGTATTTCCCCATAGTCTAATCTCCTCTTCAGCTCTTCTCTCCTCTGTCTGCTACTCATTATTGCAGGCATGATCTTAAAAAAATACATGTTTTAGGCGTTTCCTGCACTGCAGCTCACATCTGTTTAGCATATGCTGCCATACTAATGCAGGCTAGATGCTGTGTTTGGAGAATAGTCAGTATGCAACAGGCATTTCCCCTGATACCACTGATGTTGCAGATGTGCACTTTGTCCATGAAGTGTTAGTTTTTCTGAAGCAACAGAAAAGCTGCAGTCGACTGTGGTATCTGTGGTTTTTGTATTTGATTATATGCAAAGTTTTCTAGGGAATTTACACAAATTAAATACAATATCAACTAAGGCAGGTCTTGTATTATTACATAATGTTGTGGCTGTGTCTTGTAGCCCTGTACATCTAGTTTTAAGAGCTTTATCATTTTAGTTTATACTGTGTTCACAAACTAACACAAATTAAATATAATTTCAACATTGCAGTACTGTTTGCACTGGACTTAATGGGAACTTGGATGCATCCGGATAGATGCACATTGCACAGAGCACATTAGTTGGGGTGTCAGTAGAAGCCCAACAGCAATTTTTCGCCCCCAGATCCATTAACTGGTTAAACCAATCATGCTTATAATGGATGCCTTGAAAGCCATTTTGGACTACAAATTAAATTGCTGCCATATTGTATTATTTACTCTTTTGATTAGGGATTCAGTTAATGAAAAGCATTTGACGTTCCTCCTTACTTTTTTTCTCTCTTGTTTTAAGATGATATGAAAATGTGATTTTATGTCCCTATTTAGAAGCTGTATTTATCCTATGAAAGCTGACTATGATTGTTTACTCAATCTTTCCTGTGTTATATCAACGCAGCACCAGTCTATTAAGGATTTATACGGTTCTTGTTTCATCCGCGGAGTGACAACAAAGGGACCCTGAGTGCTGCGGCAGCCGCGGAGTGAGACAGCATCCGAAGAAGGAGCCATCTGCCCGGGTCTACTTTCCACCGGCATCATTTGCGCCTTACAGAGAGAAGGTTGGTGAGGCATCACCAACGGCTGCGTATCATTTTAACACTTTATGCCGAAAAAATAAGCCCCCTTTGATTTCTATCTTAACTGGGTGCAGCTTTGCCGAGGTGTTCGATGAAACGTTGCCTTGTCAAGTTACCTTATGCCCGTTCCTCTTAAAGAAAATGATATTTTAGAATATTTTGTTAGCTAGTTAATTGTTTTTTCCCCATTAACGTTAGAGCAATAGCTATCAACTGAAGGGAGACATTTTTTTCCTCTCATTGCCAGACGAGAACCAGTTTTCTGCCCCGTCTCCCCGCCTTAAAGCCAGCTATTCTGGTTATATCAAGCCCAAAAGCGATTCATCTTCTGAGGAGACCCGACTGACTGCGCCGAAATGGGGGTAAGAGCGACGTTTCTTGTGAATAACATAGCTAAACGTGTAGTAAAATGTCAGTATCGTTAATGTTAAAGTTAGCTGACGTTACACAGTCTGGTAACGTTAACGGTTAGTCAGTTTGTCCGTTAAGGAAAGGGTTAAAGTGCATAGAGGCACAGTCATGATGTTAGAATGACATTGAACACGGTGGGATATGTATGACTTGTCTAAGCTAGCTGTGACTTTGAACGTTATTTAGCTGTTTTAAACCGCACTGCTGTATGTATTTTAATTTTCAGTCAAACGGCTCCAATAGTTCTCGGAAAGTCATCACATTTGGTACCCTTTCTCACATCATTTAACACACCAAATAAATGTGTTGCAAATTATAGTAACGACTGACATTAACGGATAATAGAGGGTAGGCTTGTTGCCTGGATGCTGTGCCTTTTTCTTAAAAAAAAAAAAAAAAACATGCGCCAGATTTGTGAGTCAATCCGCCGCATCCAGACTCCAGCCGGTGCGCCAGAACCGGTGCAGGGTGGTAACGCGTTACAGTCATGATCCTCGATTAGTATTTCAGTCTCATTAGTCTTTTTTTTGCAGCTCCCGATCTAATAACAAACTGGTCACTATTAGTGAACATTACCACGAAATCAGTTAATCAAAACAGCTGTTTTGCACCTGAAAATTTGGATTCGTTTTTCTTTGAAGATGTGCAACAGTAGAGTGTACTTTCATGGGGTGGAGGTACTTTCACAGCCTCAGTTTTAATCTCAACAGATGAAAGGAACTTTTGACATATATACACCGTTTGGTTTTCTGATCATTCACAGAATACACTCTCGTTTATCTTCATTTTTAAGCTGTCAGAGAAGCAATTCTGGCGATTTTGTCGCTGTAACGCAAAAACACTGTAACGAGTTGTTGAACCAAATCAGAAAACGGGCCCAGTATACCGATCCATGCCATTTATTTTATCTACAAATCAGCCATTAATAGGTTTTTAATAGCCATAGGTGTTGAGTGGTGAACAGATTCACTGTTTTGCCCAGAGGTTCCAAAAACGAGATTACACCGACGAACATCTGGCGCCTGCCTCTGGAGCCACTGTAGGCGATTGAGGAAATTCACAACTCCTAAATAAACGATTAGTCAGACCGTTTTAATGACACGGGCGAGTCCTGTCACATATCACATCGTTTCTGAATGACATACAGGTGAAACGCTCAATTATGCACAGAAATATGTGAACTGCTGGTGGTGAAAACCGCAGCCCGGACTGCGGAATATCATGTTATTCCTCCAGGTCTGACTGCAGTAACTCTTCATCATCACATACATGTCCGCAGCTGTGTGTCTTTTCAGTTATTCTTAAAAAAACGAGAGCCCGTGTCGATGCAGAAAGTCGTGAATTCATCATTTTTATTTGGATTATGAGGGAGAGAAGATCCACAAAGGGTGGGGGCTGGGAATCAAACCCAAAGAAGGCGGTGTTTTTTTTTTCTTTTTTTCTCTTCCACCGACCATTTGGTGAATTTTCTTTAAGACATTACATAATGCGACGGTGCGTCGTGTTGCTGTCATTGACGGTGCTGGGCTTGGTGAGGATGTAGAGGCGGCTCTGGTCTGGGTACCAAATGGGCACAGACAAGTGCGTCAAAATGGTTCCTCACCAGTAACTTGTCATCCACACCCCACACCCCAACCTCCCAAAAATGTCGACGGTTATGTCCCAAAGGAAGGTGCTCTCCATATGGGTAGACACAGACCTCCATGATGTTATTCCCACTAAAAAAGTCAGGTTATATTCCTGAAATAATACTACATTCCTGTAGTATTATGATAAAGCTTTATCGAGTGTCAACAGTCAACAATCGAGTGGTATATTGCTTTGTGGAATTTTATAATCTCCTGCATCATGTTGTATTTTCATTTAGAGTATTTGCATGATAGTTCAAGTTTATCAGTGATATGTAGAGCCCATAGCATCATACTGACATGCACTATACTATAACTGTAGGTGTATTTCTTTGGTGTCCATGGTGTCATGGCCCATGAACGGTAATGAAATGTGATGTGCAGTGGTTTCTCCTCTACTCCATATCCGGGTTAGGGGGGGTTGGGATGAGAGAGCATTCAGGCCAAGTCGTGGAAATAGTGCCACTCTGTCACGGTTTGTGATGCTGTCCACTAGATCGCCGAAGGGGAAAACCGCGCACAACTCTGACTGCGTTGAGGAGAGGAGGAGGAGGAGGAGGAGGAGGAGGAGAGTGGCGTGTGTGCACACTGGGGAGTGGAAACTCCCATGTTCAGGCTGCGATTTGCCATCGGGAGGTATGGAGTGAGAGGCGATTCGGGTGACATGGGAGATAGGGGTGGGGGAGACCAGAGGGAGGTTCAGTTGACAAGGCAGCTGGGGCCATTTGATCCGGGTCAATCAATTGATAGCGGCTGTTGCTGCGCAAGCCAACGATCGGGTTGGTCTGTGAACGGATGGAAGTCAGAGATGAAACAAAGGTCAGGTGCTGTGGGCCACGCAGGAAGGGAGTTTAGGGGAAAACTGACTAAGATCCTGTGATTGACAGAGAATTAGGGAGGTAGACAGAGAGGGAGAGACAGACAGAGATGCCTTTGTGGTGAGTCACCTTGAGAAGAGGAAGGAATGGAGAAGCGCAGGAATGCAGTAAGAGATGCTGCTCATGTGCAGTGATGACACAAAGGAGGGAGCGATGGTGGAGCTTGAGGAGACAAATGGAGAGATGAACATGGAGATACACAAGGAGAAAAAGAGATATACAAGGATGAATGCATCCGCTGTTATCCCATAATGCACTTGGTGTGGAAGCCTCAGGAGGAGAGCCAGTTGCTGGATGGATGGCGTGTGATGTGGCTCTGTGTGTGTGCACGAGGCAGGTCGTTGTATTAAACCTACTTTCATTCATGGTGTTTAACCCATATATGATGACGCTGATTTTTCATGCAGCAGCTTTTGACATTATGAGATCTCTTCGTTGCAGTGGCGTCGTTTCAGTCCTAATAATAATAACCTGTACTGTAGCTCGTTAAAACAAGTGTAAATAATCATACACCAGTATGTGAGATGATCCTTTTTACTCTATAAAGACATCTACAATATGAAACACTTAATACTCTTAATTATAATTCATCCATCAGAGTGGTTGCCTTGCAGCATGTACATTGACCTATGAAAATATGTCAAACTGCTGTCACCATCCGCAGCATATTATCAGTTAAATGTATTAACCATTCATTAGCCTAATGACATCAAGCTCACACATCATTGGCTGCTGGATTTGCACTACTGGACTTCTTTTGCACAGTTGTGATGTGAATTTCCCCCTGGGTCTGATCTCATCTGATCTCTTAAGGAATCATGGTACTGTCCAGGGTAGTGAAAAGGAGAAAATTACATATTTCTAGATGCATTACTGATTTAAACTGATAATATTATAGTTTTAAGTGATACATTCTACTTGTGAAAAGGGGCATTGTTGGGATTTATGTCATGAAGTAGTTACATTAGTTAAAGCATTTGTTGCTTCTTTCATTGGGTTTATGCTGTGCTTATTTCCTGAGGTAAATTAAAGAGTACCAGCATTGGGATGAGTCAGCTTTCACTTTATTCAATGCATAATGGAAATTCATATTCAAGGTCATATAACGCTACTAGTCTTTTTTTTATCTGTTTCATCATCGGTTGCTTGTAAAGGTCTTATTTTGACTGAAGATACAGATGTTGAATTCAAATAATACTGTTGAATCGTGGATGAATTATGGTGAGATATATTAGTCACATTAATCACATAAAATGATTTGTAGTGTTGGTTAAAACAGCTAGATTCAAAGTGATATCCAGATCAGTTACGTGTTGCACTTCAGGCAAGTTTGCACTTAACAGACCAGTCAATCATTTTGTTCCATAACAGTGAACTTCTGCATACTTAAGGGATCTCCTACTGCCCACTGAATTTACAACATCAGTAAGATAGTGAAACATCCCGTTGCCCTAGTCTATGTACAACATTTTAGCTAACTAACAAAAAAAAACCATGGAATCACTGGGAGCTTCGAGTACACAGTGCCCTTAATCCTCCAGAGTTAATGTATATGCAGCTTTAGATAATTGTAAGGCAGCTTTTATATATAAAGGCACTTCACTGCATCACATAAGTATGAATTAATATAACTTTTAAATGCATGCATGCAGGCACAAAGCAGGTGCATGCATGGCAATCCTATTGCTTTGTGATTCTAGCGGTAGGGCTCATTGTTATCGGGTCGAAGCTGAGCCTCAGAGACTGGAAAAACGGCATGCTTATATTGTGGTTTCACAGAGTTTAGTCCATCACCCATGTTCAGACATTACGTTCGATATAACTACATAACAGTGACGTACAGTTCATTATTTCGTATATGATTACGTTTACACTACATGTGTTTCTTTGGTCATTGAGTCTGTTGCATAATTATTCCAGTCTGTCAATATTTCATCAGCACTGACTCTCAACGCCCCTGTCCCTCTCTAGTTTCCATCTGTGAGTGAGTGTGTGTGAAATAGCATGGATCCATACTACTGCAAATCACCGATCACGGATTTCCAATACCACTGCTTCAGTATGCAATTCAGTACCGCATGCCTTTCCTGGAAAGCGATGTGAAGTCACTTACATCACTTCCTGTTCGCAGGGCTTGAGTGGGGTGATTTAGGTGTCGAGTGTAGCTCGTAGTTTCCCATGCCTTCTGCAACACTATTTATTTATTTCAATATTGAATAAGAGGACAAACCCCTTGAGATGCACCGTCTCATTTTCAAGGGGGTCCTCGGGCACAAAACATTTAAGATACAACATTTAAACAAAACACTACAGAGCAGAGTTGCGCTTCATCAACATTACAGCAGTATTACATAACATACCTTCACATTGTTAAAAAAATTCCCATACCGTCCCATCATCCCCCACAGCTGACTTCAATTATTTAAATGGACCCAGTGGATTGGATGTTGCTAGGAAACTTCACATCCCCCGTCTATCAACCCATTGGAAGTAAACGCTGTCAATCTGATTCTCTCAACAACTGCCATTTTCTATCACACTCTCAGACACGCTGCACAGCATGAGGTGACACACTGCTAAATGGTGGGTAACAGCACAAAATCTGTGGTGTGCTTTATTAGAAATGTACTCTGACAGCCATCAGGACTTCCACTGTGCAAATATTTTTACAGAATCAAATCAAACTGATCTCTTATCCCACTATGGCTTTTATCTGCGTTTGTTGCTGGATGCACATGTACAATATTAAAAGACATCATCGTCGTCATCATGCCGTCTGCAGCAGCAGACTGTCTCCTCTTGATTAAACCTTGGTGCAGATGAGTAGTTCAGCGAAGAAGAGAGCAGAGAAACAGATGGGCAGCCTGGAGGGAGGAGAATGTAAACAAAGTGGGAGGGTGATGGGAGGGATAGATGATGGAGGACCCCTCTTACTCTGCGTGTGTGTGGGTGTGTCTGCCAGTCCATCAGTATTTTCTAGGTCGGCCAGTCCGCTGATCTGTGTTATAATCCATTTCTTTGTGTGTATAGATACGATTATCAACCGTGGCACCACCAGAGCTATAGTACTGAGCCCTGCCAGAGGCAACATACACCAGTGAGATCTTCCATTCAAAAATCTGAACTACAAATGTGACATTTTGGTGACTGGAATGTCATCAGATTTAGTTGAAAAATAAACATTTCTAAATAACAGATGATTCAGTGCTGGCTGGTGGATGTTTCACCAAGGTCTTACAGTACGGAGCCTCTGGTAGAGTTTACATTTGCAATCAACCCTAACCTTATAAAATGGGCAGATAACAGCACTGCAAACAGGCAGAGATATAGCAATCTGCTGCTCTAGTGTAAGTGCCTGATAACATACTAAAATTAATTAGTAAATCTATATCATGCCCTATATCTAATTAATGCCCCTTTTCCTTATCCACGCTCATTTGAAGATGCTTCCCAACAGCTGATGTGATCACTTTGATATGAGACGTCCATAGATCTCTATCTGCCTCCTGATCTATACATTTTAATTAATGTTAGGTTTATTTAATATTGTGGTTACTTTGGAAACCTCACTCATTCATCGATCTAGGATGCACTGATCAAAATGTCCCTTTCTGGGATGTTTGAGATTTGACCAGCGATTTCAGCAGATTAAAAAATGGCTTATCCAGTCTTCCTCAGACCTGTGGTGCCCTGAGCCGCAGGCCGGGCTGGATGCAGTATACAAGCAGATAGAACGGACTACAAATGTTCAGCATGTAGCTTACAATCTGTCCTGTAGCTCAGTATAGAACATCTGGATGCTGCTGAAACCTCCTCAGGTTTTACAGCCTGTAACTAGACAGTGAGCAAAGGAAACGATATGCAGGAAAATATCCTCTGTTTATTCAGTTTAACCATGAGTGACGTTGAAAGCAATATACCGTCAGCACATTGTAGGGCTGAAATGAAATGGTGTGTTCTGAAACTTTGACAGTGGTATTCTTGCCCTGGTTTGGTTTAGAGATGCCCTTGAAAGTCATACTATGTCTGTAAAAGGTAAATTGGTGGGGGAATATGTTGCCCTTGATAATTAGGGGTTCATTTTCTTCATGTCACCCTTCTCATATTCCTTTCATCGAGTTGTCAAATATTTATGTGTTAATGTGGCGTGTGTCCCCGTGGGCCAGTATGTGATTCGATGGAGCCCAGGAGATTTTTTTTCTTCTGGAGGTTGATATAATCATGTATGTGGCCTGAAGCAGTAGAATATGTTGGCGCACACACAGAAAGATGATCAACACAAGCCATTAAAGTGGAGGATGGACTGTTTGAAGACAGGGAGGGTAAAATAACATCTTCTGTGAGGCCCGCTGCCAGTTTCCAGCGATAAAAAGAGCAGATATTACTGGAGAAGTACAAAGTGGGTGTAACTGTTATCTGTGTTTGTCTAATTCTATTAGGCTGCTTCATAGATGCTTCTTTGACTTCATACATCCTAGGATGCTGCAGCACTGAAGGGTTACGTGCTTGAGTAGATGGCCTTGTCACCTCAGCAGTCATCATCCTGAATGGATATGTGCACACAAGAGCACGAGTGCTGAGGTGAAGAGGAAATGGAATAGCAAATGTCTAAAAATACTAAAGAGATGCTCATGTCGGAGCAGCAACACTGCAGCGCCCTTCTGCAGGATCTGTGACTTCAACTCAGACTGTCAACGGATGTCAAACTGAGATAACTGGAGGCCTTTCTGATGCATCTTCATTATTGTGTTGATGGTTGCGTCTTTGTTGTCGTTTGTGTTTTCACAGTTTTAAATAGTCAAATTGGGGTTTACTCTCCAAGTAAAAGAACAGATGAAGATGTGAAGAAGAAGTTCAGGAGGCAGAGAAGCGATCAAAAAGGGAGTTTGTGGCCTGTTGTAAATTGAAAAAAAAAGACGATTTTCCTTGCCTGGTTCAGCGCCCTAATTAATTTAAGCAAATTCAGGTCTGTTCAGTGCATTCATGCCAAAGCTTCGACAACTTAAATCTATAAAAGACAAAAGACTTTTTAACATTGTAAATAAGTGAATGAGTAAGGATGAATGAGAGACTGGGACTGAAAAGATGCAAGAGAAAAAGAGAGAGAGAGAGTGATTGAGAGGGATTATTATTGTTCACTGGGTTAATCTGCCCGTGTAGTAAACAGCAGTAATCTGATGGCCTGCTGGACACAACTGGCAGGGGAACACTGCACCCCCTGACAGATGGCAACACACACATACGCACACATAAACAACCATACAGTACACACAGGAAAATACACACACACACACAGAAAAAACACAAGTCTGAAAAATGCTCACTTTTGCAGTCAAGCAGAATATAAACATATGCACAACTGCACAGATGGAATAAAAGTACTAAAAAACGGACGGATGCGCAGGAGGATTGTATACTACAGTAAACACAACTACCAATATGGATTTTTGTAGGTCAATGCCAATACTGGTGTTTTGTAATTTTAAAGCTTATAAGTTCTTGTGCTACAAAGCATTCTTTCAATCATATTTCTCAGAAAAGGCTATCCCAAATACATACCCTCTCATCTCTCAGACAGTTATGGCACTTTTCCATACTGTAAAACAGCACTCAGACAATCATCAGACCTTAAAACTCTTCACTACAACATTGTCTGATTTAATTCTGAACTGTTTGCAGCTTCCCAAGGCAAAGGTAAAAAGGCCCCGCCTTCAAATTAAGAGTTAATTAAGAAAAAGACTCAACTGAAAAGTTCAATGAATTTATTGCTCAAAGAAAATGAAATGACTGGCGAGTCTATTTCTAATATAATACATAAATAATGCATTCACAAGAAAAATGCACTCATCAAAAAACAACAAGTAAAACAAAACTACATAGACAGATGTGTAGAGGTAAGAGAATGTAAAAAAAAAAAAAAAGTGTTGGTTAGCTGTCAACAGGTCATCATCCTGCCAGCTTTTCATCCAGTGAGGGAAAAAACTGACGGTAAACAGCATAAAACAGCCATCAAATCAGTGTGAAACCTCTCAGCCTAAACTAATCCACATAAGAGCTTTCCCAAAATAAGTCTGCTCTTCCCTCTCATCATGCGGGGTTAAACAGAATCTGGATCTCAATATGTGTTTTTTCACATTACATGATGTCATATTTGTATTAGGGTTGGACGGTAGTGAACATCTGCCTGATGAACAAATGTCAAGTCACAATGCATTCCTAGTAGAGAGTAGTCACACAGTTTGCTGCACGCCATGAAAATGCTCCCGGGAAATGTAAGCTGAGTTTAGCGCTTTAGAGCTTAAAGTAAAATAAAATTGTGCTTCATAAGGTTAAGGAAGCTATTTAAATTCTCAAATTAGTAAAGGAGATTTCCCTTAGCAATGGATTCATTTAATT
The DNA here is from genome assembly GCF_963924715.1 of Thunnus thynnus. Classification (NCBI taxonomy): domain Eukaryota; kingdom Metazoa; phylum Chordata; class Actinopteri; order Scombriformes; family Scombridae; genus Thunnus; species Thunnus thynnus. Next base: position 7,539,561 of record NC_089531.1, read on the forward strand.
ACCTACACTTTATTTTATTTCCCCTGTTTCCTAAACCCAATTCCTATATAATAAATTGCCTCATTGTGTCTTCGCTACTAAACACATCCATCTGTGGCCATCAGTGGTTTTTATTGGCTGGACAATTATGAGCCAGATCTATTTGTTCCCCTGCGGGGACACAATTGATTGCCTACGTCTTCTTGTTCTTTTTGCCTCACAGCTTTCTTGTTGTCTGTCTGAAGAAAGTAAAAATAGTTTGTTGAATGGAAATTATAGTGATTTAGCTGTCAGACGTGATTTCAGGAATTGTTGAAGTTGATCACTGTTTTATAATTACCGCTTGTGTACAGTACTCGGCGTAGGTGGGTCGGAGTTTTAGTCATTTCCATGTCTTTATTCTGTACTTGCAAACCTCACAGTCATGTTCAGTGCAAAAAAGTATTGCAGCAATCTGATATTTCTACAGATTTGAAGCCTTGTAGAAATGCTTCTATTCACGTTCAGTGATTTTCTTGTTGCCTTGTGCAACACTTGTGCAAAAGCCCAGTTTCTTGCATGTTTTGAACAGAAGTTGCCAAAAGTCTGTAGTCATAATTTAATTATTTTATGTCAACACTTACAAATATTTTATGTTTCCCCCTTGAGATTTAGTTTTCAGAAGCTGAAAAAGAAGCATTTAGAAACACTTAGAACATTGCAACCTAGAGCAATAAAATTCTTTTAATTGCTCTTAAAAGTTGGTTTTCCCATAACTATTTATTCATCATTGTCTGTAAACTAATAATAAGTCATTTACAAAAATGTTATTGACAAGTGAATGGATTAGGAGTTGTGCAAAAAAATTAACTTACTTATATTGAAAATAAGTGGATGTATCTAACGCATACTTTTTTGCACAGACATACATAATAAAGCCATGTTCATGATTAGATAGAAAGGGCACAAACACACACACATATCCTTATGCTCTGATGTAGGACACTGGCAATTAAAGCTGGGGTAGGTAGTGTTCTGGAAACCCGCCAGAATTTGTCCAGTTTCCCCCACACTACAGGCAATAGTCCAATGATCGTATGTTGCTTTTCATTCTGCTTTCTGTTGATATTCCCGTCTTTTTCTTCTCTCCTTCTGCAATTCATGCAGTCCCGTCGCCTCCTATCCGTCGGTATTCCCCTGCTCGCTTGGCCTCCAAACCTTCTGTGTCATGGGCAATGAATGCACAGGCACTATTACAGGCCTGCGCCAGACACGGATACTGGATTTTTTTCTTTTTAATGTCAGAGCATTTGATTTATTGATTGCTGTCAGGATGTACAGAGAATTTCAAAAATATAACAAAAAATGCCTCTAAAATACATTACCCACCTGACATTTACTGTCAGATTTCTTCTTTCCTGAATTGTCCTGTCTCTCTCTTTCTCATGCTCTCTGTCTACCCTCTGGCCTTTCACTTTCCTCTCTCAGACACAGCAGTGGTGTCTGTGGTCTGAACAGCCGTAACCTAAATAGCAATGGTGTAAATTGCAGTTTAAGTGGAGCTCTTGAGACAGGCCTAATGATGCCAGATCTAATCATGAAGGGTAAAATTCCCCCCTCTCACACCAGGGGATTACATCTAAGTTTGGATCTCAATCTAGATGTTTTGACTGAGTCTAAATGTGGAAGAAAAATGAGAGTACGGCAGCCAAGCATGATTTTACACTTCGTCTGTGTTATTGATCAATGATAAACCTGAGGGAAATAAAGTGTTTTAGACACACCAGCAGTTATTGTATTGCAACATGGGTGAACAGAAACTACAAATAGGAGTCATGGCTGTCTTTGGGTGTGTTTTTTTCAGTGTTTCCCCTACCATTGCCTTGGACGGGCGGTCTGCCCCCTCAACAGTACCCCCCCCATACCCCCTGAAAGAAAAAAAATATATTTATTTATGTTATTTACCTAATTTATGTGCACTAGTTTCATTTCAGCTCAGTGTTAGAGTCTCTACTGCGTTTTGCTGACATTTATGGTCGCGCTAGTTTCTCTCCGCTGCTCTGCGTAGCGAGTGTGCGGTTGAGAGAGAGAGAGAGAGAGAGAGAGAGAGAGAGTGCATGTGTGTGAAGGTGAGGCTGGCGACCAGAGTAGAGTATGAAGTTAGCAGTATAGCCATGAACGTAGCAGTGCATTTCATTTGTCAGTGAATAAATACTACAACTCCTCAAGACCAAAGCCAAGTTCCCTTGTCTTGCTTGCCACCTGTTGATTAAAGTGAAGGGCGTTAGCCCTTAAGTTAGCAACAATGAAGTGAGCCTGGACTAACCTGACCAGGCTCACTTCAGGTGGACGGACCTTTAAGGTGGACCAGCTATCCTCATTTTAGTGACAATCTCCGCCGCTCCTAATTTCACCATTTTCTGAGACCGTACACATTGCCGTTATGCCTTTTTGTGCCCATTCTTTGAATATTGGATCATACACCCCTGGCTTAAACTTTGAGTCACATGCAGACCACCTCAGTGTGCAAACCCCTCTCTTTAATTTGTATTTTTCTACTATAACATTTTATATTTCTAGCATAAATGCTACTATTGGATCCATGACATGTCTCAGAGCCCCTTTAAAATATTTGTCTCCCACCAAGATCTGGGTCTGGTAACCCTGTATCTCCCTTTCCATTTCTTTAAATCAAGACTTACTCAGGTCTACACCAACATGCCAGAGGTCTGAGTTGAGCTGCATAAAAATACTCACTAAGATTAGGTAAAGCCATTCCCCTCTTACTTTTAGGCAGTTAAAGTTTTGTAAGTTTTATTCTTGGCGTTTTGCTGTTTCAAATGAATCTAAAGATCATCTTATCCCACGCTATGAAGTTGTTATGGGGAACAATGATTTGGAGAGATTGGAATAAATACAGTAGCTTAGGTAGGATATTCATTTTAACCGTTTGTATTCTGACACTGCAGTCTAAAGGGGGAGTAGACCACCTTTCAACATCCTTTTGTATGGGTTCATCAATTTTGTTACTTGGTTTATTGATTTCAAACATTTTGGAAGTTGTTTTGGTTATAGTTACACCAAGATACTTCATTGTTGTAGAATTCCATTCCAGATTATGTGCATCTCCTATTTGCTGGGATGGAGAATAATTAAATGAAAGAATTTGTGTTTTTGTTACATTCCATTTATATCCTGAGTAGTGTCCATATGTTTTGAAGTAGGGTCATTAGGTTTGGGAAACATATGTGATTGTTCAAGAAAAAATAATGACATTGTCTGCGATAAGTCCAATGGTATGTTTTTTCCCCCCTTTATTGATGCCCTGCAGGTCTTCACTCTGCCTTATTGCTTGTGCTAAAGGTTCAGCATATAAAGCAAAGAGGGTAAGAGAAAGACAACAGCCCTGTCTTGAACCTCAAGTCTTTGGGTGTCTTTGCTTAGACCTTCTTACCTTAGTTCTCAGGTGGTGGTTTTGTTTCCATTAAATAGAACATCTTGGTTTGGATTGTATTAATATATAGTAGAGTGTAGTTTGTTGCAATAAAAGTGAGGATAAGAATGTCAACTCAACTGCTAATATTTTCATAATGTTCATGTGATGTGACAGGGCCAAACTCAGTAATCCGGTTGTCTCATTGCAGTATGGACGGTCGGACAGCTACCGCGTGGCCACCACGCAGGACAAGGATGAGAAGGAATCCCCCAAAAAGAAGGGAGGCAAGGACTTGGATGACCTCAAGAAGGAAGTTCCCATTGTACGTACACTGCCTCCTATTTCCTGTGACCTCACTGCCATTTCCTGCAACAGAACAACTTGCTCCAGATGCTGCTGGTTCAAATAATATAGTGGTTTTATATAATATTTGTTGTATCTATTCACCTACTTGGAGTATCTGTATTGGTTGCACGAAAATTTCATTTGAAGTCCGCAGTGAGAAAGGGAGGACTTCATAGAAAGAGCATCCTGGCCTCACTCCAGCATTCCAAGAGCTACGATTCAGCTGTAATCTAATCTCCATTTTTGAAAAGGAGATAACAGAGACATAGTATTTCATAGCAGCTGGTGTACAGTAGTGATGTGGTTTGAGGTCAAATGCCAGAACAATTTAATCCTGTTGTGGAAAGATTTTCTCTCTTGCGTGAGGCAAGATGCCAAACCCACAGGATATCCACTTGACATAAAACTGTATGAGCTGTGTCAGATAAACAAATATCTGAACTGAAGAAAAGTAGTTTTTTCAAACTTTATTTTATCAACAAAGGAGCTACATACAGTATGTAACGATCCCAAATGGTGATTCGCATTTATTTCCTGCTTTCAACTAATGACACCATGTTTGCTGTAAAATTTGTATAATTTTTCATGATTGGATAGTATTGTTAAGAATATCCATTAGTGACTTTATTAATGATAAGTGATGTTCACATTTAATTTCCATCTGTATTCTTTGTAGACGGAACACAAAATGTCTGTTGAGGAGGTTTGCCGAAAATACAACACTGATATCGTCCAGGTGCGTTGTTCACTCAAAAATAACACTTTTCTGTGTTATATTCAACTTCATATGGTTGTTTCTATCATCTATCTACACCCCGCCCCCCTTTCTCTCTCTTCCTCTATCTTCCTTTCCCTTGATCCATCATTGATGTCTTCCTGTCTGCTCCCTTTACTCCTCCAGGGTTTGACCAATGCCAAGGCAGCAGAGTACCTGGCCAGAGACGGCCTCAACGCCCTGACTCCACCCCCCACCACCCCAGAGTGGGTCAAGTTCTGTCGCCAGCTGTTTGGCGGCTTCTCCATCCTGCTGTGGATCGGTGCCATCCTCTGTTTCCTGGCCTACGCCATCCAGGCCGCCACAGAGGATGAGCCTGCTGGGGATAACGTAAGTGGAGGATTGGAAGGGTAAATGAATGGATTATAGGATGAATTCAAAGCCATGAGTGCCCGTGAGATAACATCTTAGGTGGTATGCATATAGAGAAGACTGAGTTGTTACGACTGTGTGCTCCCTTTCATCCAGCACATCGCCTCTCAAAGCGATTTGCTGAGTCAGGAGGGAAATCCTCCTTAGGGATTCGGCTGTGTCAGTGATAAAGAACGTGTCAACTATTTGTCTGAATCATGCCAGCTGACCCATCTTTAGAGTGACAGATAACATCCTGTCAGTATCTATTTGGGCCACAGGGAGTGTGGGACTCCTCTTGGCATTGGTAATAGCTGAGTAAGAGAAGGGCATTCATGGGTCAGCACTGTTTTATGTCGGGTCAGAGCACAGAGTAGAGCTGAGTACAGAGGCTAAATGGCTATGACACACAGCATGAACGGACAAAATACTTGGTTCAGACCACAGGGGGAAACCCATGGTGAAAAAACAACGTTGACAAGAAAAAATGAAGGGCTGAAACTGTGTCCAAGACTATATCACACTCCCTAAATATAAAATCACACTCTGATAATCAGCTATATCAGCTGGTACCAGACATAGACGGGATGCTTTATGGGAAGATTAAAGAATTTAGACCTTTTAATTATGATCCATTAAAACTGTGAAAAGAAACGATAGATACAGTAGCATAATCACAAAAACTGTAACAGAGTAGACAGCAAACTGATGGACAGCCTCCGAGTCACTGAGTCCAAATGAAATCACATTATGCTGTCAGCCACAGGGTGAAAAACTGAAATGAAAGGCTGTCAGCTGATGTGTGTTATTTCTAAAATTGAAACTTTACAGAGGCCCCAACATCCTGAAATAGCTTATTTTCCTCTTGCGCTCCTCTAAACGGGGATGTCAAAATGTCTGACTGATGACTTTTCCAGTTAGTCTCTCCGTCTGTGTCTCTACAGTGGTTTATTTTTTACTTCTTTTTTCCTCTTATGTGATACATTTTTAGATAAAGGTGAAGTCACTTAATTCATTTCTGCATTAAATATGAAAGTCACATCTTTATTTCCTCTCTGCCTCTGTAGTTGTACCTGGGTATCGTGCTGTCAGCTGTCGTCATCATCACCGGCTGCTTCTCCTACTTTCAAGAAGCTAAGAGCTCCAAGATCATGGAGTCCTTTAAGAACATGGTCCCTCAGGTACTGGACGCTCAACAGTTCAACCAGGATATTGTCGAGATATTTAGTGATAATTGTCAGTTTATTGTCACATGTCTCCTTTTTGTGAATCAGTGATGTTAAAAAGGTTCAGTGAAAACCATGTATCCTCAAGATTACAACTTTCAGATACTAAGAAAAACAGCCTTGTTGAAAACTAGGTGAACGTACAGTTTTGAGATAATTTAGGAGCCTGAAAGATGGGGAATTTCTCCATCCAAGTAAGGAGCATGTACTCCTTTAACTTATTTTATATAAATTACCAAAATAAAAAATGGAAACAAAACACTCCTCCATGTTCCACTATGCAGTTGACAGCTGTAGATCATGGTAGACATTGTTTGTTCATGTCAGGTTTAGAGAATTTTTTGCAAAAATGTTTCATTACCAACCACAAATACGAGCCCTTTGGTTCAGTTTGCTTGTTAAGTTGCAAAAGAATCCACACATTACTCTCTGGAGAAACTAAACCTCTGTAAAGAAGTCGGGTCATAATGAGTGCATGATGTTAGGTTCACAAATTATGCAGGTATTGATCAACTAGACATCATTCTTCTTCTTTCTTCCTTATCTGCGATATAGCTTTCAATGGCTTTACTTTGACCTCATCTCTCACCTTACTCTAAATAGCATCTTGAAGGTTTTGGTGTTGTTTTTGATATTAATCATTTAGAAGCTTTAACTTTTTATCAGATGACTGTGATTTTTCCAGTTACTCTCTTTTAACAAAAGAAAAGATAATTATTCAACTGTCACGTGCCTGAAAAAAACTCTTTTCCTCCACTCTCACTGTCTCTTTTCTCTCTTCATCTGTTCACAGCAAGCTCTTGTGATCCGTGAGGGAGAGAAGATGCAGATCAATGCTGAACAGGTGGTGGCAGGAGACCTGGTGGAGGTGAAAGGTGGAGACAGGATCCCAGCTGACCTCCGCATCATTTCCTCCCATGGCTGCAAGGTGGGCTACAGGCAGAAATACACTCTTGGCACTATACGGACCCAAGAAGATAACACCTATCTTAAAGCTTGAGCAGGATGTTTCTCAAGTATTAAGTGTCCAAGTGCAGCACAAAGAAATTGAGTTATAGTAATTTAATTTTTTTGCATGTAAATACATAACCTGTCGGCTCATTCAGTTTAGTTTTCAATGGCCAACAGATAAAGTCTGGTTGCACCACAGAAGTCAGTGGAGGTGTAAATAATAGTGGACAAAGTGAGTGGACATCAGACTTGAGCACAGCAAAACAAAATGTGGGACAGCAAGCAGGAAAACACACAATCTGTCCAACTAGTCTTATCATAACCAGTTCCTGTCTTTCTCTTCCTCTTTGTCTCTCTCTCACGCACTAATCAAATGGTTTTCCCCTGCTTCGTCCAGGTGGACAACTCATCCCTGACTGGTGAATCAGAGCCCCAGACCAGGTCACCTGACTGTACCCATGACAACCCCCTGGAAACCCGCAACATTGCCTTCTTCTCCACCAACTGTGTCGAGGGTAAGGGTCAACATCGCTTCTATCCATACCTGTGCCGTAACTATCATTATCACCATCACATTTATCACATATATTTTACATATTATCCACTATCAGTCAGTTTCCAGAACCAATCAGTTACCTCCCTCTAATCTTCTTTCTGTTTCTCAAACGATTACTTATTTTCCCTCCTTCTGTGCTTTTCTTTATACATGCTGTGTAAATTTTTGTCAACGTCCCTCCATCACTCTTAGTCTCGAATAAACGTGTGTGCAGCTGTGTGTGTGTGTGTGCAATCAGGTGGATGCGTGCATATGTTTGTATTGTTCTGGTTCAATGCTCAGAAAGTCCTGCAAACAAAGATACTCCACATTAGCGTTTACTGTAAGCTGCAGTCAAATTGTCGGGTCTGAGAAGAAGTGGTCAATGACATCACTGGTCATTAAGGGGAGCCTAGTGACTGAGAATGTGATCCCATTTAAGGTCATACCTCTTCCACTCGAGCTCAGCCAGTTCTGTTTTGATGGGAGGCCATACAACTTCCTACAATATGCAGCTCACTGTGGTAGGATGGGAAAATAATAGCGTATGGTGCCCTCCTGTGGCCACATGGTTAAATTACATTAAGAGCTTTAGATCCTAAGATATCCTTCCAAACATCTTGGTTCAGTCAAGTATATCCACACATTCATCGAAACTCACAGTCTAAGCATTTTCTTCTGGATCTGTCAATCTCTGTCGTCCTCTTTCTTTCTCTTTTCTGGAATCAATAGAGAAGTATATCACTTTACAAAACCTGCTCCCTCTCCTCTCTGTCTCCAGGAACAGCGCGTGGTATTGTCGTGTGCACTGGCGATCGTACAGTGATGGGTCGCATCGCCACCCTCACTTCAGGCCTGGAGACTGGCAAGGTAGCATATTCATTATCACTGATCAGGTGCTCTTGAGCAAGATGGTACTGAACCATCTTCACTAGAGAAATTGTTATATTTATGTATCTTATAATATATCTCCGTTGTGTTGTTTAGAAGCCACATAATGGAGGTCGCTTACTAAAAACAGCTGAATATAAACAGGCTGAATAACAAGACTCTTACTGAACATTTTATGCAATTGTGTGGTTATTAAATTGCTCATTTTTTTATATTTATTCTTCAGACACCCATCGCCAAGGAGATCGAGCACTTCATCCACATCATCACGGGTGTGGCTGTTTTCCTCGGCGTGACCTTCTTCATCCTGTCAATCATCCTGGGTTACTCCTGGCTGGAGGCTGTTATCTTCCTCATCGGTATCATTGTAGCTAATGTTCCTGAGGGACTGCTGGCTACTGTCACTGTGAGTAGAGAAACAGGAAACCAGTGAATGTGTGTGCGCGCGCGCGTGTGTGTGCGAAATGATTAGTTGGGGGCATGGCAGATGTTAATGAATTTAATAATAATTTGATTGTTGTGTGTGTCTCTGTGTGCACAAGGTTGTCCAGTTGTGTGATTCCTTCTTTCGTTGTTTTTGTTTCCCAGTATAGTCCTTGTGTGTTTTTTCCCCCTCAGTTCCTAGGTGTTTTTGTGCAAGATTTGGGTGTTTTTAAATACACTTTTGAATATTGTAGAAGAGAAATCCAAGGACATACACAAAATCATTGAAAAAATCACACTCTTTTTTGACTTGAATGAACAAAAATGTTTTTAGTGTCTTGAAGTCTCTTTTTCTATCCAAATAGCATCCAACTCACAATCACTGACATTAAAACTAGACAGTATTTATGGTTTGTTTTAGTCCATAAACAAGCCACTCTTTAGATTTTTTTCAATTACCTTGTACTACTGAATATATTACATTAACACATAACACAATAATACATAACAGTAACAAATCAGATTTCCCAAGCTGTCGAATGTAACAGCTACGTCACCCATGTCTCATTGTGTGCTTACATGCGTCTGTGTAAAGACGTCGTATTTTGTGTCGTGTACAGTGTTTCGGCTAATGTCTCGTCCTTTTTTTTGTTTTGTCTCTGCTTTCTTCTCTTTGTGCTTGTGTTGTTTCTATGCTGTGTGATTTTGCTGTACATCTGTGTGCATCTGTATCTTTGTATTTCTGTGCTTTAACATTCTGTATGTGTCAGTATCTGTTCCTGTAGTGAAGGTGGTGTATTGTCTCTGTTTGTGTATCTCTCTTACCATTCCTTCTCTCTCCCAAGGCAACCCATATGTGTGTTTGTGTATCTCCTTCTTTCTCTCCATCTTCTTCTTCGTATGTCTCTCTCTCTCTTTTCCAGACCAGTCGCGGTGCTGTCTGCAATGACAACAACTAGCTAATGTAATGACATTAGGTTAATGACTAATCAGCTCCATTAACTGAATTCGGCCTCCTCTGCTTGGCCTTGGCTAGTTTTTTTTGGCCCATGGGTCTTGCCTTAGTTGGCATGATGACATAATGCACCGCTTCTCTGCTTCACTGCTTCACTTGTTCTTGCCTCATATTCTCTCTGCATCGCTGTGTTTTTCACTTTATTTTCGAAAGGAGGTTTTTGATTATAGTGCATTTTGCTGTAGATGCATATTTGTTATGGTGTGCAGGATGAACATCTCCAGGTGTTGGGGTGGTTTGGTTCTGATGTGTCTGCTCATTGGCAGAACTAAATTCAATCAGTGCCTGGAGGTGTTAATCCGTGCTTTTAGTTTTAGTCCCACAGATACTAATATATTTTTTATTGTGTCTCTCCTTTGATTTGTTTGTTCGTATTCTCTCCTTTTGTCATACTCTACTGCGACTCCTTTCCTCTTGTCTCTCCTCCTCTCCTTGCTGTTATGTCCTCTCTCTCCCATTTCTTTCTTTGCTTGTTTCTCTTCCATCACTCCTCTCTCTCAGGTGTGTCTGACACTGACCGCTAAGCGAATGGCTCGTAAGAACTGCCTGGTAAAGAACTTGGAGGCTGTGGAGACGCTGGGCTCCACCTCCACCATCTGCTCTGACAAGACAGGCACCCTGACCCAGAACAGGATGACCGTGGCCCACATGTGGTTCGACAACCAGATCCACGAGGCTGACACCACTGAGGACCAGTCTGGTGAGATACCATTGATCTAAGACATTTATCCATGTTAAGCTTTTGGAAACACTAAATAAATTTTTATCACAATTTCATTTTCAACAGCTAAATACAGGTTTTATCAAAGATGTGTACAGGAAATGTCTCCTTCACTGTCCTGTTTTCATTAAAACAGTGCCCTCCTGCAGGATGTGAAGAATAATTTGACCTTCTTTTCTCTTTGGCAGCATTCATTACTGGCCAGCATCCAAAATGAACATCTGCCAAATCCATCATACCAAATACTAGTAAATATATGTTGTAGATGTATTGAATTATTGGTCTTAGGCCATGTTCAGACCAAATCAGATGATGTGGCGCACCTCCACAGGGTTGAGTGGAGGTGTGGATGTGTTTATTTGTGCTCTTGAACATAACGGCTGTGAAACAATCAGAAAATAACGTTTTATTGATCTGATTCACCAGCTTTCTCGCTATCACCGCTCCCTCTCTTCATTCACTCAGCCCCGCCCATGGCGAAACAGAGGAGAGGAGAGAAACTTAACACGACCATAAATGACAGCAAAACGCAGTAGACACTGTTCATTGTTATTTACCTTATTTATGTGCACTCATTTTATTTCAGCTCAGTGCAAGCATCTACAGCATTTCGCTTGGGGGGGTTTTAAATCACAGTGTTATCATGGTAGATGTTCAGTAGTCGATGACTGTCAGCTGTGGATCAACTTTCTCGCCATTGGCAGGTGTGGCATCTCTGTGGCCAAAACCTCTGCAGCCTGAATGCACTACCCTCGTTCAAATGAATGGGAGGGCTGGCGTTGCTATGCACCATACACTCCCTCTGACCACCAATCACATCAAAGAAAAAACTTGTTTATTACACTGCAAGTGTAAGGCTAAGTGCATGGTTAAGGAATGTAACTAAATTCTGTTGTAATTCATGTTGAGTTACATGAAATGTAGGAACCTAATTCATTACAATGTGTCCAGTAAGTGGATGACTGAGCTAACAGATGACTGATTTGAAACCACAGACTGTAGTAAAGCTGAAGAAGAAATTTGGGCAAACAGCAGAGTGTCTGGGTGAGGCAGCTCCCACCTGTGGTGAATGTGATAGGCTGGGAAAACTGTCAATCAATTTTCCTTGTTCTCTGATCACTCTAGGCTCCTCCTTCGACAAGAGCTCCACAACATGGGTGTCTTTGGCCCGCATTGCTGCCCTGTGCAACCGTGCTGCGTTCAAGGCTGGTCAGGAATCTTTACCCATCCTTAAGCGTGATGTGGCTGGCGATGCCTCAGAGTCAGCCCTGCTGAAGTGTATTGAGCTGTCCTGTGGTTCCGTCAAGACCATGAGAGACAAGAACAAGAAGGTGGCTGAGATACCCTTCAACTCTACAAACAAGTACCAGGTCTGTGCTTTCCACTTACTGATGCATATGATCACAAATACACCTCCCCAGTTCATACTAACATGAACTAAAACCAGATGATTTGTGGTAAATGGGCTAATACGTACAAAACTCTGCATACCTATTATATGGACATGCATTTTACTAACGCTGAAATCTGTTCCCATCAGCTCTCAATTCACGAAAGTGAGGATGAAAACGACAACCGCTACCTGCTGGTCATGAAGGGAGCTCCGGAGAGGATCCTCGACCGCTGCTCCACCATCATGCTGCAGGGCAAAGAGCAGCCCATGGACGATGAGATGAAGGAGGCCTTCCAGAACGCCTATCTGGAACTGGGAGGACTGGGAGAGAGAGTACTGGGTAAGGATGATAGAAGATAGTATAATTTAACAAAAGGTCATGAGTTGGAATGTACAATTCAAGAAATTCATCTTTGACATCTTTACCATTCCTCTCTCCTCAGGTTTCTGCCACCTGTTCATGCCAGAAGACAAGTACCCCAAAGGTTTTGCCTTTGACACAGATGACGTCAACTTCCAGACAGACAACCTTTGCTTTGTGGGCCTCATGTCCATGATTGACCCTCCCCGTGCTGCCGTTCCTGACGCCGTGGGCAAATGCCGCTCCGCTGGCATCAAGGTGGGCACCTTTTAAATCTGACATTTAAAGGACTGCAAAAGCAAAACATTGCAGCCACCTGATTGTGAGGGTAATGAATGACTGTCACGCACATTTTTAATAAATTCATAGGATGTTACTGGTACTCTCTTTTCTTCTACTTCTTCCCCCCCTTTTCATCCTCATCTTCTGCTTCTATTTCTCCTCTTCCTTTCCTTCTACTTCTTCTTACTCATCCTATTCCTCCTATTCTTCTTCCACCTGTTGCCCTTTTCTCCTCTCACACGTTCTGGTATTTTGTGTCATTCTCCTTTGCATTCATCTCATACATCTTCTGGTTCCTCTCATATTCCAGGTTATTATGGTGACTGGTGATCACCCAATCACAGCCAAAGCCATTGCTAAGGGTGTGGGTATTATCTCCGAGGGCAATGAGACAGTGGAAGACATTGCTGCACGCCTCAACATCCCTGTCAGTCAGGTCAACCCAAGGTAAGACTGAAAACAGAAATTAAACCACATATACATGTTGCTTCACTTGCATTGCCACTGCACTGCAGGATATTTTAATTCAGCCATAAAGGTTGGGGCTGCAGTTCACCAAACATGGGAAAAGTGTGACTTATACAAATATTTTTATATGGCAGTTACTCAATGCAGCCATTTGACAGTAGTTCTATAATTTAGTGCACAAAACTGATTGATTTGCATTGTCTGTGTTGTGTAGGGATGCCAAGGCCTGTGTAATCCATGGTACAGATCTGAAAGACCTCTCTCAGGAGCAGATGGATGATATTTTGAGGAACCACACAGAGATCGTCTTCGCCAGAACCTCCCCACAACAGAAACTCATCATTGTAGAAGGCTGCCAAAGACAGGTACATTAATTATACATACACACACGTTCACATAAAGGTACACACAGGTAAATGTACTCATTTTTAAGAACTGTGGTGCCTCCTTTTCTGTCAGGGTGCCATCGTGGCTGTGACAGGTGATGGTGTAAATGACTCTCCAGCCCTGAAGAAGGCTGACATCGGTGTTGCCATGGGAATCTCTGGCTCAGACGTGTCCAAACAAGCCGCTGACATGATCCTGCTGGACGACAACTTTGCCTCCATCGTCACTGGAGTAGAGGAAGGTGAGGGATAAACAAAAGAAGAGAAAGTGGGGGAGAGGAAGGAAGTAAGAGGACTATGAAGACAGAAAAATAGAAAGAATGTTTGGATGAAGAGGGAATGTGAGGAAAGGGTCAGTTTAGTTAAAGTGTTTAATAGTATCATGCCAAAGAAGAACAAGAATGAACCTTCACTCATCATGCATAAGGATTACAGTTGAAAATCAGCTGGGTGGCACACGATACACAGTTCACCCTATTTATGGAGACTGTAAGAAGAGGAATACATTTTAAAATTGTGTTAGAAAGAGCAACTCAGGTTTTTAGTTTCTCTTAGAAAAATAAATAATAGAAGGTACTGTAAAAAAAAAAAAAAGATGGAACAGACAGAAAGGCAGGACTTTCAAGAAGGAATTACTTTTCCTCATTTATGTCTGTTGTATTAATGAGTTAATGATATTTTCTGTATTTTAAAACCTAGTGGTGTTGACATACTCTAGGTTTGGGGTCTATGTCACATCAAGTAATGATCTTCCCTGCGTCTTTAGGTTTCACCTGTTCAGTAGTCTATTTATACAAAATACTTTACCCACCTGTATCCTTACAGGCCGTCTGATCTTTGACAACCTGAAGAAGTCCATCGCCTACACTCTGACCAGCAACATCCCAGAGATCACCCCCTTCCTGTTCTTCATCCTGGTCAATATCCCACTGCCTCTGGGCACCATCACCATCCTCTGCATTGACCTGGGAACTGACATGGTAAGGGAAATGAACACAAAAACATACACACACACATAGCCAGGCAATGACACCATGACAGACCAGATACAGTCATATACTGTAGCGTATGGCTCTATTGTCTCCTGTCAGGCTTTAAAAACAGAAGCCAATATGTGTGATCTCAATGTTCTGGTGCCCATACAGTCACAGCTTGTTGAAATGCTTGCATGCACTTGATCTTTGAACACTCGTGCATGTACATTAAACATCACACAAATACATGAACTGTGTACATCCATGTCAGACTGGTACCCAGCTGGAAAAATATACACAGTAGTGGTTAGTAATTATCATCAGGGATATACGCACAGGTGCTCAGGACTGTGAGGTAAGATGTAAATAACAATAACAATAGAACATGAATCTCAAAGAACAAGACACTGAATCAAATATGTGATAAACATTAAATATATTTGCAAGAATCAAAGGGAATTGTGGATGGTTTGGTTCAGTAAGATTGTAGTGAAAGAGTCAGACAGAATATGATTAAAGATAACTTCCTGATGACAAACTCAAAAAGTTGTTGGAGCCAGGCTCAGTGAAGATCAACAGAACAAGCTGTAATGATGGAAAACTCTGCTGGTTTCTGGTTGTTTGGGCTCAGACACCAAAATTACGCTGGCTCTGATATCTTATTCTGACGTTGGACGATCCTAAATGAACATATTGTTTGTTGGTTTCAGCCCTGCGGAAATGTTTCCAGTAAACTATTTAGAGTTAAGTTCAGACTTTAAAGAGGCCAAAAATGGGTATAAAACTGCTACATCCTGAGCTCATGCTGCCCTAGAGGGCGGGACTGAACCAACAAAGTCATTACAAATTTTTCAGCATTCCTACATCTCTACCTGTCCTATCAAATCAAACTGCCTTTCTCACACAACTAATAAGCTATTGGATTACACTTAAGATTAATCCCATACTGACCCATCCTAGAGGGGATCACATCACTTTAAGGAGATAATGTTGGGAGTTAGAGCAAGTCCTTTCAAGTGCAAAGCAGCAAGGCGGGATAGAGAACGGCATGAGTCAAGGTCTACCAGAGACAAAGGACTTTTGACTTTGTTAGTTTAGTGATGCTGCAGGACAAGTAGTAGACTTTATGTCATACCTTGTTGCTAATGAATATCTTTGCCTGTAGCTGAAAACTATGTGCTTTAGACAAACACTCACTCACTTACACCCCACAGAACCAAAAAATCTACCAGACAGTCACCTGCAGCGTGCATAGAAGCATCGACTGTGTGTTTATAAGAGAATAAAAACACCTGCATTGTCAAATCCTCTGTCACCAGTTAAATCCCCCCATGTGTCACATAAAGAAGACACAAGATGGCAGTATGGGACCACCACTGACTGGAAGCGGTCCTGTCATCCTCCCTTCTTCAGAGTAAATGAATTCAATAAATGGATTAAAATGTGCACAGAAACATAGCTTATGAGTTATTTAAAAGCACCAAATGACCATGCCAAACATTACTCCATGACACCCTAGAAAGAAAGGACAAATAAAAAAGTCTTTGTTGAGGATAAAGAAAGCGATTCTCCCTTTTAGTTGATGTTTGGCTATTCGTTCTGCAAAGTTGATTAAATGTGATATAAGTTCTATTGGTCTGTGACAGTTGTTAGCATTTTCCTTTGGGAATGCGAAACAGTAATCTTCAATGATATACCAAGTCTGTCTGACGCTCCACCACAGCAGGGATCCTGACATCTAATAGCCAGCAGTTTGTTATGCTTGAAAAGTGCAGCATGATGAAATAAACCAAAGCAACATGTATTCAGAAATAAAATCTCTCACTGTATCCAATTCCAGCTGCAGATACAGTATAAACATGAAATCACAAATGAAAATCTCCATCATAGCAATAATGTGTTTTCCTCTCTCTGTCGTTCTCTCCTCTGTCAGGTACCAGCCATCTCTCTCGCTTATGAGGCAGCAGAGAGTGACATCATGAAGCGTCAGCCCAGGAACCCACTGAGGGACAAACTGGTCAATGAAAGACTCATCAGTATCGCCTATGGACAGATTGGTGGGTGTCATGTTTATATTATTCAGTATACAGTATAGACTTTAGTATTGAAGGGGCCACATGTAGCATTTTTATCACTAATAAATCGTTACTGCTTAAGATACTGGTGCGATTATTGTCAACATGCAAGACCATCGCAGAGATCTGACTGTCTCTACTGGCTCCAGATCTGTCCCACTCACACAGTGGGTTTTATTTCTGGCTTACACTGGTCATACAAATCTCTGATACAACCACAATATAATCATTCAAAAGCCAATTTTGTTAGGAAAAGAATTGTGAAATAGTCAAATAGTTCTGTTATCCCAAGTGTGCAGCCAGAAATGACTGCCTGCAGCTTGATAACAGCATGATGCGTCTGCAGTCAACAGCACCATCTGGGATCTGTGTGGGAATATACAGAGATTGGAAGTGCTGTGAACCCACATCATTTATTTGTTTGTCTCACTTATTCTCTGCTCCCTTCCTCTCTCTCTTTCCACAAAGTCTGATGGTTTTTCCTACAGTGTTTCAAGATTCAACATGTTTTTGTCACTCCAGTTTTACAAGTACAATCGTGTGAAATACTCTGGCTGAGAGGCTCTGTTACAGTAAAAACAGTAAAATATATATATATATATAAAAAGACAATACAAAAAATATATAATTTTCTGTTAATTTTTCAGAAATATATATAGAAAGACAGAATCAGTGAATTTAAACCCTATTGTAAATTATTATACAGACAGCAGTTATTGCACAAAAGGTTTCAATCATTGGTCTGGAATATTGCACAGAGGTTAGATTGCACTTTGTGTGTGTGTCTGTGTGCGTGCGTGTGTGTGTGAATCATCACATCATCAGTGTATCATCATTATTATTTATGCTTTTGGGTGTATTGGATTGTATGTTATCAAACTCTCTCTGTGTCTGCAGGTATGATCCAAGCTCTTGGTGGCTTCTTTGCCTATTTTGTCATCATGGCTGAAAATGGTTTTCTGCCATCTGTGCTTGTCGGCATCCGGCTCAACTGGGATGATCGCTCCAACAACGACCTAGAAGACAGCTACGGGCAGCAATGGGTATGACTACATTACTGTATATATTACACAGTCTGCTGCAAGATTGATAACATTCAATAGTAACTCCAGACAAAGCCAGACTGTCAGTCCCACAGAATCCCACAGAAAAAGAGCAGCAGCTTCTTCCCCAAACTTGATGTTGTACATCTTACATCAAAATTCAACATAAAAGAGACAGAAGATCTGAAAGTCACACATTCAGTTTCTCTCTCTTCTTTTTCTCTGTACAGACCTACGAGCAGCGCAAGATTGTGGAGTTCACTTGCCACACAGCCTTCTTCGTCAGTATTGTGGTGGTACAGTGGGCAGATGTCATCATCTGCAAGACCAGACGTAACTCTGTGTTCCAGCAGGGCATGAGGTAAGTGGGGGAAAAAAGTCAGTTTCTTATTAATTTATGAATAATGCTGCAACAAATGAAGAATCAAGCAGCATTTGAAGGGTGAAAGAAGATTCAGACTGTAAAACTTCAATACTGATACAGAATTTGCATGTCATTATCATAGACATCATAGATACAGTAAGCATTAATGCAGGTGTAAGCTCAAAAAAAGTCAAGTGTGGTGTGGAAACCATGCATTTGTTTTCATTTTTGTTGTTGTAGTTTCCTAGAGCAGCCACTAGATGTAACTAAAGAGCCAGATTTTACTGGAACACCTTTAATTTATGGCATCTGTTTGTTTGCGCCCCTTTTTCCCTCCATCTCGTCTGGTTGTTGTCCTCACCCTGTGCTGCTCTGTTCTGCATTTTGTTCTATTTTTATTATTTATAGTACAGGCACACAAACACAGATACTGGTGTTGCTATATGTGTCCTTAGATTCAGCCTGCTGCAAGTTAACTTAGAAGCCATTTTATGATCCAAAAGTAGAGTGTAGATAGTAGCTGATGCAGTCCTCGGTTCCCTCACTATCTTCACATATTTGAATTTCCGTGTCTACATCTCCCTAATTACCACGTGTAATTTCCTTTCAGAAATAAGATTTTGATCTTTGGCCTGTTTGAGGAAACAGCTCTCGCTGCTTTCCTGTCCTACTGCCCCGGTATGGACCTGGCACTACGGATGTACCCACTCAAGTAAGTAACATCACACATTCATCAAAAGAAAGAGTAAAGAGCAAATCAACATTTCCCTTATCCCATCACTTTGTCCTAAAATCACAATACAGTGATATTACATGACAGTCTCCTTCTACCTATCTTGCTTTGAAGTCAAGATGCAAAGTTTATTTGTGCAGCCCAATATCTTAAAAGGCCCACAGCCGCAAACATCACAGTAATTCAAAAAAATGAAGATTTATTGTAATAAAGGAAATGAGTACTGTGTGCTGCTCTTACTCTGTCCGTATGTCCCTCACGCTCTCTCTCAGGCCCAGTTGGTGGTTCTGTGCGTTTCCGTACAGTTTCCTCATCTTTGTTTACGATGAGATCCGAAAACTCATCCTTCGCCGAAACCCCGGCGGTAAGATCACACACACACACATACTGAATACCCGTACTGTAGTTTCATTCATAGGTCTACAGAACAACCTATGAATTTGATGTTTTTCAAACTTTAAACATTTTTTGTGTGAATCTGCAGTCTGGTATAAAAATTAAGTTGCTCGCTTTTAAATATTCACGAAATATGCGAGTAATATCACTGATTTTAATAACATGACAGTATGATTCTTTAAAGGGAGAAAAGAAGAAGAAATTATGAATGTATTGCAAATACATAATAGGTCATAGACTAATTCATTTATATGTATTGTAACGCTGCATCACTGTGCATCTGAGGTCACTTCTTTTTAGGGACATGTGTACATTGTGCAGCGTGATATCTAGGATGTGATAGTGTTCAACAACATCTGGCATTACTGTCAATCTGTAAATGAAATTATTTAATAGGTAACACTTCTCTTTCTCTTTTTGTCTTGTTTCCTTCTTTTTCTCTCTTCATCTCTGCAGGCTGGGTGGAAAAAGAGACATACTATTAAATTATCAAAGCATCATTTACTTCTCATCCCGCCTTCCCCTGAACTCATCCCTTCTTCTCTATCTCCCTCTCTCTCTCTTTCCTCCTTCCCTCCTTCCTTCCCTCCATCCATCCCTCCTCTCCTCTCAACATACTCAAACTGTACAAGAAGACTATGTTTACTCCTCCTCTAACCCCCCCCTCCCCTCCCCTCCCCTCCCCTCCCTTCCTTTCCATCCTCCCATCCTCATCTCCTAAAAAAAAAAACTAAAAATCAAACGCCAAGACGACGAGGGGACCAACGACAGAGGAGGAGAGGATGGGGGAGGGGGGGTGGGTTTGTAAATCTTCCCTGTCCTCTCCGTCCCTCTGTCCCCTTTTTTTTTCTATCCAAAGTCTATACAGCACTAGTCTGCCAGTAACACTGTTGTGCCGACGCTTATTACTACACTGTTAGATGCAGCCGCTCTTCATATGTGTGCTCAAACTACATCGCTGTGTGGAACCGAATAAAGAATATAAGAATAAAGACAAAAAAACCTGACTGTTCCACTTGCGATTGCTCTCGCCAAACAGAACAACAACACGGCAGCTCCCGTCTAGATTCCCAAACTGGCGATTTGAGCGGGTGGGTGGCGTCATTTTTTTG
This sequence comes from Thunnus thynnus, assembly GCF_963924715.1. Lineage (NCBI taxonomy): Eukaryota > Metazoa > Chordata > Actinopteri > Scombriformes > Scombridae > Thunnus > Thunnus thynnus. Next base: position 7,559,775 of record NC_089531.1, read on the forward strand.
GGGAGTTTGTCTTGTTTTGTATTTTTTCCAGAAAAAAAAAGCCACCTGGCTCCAGCTCCCTTATCACTGCCATTTCTTGCCATTTGCCTTCTACAACTTCTCTCCTCCTCTTCTCTCTCTCTCTCTCTCTCTCTCTCTCTCTCTTTTTCTATTTATTCACTGCCAATCTTCTACTGATGTTCTCTCCTCGTCCTTCTCCTCCTCCTCTTCTTCCTCCTCCCCTGTCAATAAAGAATCAGTCTCACCATAAAACTGAAGCACTCACTCACACCCTCAGTAGGGTTTAAAAAAAAATAAAAAGGTAACTTCCTCTGACTCCTTCCCTTCTTCTCAGCCTCCCTCCTCCTCGTCCTCCTCCTCTCCCCCCGTGTTTTTTTTCTGCTTGTGTTGTTGTTGTTTTCTAATAGACGACTGGGTGTTTTTTAAAAAACAAAATTGTTCGTAAAAGTTTTACATTTTCTTTTTTTTATTTTACGTTCGGAGTGGGTCTGAGAGCTGCTTGTTTTCATTCGGACATGACAAAGCACACTGTCTCTCCCTCCTCTTCCTCTCTCTCTCTCTCTCTCTCTCTTTCTCTCTCACACTCCTCCTTATCCTCCCCTTCCCCTACCTGCCTCCCCTCCCTCCTCACCCTGCCTGTCTGTCTGTCCCTGTTTGTTTGTCTGTTTGTGAACACCGTGCAAACCTTTCCGTCCTCGTAAATCTTACACCCACTTTCACTACCTGCCTCCTCCTATCCTCCCACCCTCGCCCGGCCCGCAACCTCCCCCCCAACCCACCCAATCTCACCCCTGTTAAAAAAAAAAAATACAATCTTTCTGTGTCCTCGGAAAAAGAGATTTCTCTCCAATTTCATTGTTTAAATCGGTGGAAATATGGAATAAGGCACTGTACCTTAACTTGCGAAACAGCAGCAAAAAAAAAAAAAGAAAATGAAATAAAATAGAAGGATCTCTCTTTTTTCAGCTTGGTCTCGAGTTTGTTTTTGTGTGGAGTTTTGTCAGAAAATGGAAATAAATGCTGTGGCCAACTCTTACTTATGACATTAGTGTCAAGTCATCTGTGTTTTTTTACCTAAAGAGTCTCAACAAGTTAGAGGAAGTGTTAACACATACATGTGTAAATGGAACATGTGCTGTTTAGTCTATATAATGTTGTGTCTGGAGTTTATGAAAAGTCAGTGGAAAGAAACGAAACAGGACTGAAGAAACCTTCTTCTAGAGGAACATTTCAGCTCATAATGGACAACAGGCTCGTTAATTTGACAGAGTCCAGCAGTTCAAGAGGACTTCAACAGATTTAACAGGTATCATATGAGTAATTTCAGAAACATTAGCATCGTTGTTGATAAAACAGTCTCACCACATGGTCTGTTTAGTAGCTGTTCTGGAGTTTTTCATCATATCATGCAATCTTTATTTTGAAGTTATCGTGGAATTCAAATTTCCATTTTTATGAGCTTTTTTCTCACCATGTAGGCACAAAAATATATTCTTATTAATAATCTGCTGATGAAAGTCATGTGATACAATCAAAAGCTCCAGAACAGCTTCTAAATGGACCTTGTGGTTTCATTGTTTTGTCATGGTTTCCAACCCCAAGAATGAACTTTCAACCTTTTTAAGCCAACGTGGACGAGTCACGACATTTTTAAGAAAAATGGAAATTCCATGACAATGAAACAACTCCATCTGCTGAGGAAGAACATGCAGTCAAAAGTTTCAGAACAGCTACTAAACGGATGTTGTGTTTCCAAAGTCAAGAATAAACTTTCATTCTCAGTAATTAGTATTGCAGTTTGTTAAAGTACTAGCTGGCTACTTGGCTATACTCTGGTAGCGAAGATGTTTTAGAGACATTTCATTCAGCCGTTTGAACCTTGCTTTTACTACATTTTGCCCCGGTTAACACTCATTTATGAACTGTTCACTGTGTTATTGTCAACAGTATGTTCAGTATCAACAGTAGATTGGGGCTAATGTGTTTGCTTTTCTCCTCTTTATGATAGAAAGCACTTCCTCTTATTTATTTATGTTGGCATGAGAGCTTCTGGCACACACTTGCGTCATCTACGGGCAAAGCTTGTGTAATATATGAAGTGAAACTAAACCCGACAACCTCTCGGAGAAGATTTATGTCGACTTGAACAAACAGAAGAACCAGGACAACATTTATCATGAGGTCGGGTGACCACAACACTGGTAAGACACAGAGAGGATGTATCCATGTAAGCCAGGCTGTAATCATCATAAAGCACTACAGACATAATGTTGCACCACTCTGCATTATAGATACTACTACAAGTAAAAATGATCACACAACCAATAAATACAGTATAAAATGAAAAAAATTGAACTAGCAAACGTGGCTGGAGAGTGAATCTGCTTTACCTACTGTTGCTGTTATATTGTCATTTTGTATTTTAATACCCATTTAAATTGAAAAATTCTTCAAGAAGGTAGCTTTTTATCAAACTGTAGTTCTGAAATATATACAGTATATAAAACCATCACATACCAAATCAAGTTAAAGTTGAACCAGCTCTAAACATCATAATGAAATGCATTCAAAAAATACAAATAAGCTTACTACCAAGCATGTAACAACAAATGATTTCAAGAAGCATCGTGCTTCAGTTTATCATCTTAAATTCTATTTTATTTTACAAGATATGAAAAATAAAATGCCTCATGCAGCAGCAGAAGGATCAGTATCCTCGTATTTATTATCACATGTGACAAGCAGTAGAAAAAGACCAAATGAAAATGCTGCAGGTCTCTGGCCAACATCAGCACCACAAACTGAATCATTTGCTCATTTACAGTTCAGACACTAACAGACAGAAACGTCACATTCATTGCTGCACTGTTAGTAGTTACACTTCTAAAGTCATACCAGAAAATTAGCCTTTATTAGTAGAACACTCACACTTCCACCACCTTAAGCTGTACGTTGTCTAAAAATTAGAAAATAATATTATAATAGAACCTAAATAACCACACTGGGTTTATTTCCAGCATTCTTGTTTAACTTAATAATGACAAGATATTTATATTTTTACACTTAACTGTTCAGTTGTGAAACCCGCTTAGTTTAGACTATAAATGTGGATTCATTTTTTAAAAGTGTGGAACAACAAAGCTAGTGGTCTACTGTATTACAAATACAATAAACTTGTATGCTGGTCCTTGAGGATTCATATTCCCAATGGGTAAATATACCACTTTTTATTGTTTACACTATTATAGTTATTAAAACAATTGTCTTACTTATTAATGTTAAGTCATCACATAGCTTATTAGTGATTTTTTTTTTTAACCTTGAGCCTGTTCAAATAAGATCAGTTTGTACGTTAATTGCATTAATGATCTTTTTTGAAAACCGCAGTATCCGCAGGGTTGGATAGTTTTATGCTGCCGCTGGTGAACGGATGAGTGTGTGTGTCTGCGCACACACGCAGTGACTGAGTGCAACGGTGTCCATGTTTCATGAATACTATTACAAGGCTCACAGAGCAAATGAGCGCTTCTGCCCACTTGACACACACACACACACACACACACACACACACACACTTCTAACCCAGGGATATAGGTCACCTCTTTTTTATGAGTTGTTTTCTGTTTCTTTCTCTCTAGAGTTTCATGCAGCCTATTATGATTTATTCCTGTTCTACATTCACTACGGTTAACTACTTGTCTCCTATGCACAGACACATTATTCTTATATTTAACCACCACAAGGTCATGAATACTGTAATTTGGTCTACAGGCTGTTATCTCTGGATAGTAGCTGCTCCTCACTGCAAATAATGCAACAATTACCATAAACGGCCTTATGAATGAAGCATTGTTTAAAACAAAAACATGAACGAAAAAAATATATCTATGTACAATAAAAGAGATGCAACCAATAAAAGCTCATCAGGGAGTAGTCTTGGAGGAGAGTATAGGTACAATGATAATGTAGGTTACTATACATGCACAGGTAAACATCTAGGTTTTGCCTTATAATCCCATGGGGGGATGGGCCATGAGATAGTAGAACACTTTATTTATTTACTAAGTTATCCAAGCATCTATATGAAAAACTTGCAGTGTTTGGTTAAGTTGGGTTAATTAACATGCCCACATAAATTAATCATGACTTACTAAATTAAAATTTTATTCAACTCTGTAAGGGATATTTCAAAGTTTACATATACAGTATATATATGTATATATATATGTATATATATATATATATATATATATATATATATATATATATATATATATATATATATATATATATATATATATATATATATATATAATAAAGTGCTTTGTATTGTGTTAGTAATTTTAACAAATGGTGGAAATGAGAAAATATTAAGCAGAATATATTTTTTTAACAAGCACATTCACTGTCAATAGCAATGTGTCAACCTGAACCTGACCACAGTACAGAGGTATGTGAGCTCAGCTGACTTCCTCTGGACACTAAATGAGATTTGAATCAGCTTGAAAACAAAATGCTCTTCTATATTCAAGCGTCTATTCTATCATGATCTTTGAGTTAAAGTATAAAGACGGCGTTGCTTCATATTGTTCTCGCTGTCAATCGATTCCATGAAGAGACTAAAACCAACATGTTGGTCCGTCTCCCAATATTTTGACTTTCCTACCTTTTCTGTGACACTCAACCTGAAGCACATTCATTCCTGCTGAAAATATTAATATTAAAATATGGAAATAAAAAAAATAAGGCCCAGTAATTTCCTAAAACAGCTTGGCACTTTTCAACAAGTAGAACTCAAGCAAGAACAAATAGTGCATTTGTTGTTAAATTTAAGCTGCACTTCTTTTTTTTTTTAATCCTTTTTGGTCTAATTTTATGTGTGTAGTATTCATTTTACTTGCCTCTTTTTTATTTTTATTGCTTTTATTCCTGTTCTTATATTCTTTCACATTATGCAAAGCACTTTGAATTTCCTTCTGTATGTAATGTGCTGTATAAATAAACTTGTCTTGTTGGGAACTATTTGCAGTTGCAGCAGGACGGTGTATGTGGGATTGTGTCCAAATAGGATATAATGTGTGTGTTCGTGGTAATGAAGGAACAACAGTTGCAAAATTAGTTAGCATCAATTTATTGTTGGTTTTGTTCTTTTTATGGGATTTGTTGACAAAAAGAAAAAATATACAATATTGCCAGCCTTTAAGCTTGTCCTGAAAATGTCAGATAAATATAAATCAGTGTTTACATACAAGGCATTTTAACTCAGTTTTTGTTAAATTCTTACCATCAGCTTATGAAAATGCTTTATGTTTATGTTTAATGTTTAATTCAAGTTCAAATCTGAGGTTTTTAACACATAATCTTGTATTGTGTTTGCTTTTTGTTTGCCTGCTTCTGTATGCAGTACTATATAGGTAGTGTGTCGTGGGCACCCTTGGGTGTTTGACACTTAAATAAAAGTATTCAATTCAATTCATGTGGTCACACACGCACACACACACAGGGAGGAATCCACTAACAAACATACATGTATGTAAGAATAAAAAAAGAGAGAAGATGCCTTATAGTGGTGCAGCTCCACTCGACTCATTATGGTACACACACACACACACACACCTCCCTTTCTTATCCACCATAACAACCACACTAAAACACCTTTCCTCTGACACACACACACACACACATGTTTATGTTTAATGTTTAAATATAAATCAGTGTTTACATACAAGGCATTTTAACTCAGTTTTTGTTAAATTCTTACCATCAGCTTATGAAAATGCTTTATGTTTATGTTTAATGTTTAATTCAAGTTCAAATCTGAGGTTTTTAACACATAATCTTGTATTGTGTTTGCTTTTTGTTTGCCTGCTTCTGTATGCAGTACTATATAGGTAGTGTGTCGTGGGCACCCTTGGGTGTTTGACACTTAAATAAAAGTATTCAATTCAATTCATGTGGTCACACACGCACACACACACAGGGAGGAATCCACTAACAAACATACATGTATGTAAGAATAAAAAAAGAGAGAAGATGCCTTATAGTGGTGCAGCTCCACTCGACTCATTATGGTACACACACACACACACACACCTCCCTTTCTTATCCACCATAACAACCACACTAAAACACCTTTCCTCTGACACACACACACACACACACCTTCTCTCAATCTTCTACCCACTTACACTCTCAGCACCCTCCTACTACTTCTTTCTTCCAAATCACACACACACACACCATCTCTCAATCTCCTACCCGATTACACCCGCACGCTAAAACCCCTTTTTGCACACCTCCTCCCCAACACACACACACACACACACACACACCCTCTCCATCTCCTACCTTCCCTAAAACCCTTTTTCGTTTCCTCTGACTCTGACACACACACACACACACACACACACACACAAGCTCTCTTTTTGTCAACCACTAACCCCCCCCCCCCACCTCACTCCTCCCTCCTCCCAGTAATCTGGCTGGCCCGTGGCCTCCTCTCCCTCGCTCCACTGTTCTGTGTGATAGAATATCGATCGGTTTGCCTCGGCTTGGCGTGGAGCAGGAGGAGGGGGACGGGTGTAGGGCTATAGGGAGTGTGTGTGTGTATGTGTGTGTGTGTTGAGGGGGGGGCAGTGGTCAGACATGCTCCAAGGTTGTTTCCACAGCAACAGCGGGATGGGTCAGAGGGTTGCCATGGTGCCTAGGTCGCAGGGTCATGGGGAGGGTCCTAGAGGGCTCTCATTCGTTCGTCCGTGTGCATGTGTGTATGTGTGTGTGTGTTAATAGGAAGGGAGGGGGCAGGCGGGTGGGTGGAAGAGAGAGAGGTGTCCAGTCCAGCTATATTGGTGTGTTAATAATGAATGGTGTTGTATGTGGTCGCTGTCTCTTTCTCTCTCCCTCAATCTCTGTCTCTTTCTTCTCTACGTGTGTGTGTGTGTGTGTGTGTGTGTGTGTGTGTGCGTGGGTGTGGCGATATGAAGCAGTGTAACATCAGCTCGATTCAAGTCCACTTTATTTATTTAAAAAATAAACTTTAATGACACTGAGAAGTGCTTTCAGAACAGTGGAGGATGTATAAATCTAGATAAAAAATGACAAAAACATACAAGTGAAAAGCAGATGTAAACTTAAAATTAAAATATTGAGTGTAGTTCAATTTACAGCAAGAATGATTTGACCTATACGGGTATTATTTGATATGAATATGTCCACACACAGTAACAATATCTGGTATAACTGACTTTAAATGAATAAGAAATACAAACAACTGTGGCCATTCATGGCAAAATGTCTGAAGATTTATTTGTTTTCCTCTGATGTACCGTTTCTTTTCCTCTCACTTTTTTTATCTTACATGGTCATTCATGTAAGGATTATTTTACTACATTTATTTGGAGGATGTTGTGGTTCTGAGCTTTGGACTTACAAATGTGTGTTTGTATCCTGCAAAAGTATGATTTGACTTGTGTATTTTACTGTTACTGTATATCACATAAGCACAAATTTTGGAGGATCTTTGTAAATGTTTTAGAAAATTCAAATATGGAGCGGAGGAGAGAGAATATTTTAGTATTCTTTCATCCATTTGTTCATTTGTAAAAGCCACAAAAAAGGCCTGAGCCTGTCAGTTACTGAGGAAAATCCCAAATGGATCATTTGATATTTTACAGTAAAAAACACATTTTATAATATTACAATGAAAGTGTAAACAAATTTTGGCTACAATCCGTCTCCAGCTCAATTATCTGTCATTTAATTGCAAAGCACCAGAGTCCAGTCCTGTTGTCATGGCAGAACAACCCTCTTGTGTTTACAGTAACACAGTGTTTAATTAAACCTGCTGGACGGCTGAGATTGTTTGCGCTTCCACTTCCCTTTGCAGTGCTGTACCGGTGTTCTTCTTCGTCGCCTTCTTCGCAAATACTGCGACGACAACGGCAACAGCTTCAGGACACACAAAGAAGAAAACTAGGTGAGATTCTCTGACAATCATATGCAATCCAATAAGAATACTCTGCAATAAACACGCCCTTTTGAACTTATATGTGAACTAAAACATACCTAAAATATTCAGTTTTTGCTGAGGTAACAAAGGTGTGGGAACTTTTGAGGCCTCACGCTATTTTTGTACAGGGAGTAGCAGAATAACATTAGCACTTAAATTTTTACATACTGTTCAAGTCACGTTTGACGCATTTTTACACTTGAGAGCAGTAAAAGCACCTAAACACCTTTCTTTTAGTCGGGAATTTTATGACTTTCCCTAAAGTGACCCAGAATATACAAAAATGTTAATATTCCAACTTTTTTTACATACTGTAGATGGTGTTCCGTGTTAAATTTGACCCTTATTTATTCAAAAAAATTCAAAAATTCTTCACATTCAGTAACATTCATTTAAACGATAATGGTTATGTTCTATTTTAGGTAACACAGGACCATCATATAGTGTGATTGTGAATGTTTTTCCTCCATGAATAAATAGTGTAAAACCTAAAGACTACACTCTCCCTGCTCTCTGAAAGCTTGATTAAGGATTAACTGCCCATTTATTGATGAATGAAAAATAGATTTGTGGTTCAGAAGTTTGGCATAAAGGCTTATTATGAGTCAGTATGTAAGGGTTAAAATATAGAAACCAATTCAACAATTCCTCTGTAAAATGTTTTCCAACCAAAATCAGCTTGACACAGTTTTAATAAGAATACATGTATACAGGTAAAATTCATTGCAGTACTGTTGTATTGGACTGGATCAGACTGTACAAGTGTATTTATGATATCTGTGTAGATGCCACTTCTCAACCTGATTGTGTTCTTCTCTGTTGTGTCTGGTGTAAAAGAGGACGCTTCGGTGTTTAGAGAGGGTGAAAAATGTTGCCAGCCTGTGGTTCAGAATACAAATTCACATCCAGCTTGACTTATCTGGTCAAAAGCACCTTAGTACCAAGATTTCCATTTTTTAGATTTTAAGCCAGTGGACCAAATAGGATCTTTAAGTCACAAGGCGCCCGTGCAAAGCCAATCTCTCAGCGCTACAGACCCCGAGCCCCTTCCCCTCCAATATCCTGCATTACTACTGCAGGGTTATCAAACACTCCCTGTGCAGCTTGGATGGCTACATCTGTGTGACTGATGTCAGCCACATTGCCGTGGTACTGTTACTATCTCCTCTGACGTGTGTTTAAGAAAACTTTGTGGCAGGGAATAAATACAAATCCAGGTTTAAACAGCATAAAACAGGACCTCACCAAACATCGCTAGTTAGCAGCTAGCCGTTCCTGCTGAGACCAAATTGCTGTGGTGTAGCAATGAAATAACCCTCAGAAATCATATCTGCAGGATGAGAAGAAGACACACAACTGAATAAATTTTAGTAGTAGTTTTTTTTTTTTAGAATAAGTAATCTGATAGCACAATGTAAATTCTAATTTCAAATCATCACCATCCCATGATAAATACTTACAAGGTGGTAAAAGATATTCAAAAATTAATAAACTGTGAAAGAGAGAAGGAAGAAACAGACATGATGCATTAATTAAGAGCAGGGTAAATCCAATGTAACTCAGCTGTTGTCTGCATAAGATATGATTGGCAGCATTTATTGTGTAAAATCTAAAAATGTAGTAGAGCTCAAGCAGTTGAATAAAAATGAATCTCCAACCATTTTGATAATCAAGAAATATTGACATTTTTTTAAACAAAAATAACAAACACTCTTTGGTTCCAGCTTCTCAAATGTAAATGCAAAAATATTTGCTGCCGCTTCTTTGATTACTGTGATTGTTAAAAAATCTTTGGGACAAAATAAGCAATTGTGAAAACTGTAGACGATTGTTGACCTAAAAATGAATCAATTAATGGCAAAAAACCCCTAATATATGCAGCCCTGGTTGGTAGTATCAAGGAAACTCACTTTATAATTGAAATTGAAATATTTGCTTGTTGTTTAGAGGTATCCCTCTGACATTTTTATTCACAGCTACATAACTGTTCCTGATGCTACATGATGTAATTTAACAATGATTCAGTCACTTTACTTCAACAGAGTATAACACAGGATGCTGAAGAAGATCATCATCATGGCACGGTTGAATGAGGCGTCCGGGTCACTTTGGTCCGAATAGCTGCAGTTCTGCAATTTGACCACAGGATGGTGCTCTAAGCCATCCGGCTCCGACCTGCTGGGCAGCGACCTGCATCAAGATGAGAATCAATCCGCTGTATTCAAATCAAAGTTTTCATGTCTGAGGGTTTATCCGGCGTTTAAAACAAGTCAAAGTAACTATCTCAGCTTTACAAAGTAGTTTTTGAAACATTTAGGTTTCAGTTTCACTCCCAGTAATTATCTATGATAACTATGATCATGTAATAGAGTTTATAAGGACAAATGAACACATCTATATTTGAAGGTAAGGTCACCAAGCAGCTACAGATAAAATACAAGGCCTCTATAGTAATAGGCCTCTCATGGCTGTTTTATAGGGAAGTGTTGTTTAGAAGACGCACAGTACCTTGGGTCATGATGTTGGTCGACATCTGGAGTTTCTGGCTCATTTGAAGACGTTTCCGCCATCGCCTTACGGTCTTCCAGTTCCTCTTATCTTTTTTCTTTTTAGTTGTTTTTCTGTTCCAGGTGAAAAGTCTAAAGCCGACTGCAGATGAGGGTTTTTTTCCGAGGAACAAGTTCCCCATCAGAGGTTACTGTATGACGGGAAGTATCTTCCCACATGACACAGTGGGAGGAGAAAACATGACCAAAAGAGAAAGTGGCACTAATACCAGACTGAAAGAAAGCGTCTCATCCACTTTGTTCTCGTGAGTTTTCAATTTGATGCTTTCAGATGCAAACTTTGAATTTATTTAAGGACAAAGCTGTCTGTAGGTAGGCTGAATCACAATATTGATAGGAATATTGATATATATTTACATATAAAATCATTAAATCGGTGTCCAATGCAATAAACTGATGAATTGACAGGAGTTTAGAGAAGTCATGAGCCCCATAAATAATATTTTATTCCATCTGAAATCCGGATAAAAAAAACAAAACACTTTCACATTTAATCACTCATGTCTGGTCCAAATCATAAATAGCGCCTCCCTGTGTCAAATATATGTCACTAATTGGCTACTGCTGCGGAAGAATTATGTCTAATTATGTTAAATGGAGAGTTTTGTTTATCTTATTTGGGTTTTTTTTAATTAATTAATTCCTAATTTATTCACATAGCATGACACTTTTGATTGAACTTGACCACACTGATTGTTTTATACCTTAGACATGTGGAGACCAAGTAAATTGACAGAAAGTCTATGCCAACTGTAGGCCTTTTTTTGATATGTCATAGCAGGAAAAGCACAGGTGTAAATAATAAAGTTAATGATGAGTGAATTCCATTTAGCAGCTTCACTTTCAAGGTCCTGGGATTGTAAATGTTTGCTCACTGTCATTGAACAAAGCCTTAGTTGATGTTAAAAGTAGCACCTGTGTTTTTTGTAATACTGCTACAAGTCAAAATGTCTGCTGTGGGGAAAAAAAGCTGAAAGGGCGGGTTCACAATTTTTCAAGTCAGTCTTAAAACAACAGTCAAGTGTCTATATGAACACTGAAATAGGTTTTCCTCTCTGTAATCATTCCTCCTGTTCTTGCTGGCTATTAAAACGTCCCCCTCAAATGTGCTTTCAGTGTAAGTGATGGGGGCCAAAATCATGACTGGCAACATCCCCGGTTCGAGTCCATCAACATCCTTCATTTCCTGTCATCTCTTTACTGTTTGCTGCGTAACACCCCCCCCCCGCACCCCCCCCCCCCCCCCCCAAAATTAAAAACAAACTAGTAGGTATTCACATTATTCAAGATGTAATTCCACACTAATAATGGCAGGAGTGTTCTGTCACTTTCTTACTACTCAACAAGGAGCTCAAATAATCAAAGAACTACTAACTCTGAAAAGTCACATTCAGGAATCTTTCTTTTTTTGATGATCAATTATTTATAAGGGTTTTCACTGAACAACCAAACACAATGAAGACAATATAAGAAAACAATAAAGGTAGGAGAGAAAAAAAAGGTAGCAAAATAAAAAAAAAGAGAAAAACAAACAAAAGGCGGAGTAGCCGCAATATTCAATGACGACAATACAACCATTGGACCACTCTAGACATTATGACAGGAAGTTCATTACCATACAATACTCATAACACAATGTTCCCAATGGCAGTCCATGCTTGTACAGTCTTTGGATGGGCCTCGTTCAACCCTGCAGTGAGACACTCAAGGTTCACAACTTTCCTGAGGGTGATAAACCAGTCATTTATTTTTAAATCAGGGGAAAACCAAAACTGTATAATACAGTTTTTTTTAGTAGCTGTAAACCCAGAAAATAACATCCCTCTCTGATTAAGTGAAAGTGTTATTGTTACCTAATAAACCCAGGGCTGGGTCAGGAACATAATAAAATCATAGTAACTCAGCCAAAGAGCAATGAACAAATTTTCAAAAGGTTGAGATAACAAGACACTCCCAAAATTACAGAGCAGGAAGGGCAGTTACAGTCTGAGATCAGACCCCGTTTTATAGCTTCTGTATGATTAAGGTAAACTCTGTGAATAACCTTAGAATTAATCAACTGATGAGCTCAGTTCTTTGATGTAACGTTTAGCTTTGACCAGATTATTTCTCAGTCCAAATCAAGTCCATAAAGACTGAGTTTATTATTCCATACAGAGGAGCATTCAGGCATCTTGAGATATCTCGAGACAACTACAAATGTTTTTGTAAATGTACTTGAGGTTATCCTTTATACTTGTCCAGCTCATTTTTTTTTCCTGCTGTGGTCTGTTTTCTCCTTTAATGACGGTTACAATGGCTGTTTTTTCTCTCTCTTCCGTATTTTTTTCTGTTTTTTTTATTCTGTATTTTTTTGTGACCTTAATATAACTTTTATTAGATGGGAGAGAAATCACTTTCCCAGATGCTGAAGCGCTGTCTGCCGTGAGCTGAGCCTCATCACCTGCTGCTGCTGCTGCTGCTGCTGCTGCTGCTGCACACACACACACACACAAGACCCCCCCACCCCCCCTTTTTTTTTTTCTGGTTGCAGTCTCAACTCCGTCACCATGGAAACAGCTAAGATGCCGAGTGCAAGAGAGGTAAGGGTTGTGCATTTGTGTGTGTGTATGAGAGAGAGAGAGAGAAGGTATAGAAAAATCTGAAGGACACATATACATTAAAGGTGAGTGTTTTTTTTTTGACGCTAATTCTGAATAGACTACCTGTCCACTTTTACACACACACATACACACACACACACACACACAAATGTGACACTATATAGGTATTAAACTGATTTCTGAATCGCTTTTCTTCCTTCCATACAGAAAGCTTTCACCACTCCGACTCTTCTTCGTTTTCTCTGAACCTTTATGGCCTCACTTCTTCATCTGTTTGTGACGCCCTCTTCCTCTGATCCTCGCGTCCTCTCCGCCTCACCCGCTCGCTCTGACACTAACCCCGACCCTTTCAGGAGTAAGCGTTCACTCCGAAAAGCACCTTACATTACAATGGGAGCCCATATTTGTTTACCATCAGTGACCCCCCCCAGAGGGAATCAAGCACCCTAAAACACCCGGCTGTGTCTATCCACCCTCTCTCCCTCTCTCTCACCTGCTTTCTCTCTATGTCTCCCGGCCTTTCTCTCTCTCCCTTTCTTCTTTTCCTCTAAAAAGCCAGATGGGCCGGAGCTCCTTTTATTCTTGAGGCCCGGTGCACGTGCCGAGGACACAGGGCCTCACAACGTTTAATTCACAAGCTTTAGACGCCTCCTTCTTTCAACCCCCCCACCCCCCCGTGACCAACACCATCACCCACATCCTCCCTCCCTCACTTTCTTTCTGTTTTTCTGTCCTTCCTTTCAATTCTACTGTTATCTCCTCTTAAGTTTCATTCTGCTCTTCACTGCTTTGATCTGTTTCTTGTAGTTTTGTTTTTCTGTCCTATCTTGATCCTTTTTTTTTATTCAACTCCGTTCTTTCCAGTGCTGCTTTCCAGTATTGCATTGCAGAAAATGCAGTGCATGTACAGTGTCAGCTATTCTGCACTTGCATCACATCATTTTCCAACAATTAACACCAGTTTAGTGAATTTTCATTCAATAAATTGGTGAACTTTTGTTCACTGAGCTCAATCTGCTGAGGAAGATTGTGTGATAGGATTTAAAGCTTCTAGCAGAGCAGCTACTAATGGGCCTTGTGGTTTTTGTCGACTGATTAGAAGGTCAAGAATGAACTTTACTCTCAATTTTTAATATGACAGATAACATTTGAAATGCATTAGACATTGAGGTAGAAATCTAGGCTTCATCGCACTTAAGAAACTGGTTATTTTGGTGGTAATATGCAAGAAATGAATTGTCTTTCCCTTGTTTAAAAAAAAGTTTAGAGAGTAAAACCTGCACAGAAAGTTGAATGATACGCTCATGTCCAGCTTTTCTTTCACATTCAAACCAGGTTTATGTAAAAAAAAATCATATACCACACACGTGACAAACATTTCACACAATAAAATGATGATTTGCAAGCATGTTCACCTCCAAACTGTAAAGAAATATGCCAGTATATCCTCTTCATTTGTGTTTTTCAGGAGGAGAAGATGAGGGGACGGAGGCTGACTTCTGCCTGCCGGTTGAACTGCTGCCTGCAGGCTTGTTTGACCTCCTCCTCCCCTCTTGCAAAGCCACTGAACCTGACAGAGAGAGATGCTTTTCACACACTGCCCAGAGTCAAAGGGACTGATGTGCACAGCAAACCTTTTAATTGGCTGAGCTGAGCTGTGTAACAGGGTTTAATTAGGTTAATTGGTTAAATGGTGGAGAACATTGCAGCAGGTCTGGATTTTTCTTTTTTTTCAGGTGACTAATTCTGTTATTTATTTTTTCCTAAATCTAAAACATCTTTCCAGTATTAATCTGAGTACACATATTTCTCATACAAGCAGCTTAAAGATATACATTTATCAGATTTTACTACTCTTTTTTTTTTTTAACAAACTTCCAGCTCAGCATAAATAGTTTCGTCCTCTTATTTCAGTCCCCACCTTGCCCTCCAAGCCAGGTCATCCAAAGGAAACGGGATTATTTAGTGCTGTCTGAGCCTAATTGTTATTGAATGTGGACAGTATTTATTCGGGATTATTCGGGTTAACGTGGAAATAATGAGGTTGCCGATCTCGAGGCGGTGTTGGGCGGTCGGAGAGAAATCGATGAACACACTGAGTTAATTATGAGAAATCAATTAAACGGAGGGAGAGGGCGCTTTTAGAGAAACACCCTGCCGGCCAGAGAGACGAGGAGGGTGAGGGTCTCTGTTGCTCGGGCATTTCTTTTTTGCTTCTTACATTGAAATGCCTGCTTCTCCTTTTTTATACAGGTGACCCTATCGTCATCATATTCCTTTATATATCTCTTTAACACACGCACACGCACACACACGCACTTGACAGCAATTGACATCAAACAAAAGCTTTATTTTTTCCCTCTTTTCTGCTTTCTCAGTCTCATCCTGCAGACAGAGATCCATCCGTGACATATATGTTTGCTTTTTTCCTCCCAAAACTCAGAGGTTGCAGGTAAATTAATGGAAATCCTATCGGTCAGGGATGTGAACACACACACACACACACACACACACACACACACACACACACACACACACACACATACACACGTACAGGTCAATGGGATTTTCACCCTGATCTTGAGTCGTAGGGTAAACATACCCAAAAAAATCTGCTCCCTCATGTGAACCCTGCATGGAGACGACACGCTCGTTATATGAGCCATTATCGATCCCTCTAATACACCTATAATTCCAGATCAATAAATTGCACAGGCTGTAATCAGTTCATTTTCATGCACAGGTTTCACACAGGCATTGTTTCATACTCTAAAACTCTTTAACTTGAGCCTTAATAATTCATTTAAATCTGTTCAAACATGAGGATATTTTGATTATTGTCAATATATTCTGTATGTTTTATAATGTAGAATTGACTTAGTATGAAGTATTTCGCTGTTCTTGCAACTGCAACAAGCTATTTATCCACGTTGGTTATTCATGAATGAAAATGAAAATAAAAAACTACCTTATCTAAATTGTAATAAAATGTTTTAATTCTACTATCATCATAGCAGCGATATGACGACATAATCACGTGTTTTAAGTATTCTGATCGACGTGGAACCAGCAGATCAATGCAGACAACAGCAGCAGGTTTTCATTACAATTTCATGTACGACAAATATGAATGAATGGAAACCAGCTACTGTACATTTAGTGCAGTTTTATCTGCATTTATCTGCTTTTTGGTGACTTTTCATGAATTACAAAATGAGTGGGCTGCTTTTTTTTTCGCAAACAAGAAGTTTTGTTGATATTTTAATTTCTTGATAGTGTGCTAAAATGTTAATTTAAGAATTATTTTCGTTTTGGATAGATACATTTAGACAGCTTATGTCAAATTTAAACAAACTGTAAGAAGCTTCGTTTTTATTCTGTTAATTCAAATATTTTGCTTATATGCAAATAAGCCACGGTTAGGTTAAAAAAGCATCATTTTGTTATGATTTATGATGATAAATGCCACATAAGAATACTAGAAACAGTATTTAATCACTCTGCTCATATTTACATTTATTTTAGTAAAGTTTTGATTTATTCATTGAATGTAAATGGCCTGTCACCGATTCAATGGAAGAACGAAAAATGGATTTTGATTATTAGTCTCTGAAAAATATTAAAAGTGGAGCGAAACATATTTCATTAAAAGCACCTAAATGAAAGAAAACGAAATTAAATGTTTGAATAAATTATCTAAATTATTATTTTTTTAACTCACTGTATGAAACACGTTCAGAGAAGCTACGTCATTCGCATTTTATGATATTTAGTTAATCAAATGTTTGCATAAATATAAATGCATTTAAAATAATTGCCATTCAGCCTGCTGCCTAGATTTTAATGTTATCTGGAAAAAAGAGTCAAAGACTTTAAACTGACCTCTGGAAAAGGAAATTTCCCTCATTGTGGCTATAAATGGCCAGGGCTTTCAAATGTCCATTTGTCATCGATCGATTTTCCGTCCAAATCCCGACGGTTTGACTTTCATTTGAATTGATGAATAATAACCACAATTTCATATCTGGAGGGCCACGTTTTATCTGATGTCCCCAACCGTTTATACAGCTTTCTAGTCGAAATTATAAACATTGTGTTGTCATTTTGTGTTACATAGGAATATTATCGAAATAAATTTTAAACTTGAGCTGAAGGCTGTTAATTCATTTCACTGGAAATCTCGGGTAAGTCAGTTAAGGCCCACAGATAAATTGATGTATAAAACAAAGGGAGAAGAACATGCAGCTTAGGTGAAATATTTATTAGCTTTTATAAAAACTGCACATGAGTCATAAATACAAATGTCCTTTTCTGCAGGCATCATTTGAAATATATTCTCGGGTAAACTGTTACTTACACCAAACCTGTATAACAAAACATCATTAATGTCACTGAAACCATTATGTGATTATTTGGTGACGGCGGCTGCTTGGTTTTATTATAGAGTCTATTGCCTTTTTCATCAATTTGCAGGGAGCGTCTGTCACTGCGGCCCCGCGAGCCAGACCCCGCCGCCCTGACCCCTGGGTCAAAGGTCAGCTGGCCACTCCGCCATTACTGCAACTCATCAGTCCCCTGCAAACACCAGGAGAAGCCGGCTCGTTTTTAATTATGGGTATGTAGCCTGTAGGCCTGACAATAACTTATTTTTCTCTCTTTTTCTTCTAAAAAACAACACTAAAACACAGCTGCTTCGAGTGTATCGCTGTCAACAAACATTGTAGCCGAGAGCTCAAACGTTAGCGATGTATCTTTAGCTCATAATGAGCCGTTGTAGCAGTAGAGTTCTAGAACGGTGTCGTTGCTTAGCGACACACTCATATGAGCCTATGAGCGGGGAGCTTTGGTCAGAACGTTAATATTTAAATTAGCCGTTAGCCATTCGGCCACTCGTTCATCAGGTAGCGTCACCTGTAATTATACAACTGAAGTGACGCAGAGATTCGTGAGTTGAGTTTCTCTAGTTTCAACACGTAAAGATACACACAGTGTACGCAGCACAACAGGCAGTGTCTAGGCCAGGTTTATTCATAGCAATGGCTGACTCAAGTTATCTATGCTAGGCTAGTTATACGCGTCAGTAAGCCACATATCATTGTAAATAACCGGTTAACTAGTCAGTAGAACTCATCACCTTAATCCCTAACCAGTAGGCTGAATTACATCAACTTCATTAGGTCATTTAACCCTGTTTAAGTCAAGGATAAATTGTAGCTATAAAAACCTTTTGCTATATCTAGGTCTACTACAAAGGTTACTGAACTAGCTTAACCTATAGCGTTAACTTGTTACTTTCATCTCATTGCAATAGATAATTTTCTCTGGGTCAATTGTATTCTTGAATTTAAACACAACAGCACAACAATTAGCTACTAAACCCAGTTTATTTTTCCTTGTCTGCATGTATGTAATGGATGTTGTGTATATTGTTCTTGCTGTATATGTGTTTTTGTATGTTTTTATCTATGTTCTTGAGGCATGTGCAATACAAACACGCTGGAAACAAATTTCCCCTTAAGGACAATGTCTATCTATCTATGTATTATGGATAAAAGCTAAAAATGTAACTTATGCTGCAAAGCTCACTGAACTTAATGATATTGTCTAATCGCTCTATAAAAAGCTTACATGCCATTCAAAGTTAACATATCTCACCTAAAATATCTAAATAATCAAGAATAGCAGATCCTGTCAACAAATAATTAGGAAATAATTGTGTAATCATGAAACTAGTGGGGCAGTAAAGTTGTCGGTTGTGTGGCTCAGCTCAAACTGTAGCTAGGCTGTTAAATAATATTTCCTCCATTGCTCCGTGGAAAATAAGGATCAGGACTGTCCAGTGACTGATAAGAGAGAAAAGCCCCTCACATATAGACCTACTCCTACCCCCTGTGGTTCACTGTCATCTCTGTGAAACTCAAATTAATTCCGAATTAACTGATAACAACTAGTATATTTTTAATTTCTGCTCGACATTTTACTGTATCAAAAATGCTTTTAAAATGTTGCATTAAGCAGAATAGAAACAGTAATCCCAAGAGATAAATAATAAATCTAAAATCTTTTCAATCCATGTGACTAACTCCTTTTTTCTGACATCGAATGGCTTCCAGCTAACAGCTGATTTATGAAGCCCAAAATGATTAACCGCAATCATGATAACCATTGCATATCGACTCTCATCATTGCATGTATTGACATCTGTGTAAACCTCACAATAGTCGACATTTGACCAGCGTTTCTCAATAAATAGTGGAAATGAAGCCGGGGAGGTCAGGGAAACAGTAACTCCCCTGGATTGATTTCCAATAATCTGGTCATTGCTTGTCTGATCTGCAGGATGCAGGCTACGGGGAATTGTCAGCTCATGTCCCGATGGCTGTTGCCGTGGTGACCGGGGTGGCGATAACAGCAGTTAATGAGATATTAACCCCGAATAAGGAAGAAGACAGGAAGTGATGAGCGTTAGCAGGAAAGACTAAAGACAGGATTCGTCAATGGATGACCTCGGCCTGATCAATATTGTTCTGTTATTCAGCGGCAGTAACAAGCGACATGACCCTGTCCCTCTGAAACTGAGGAGATAAATCCAATTTCTCAGTATAAACACACACGCACATACATATGATCAACCACATAAGAACATGTATTCACAAGACATAAAAGCACCAAAACATACACACGCAAACACAGATATATTGATATATTGATACACACACACACACATAAACATACATTACTTGCAAACACACACTCCTAAACAGACACAGCGAAGGTTGGACGGCTGGCTCATTGTCCAGCTGGTTAGGATGCACACGAGCGGTCGCGCCCTTCAGGTCAAAGGTCAACTTCATCCCAGACGCCTGACCTCATCCCTCAAAGGTCGACCTCTCTGGGCCAGGGGTGTGTGTGTGTGTGTGTGTGTGTATGTGAGGATACAGAGAGGAAGAGTGTTTAGGGAGGAAGAAATTTGGTCAATTTTTTTGAATATAAAATTTGGTGTGTGTGATAGAGGGATTAAGGCAAGGGAGAATGGAGGCTGGTGGAAATATTTTATGATTTTTTTTAAAACCAGAGAGCTGTTACTTTAGTGTATTTGTTTACATGTGGGTAAACATGTAAACAAATATGTTCTATAAAACTTCCATGTTTCTTTTCAAAACTACAGAAAGTGAAAGATGTGGGAAAAAGACAAAAAGTGGATGAAATGAGAAGGGGGAGAAAAATTACAGAGACAAAACAACAGACAACTGAAAGAAAATTGGGAAAAAAGAGAACGATGACAGATTGAAGGATAGTTGCAGGTTTTCCTCTTCCTCGGTGATTGGACTCCTCTTCCTTCTTGGTATCACTTTGCCATCATTTCATCCTTCTCTTTTACTTTTTCCCTCTCTTTCTCCTTCTGCTCCACTGTCCCTCCATCCCTTCATCTCTCTCTGGCTTTCTGGCAAATTATCACATGACCTTGACTCATGACCCCCCTGTAACACCACTAATGCGCGCACACACACACACACACACACACACACACACACACACACACACATACACACACACACACACACACACAAGTATGAGCTCACACACAGGCTTGCAGACTCTCCCGTGTACAGCAGCCCTACAGTCAAGGGGACATTTACGCGCACATATTGTAGCCAGTTGCGGCCAGTTTCACGATATAATGCAGGAAATGTTTTTGATTGTAAAGGAGAAATGTCATTTTATTTTTAGAAATTATGTACGTAGTTATACTTAGTGAAAAAACCTTAAAAATCCATATCTTGGAGGGAAATTTTCAAAATTAATTGTTGCACTTAAAAAGTTTACAATGTCCATTATAATTTTTATAAAATATTGGCATGATTAAAGATCAAGCGTCATTCACTATGTTTCATGTGCAAGCTAATATTATTGTGAATTAACAAACCCCTACTAAGTTTTCCTGAAGGTGTGTTTGATATTTGCATTTGAGTCTGGCGATATTTGTGATATGAGCCGATTGGAATCTACAAATTGGGGGGATTTGTTGGTGTTTATTGTTTTTCCGCTGACAAATTAGCACTTCAATGCATGTCACTGTAGTTTTTTTAATTAACTTTATTATCCCCAAAGGAAACTAACTTTGCAGTATGGGCAGATGGGCACATGTGAAGAATAAAAACATGTAGAAAAAAACAGACCATAGAGTTTAAAGTAATTTAAGCAAATTTAAAGACAGTAATTTGAAAGATTGATGAGTAATCTGGGTCAGGTAATTGAGTTATGCTGACACAGCTTTTAACCTTGATTTGAGTCAGATAACCCAGTTACGTTATTTAAAGGACAGCGTCAGTATTTGAATATAATGTTATTGAATATGATCTTGTTAGTATAAGTAAATGCACTAATGTGTTACTTTGGGTATGTCTACAGTTATTTTGACCAGTGTCTGAGGTCTGTGGCGTCACATTTTAGACACGTTTACATGTGTGAATATTGTGCGAACACAACAGCTGTCACTGATGATGCAAAATGACATGGAGTTATAAGAGTCCAAAGTCTAAATTTACTGCTGGGTGTCTGTCATATCAGAGATTATTAATGAGTGGACGAAGGAGAGATTTTTGGACACAGCCAGAGAAACAGTAACAATTCAAAAAAAGATTTGTCACAGTTATAATAATAACTGAGAGTAACATCTCTTCTTATTTTTATTCTGTCTGATAAACCTTAACCTGACAGACTCTGAATACTGTCTGTTTGCTGTTCTTTTTCCCTGAAAGAAAACACTCAGCACTCAGATCAGCAACATGTCACTGGTCAGCTCATATGGAAACGAAAATGAATTAAGTTCAAGGTTTCTACTCATTCTAACAATTTTCCCCAAAATGCTTCTTGTGATTGCAGCAAATAACCACAATCAAAGGATGGCGCCGGCAAGCGGCCTCCTCCCTTGTCTCGGAGTCCTTGCACACCAATCTCGTCATCCCAGAGGTTCAAAGATGAAGGTGAGTGGGAGGGAGGGAGGAGGAGGAGGAGGAAGGTAGAGAAGGGGATGGAGGATGAAAGCGGGGTGGAAATACGCCTGGCCGAGCACTTGTGTTTCCACCCCTCCCCTTCGCCCCCCCCTCCCCTTCCTCTCCTCCCCAAAAAACATTCTTTTCCTTCTTCCAGCCCTCGTTCACCCCCTAATCCCTCGCTACTCCACTGCATATGTTTCCTAATCCGGAGTGTGTGGGAGGCCCATGAACCCCCCCCCCCCCCCCCCCCCGCCACCGCCACCACCTTCACCCCCGCCTCCACCCTCGCCTTTCTCTGGGTGGCTGTAATGCTGTAACCTGCCTCCGTTCCTCTTTCTTTTAGCCCTGCTCTTTCACTTTGTCTTTCTTCCTCCAGCTCTTATCATTAGACAGCAGTCTCAGCGTAGACCGGACTGGCCCCCAACCAATGCCTTTCTCTACTTCCCCTTCTCTCATTTCTGGAGCTTTTCTGACTCATTTTTTTGGACAATTATTTTGTTTTTTTGTTCTCTCCTTCTTGCTTTTTCTTTACGGTTATGCGGACTCTCTTCGCTTCGCTTCTCTCGTAGCCTAATTTTAACTTGTAGCCAAAATTATCTTGGGTAATATACTTTTGTGGAATGAAAAACTCATATAAATCATCTAATTTAGCCTAATTGTAATCTATAAATCAGACCTAAAACTTAATTGTGGCAAAATTAATACACAAATTTGTAAAAAAAAAAAAAAAATATCTCCATGTGGAATCACTTTATGAAATAATTAACAAAGTGTTAATTGTGTCGGATATCCAGAACAATCTTCTCTTCTTGATTATTTTCCACTAGTTTCTCTGCTGCTCATTCATCCTTTCTTCCTCCCGCTAGCTGTCTTATTTTCTCTCAGGTGATTTCGTTCTCTCTCTTCTCCCTCATTTCAGCTGCTCTTGTAACACACACACACACACACGCTGAGAGACACACACACACACACACACACACACACACACACACACACACTCAGGCTTTTTGTCCTGCTTCTTCCCTTGCTTTACCCCATTACTGAATAGTATTCCTGGAGCCTTTTGTGGAGCCTTGTATAGGCACATGCCAAGTCAAGTTATTTCAGAGCGGTTTCAATGGAATTACCCCCCAAAATAATCTCCCTTTGCTCCAAAAAAGAAAAAAGAAAAAAAAAAGTAGAAAAGGACAAAAGGATAGAAGAGAATAATGTAAAACGAACCAGCACCCTTGACACAGAATAAGCCTGTAGTTCCACACTAGAAGAACATGAAATTATCAAAAGACCAGAGAGTCTACATATTAAAGAAGCACCGAGGAATCTGGATATGAATTGTGGATAAAAGCATCACACTAAACCAAGGATGTAGTTCAGGGTGAAACCACCTGCACTCAGCTGTGGAGAATACAGATTATTTTAAACTGACATGAAAGTAAAGTAAAATAATGTCTTTAAAGAGAAAAACACATGGTAATCATTTAATTAAATTGCAGCTGATTTGAGTTCATATTAGTGGTTGTTCTCTTTAAAGCATAATCAGATGGATATTAGCACTAATGATTTATTTAGTATGCATGAGCTGTCGTCAACATCAACACTCGCAGCACAATTGAGACATTAAGACATACGACACGTGTAAAAATTGAATACATTGACATTTCTGGTTCACCAATATCCAAAGCCATCAGCAATGTCGAGGTCAAGGGTCAAAGCAGCGCTGCCCACGCCGTACATGTAATAATACTGAATGTTTGTTTATTTTAAATTATCCTTAAATGAACTGTGACTGCTGAATAGGGATCAATGTGTGTTTCTGTGTGATCTGAATGAAGCTTTTATACTCAAAATGCATTTGAAGTGTGTTTTTATTCCAGAATAATGCAGAATTACAAAGGTTATACATGATTGTATCTTTGTCTCTTCCGCTCAACGGTGTTACCTTAGCTGTTAGTTTTCAGCTTTTTCTCCCAGGTGTTAACATACTGTATTCCTCATGCTGTCATTTCTAAATTAGCGTCTGTTGATCAACTTTTTAGTTTTCAGTAGGCAACAAGTCAAATCACATTTCCCAGTTAAAAATGAATAAATATAATACATGTTTATTGATGGTACAATAATCCAAGTGAAAAGTTATTTCCATATTTCACATCTTGATACTAAATTATATCCATGTGTATTTTTTATGTGCATTACAAATGAATAATTAATGATTTACAAAGTAAAATTTGTTGCATTTTTTCAGTTAATTTAGTTTTTTTTAATTGTTATTGATGGATTTTTTCCAATTTTCACACCTGTATTCCAAATCTTTTTACTACACCCTACTAGCGTGTGTGTTTCTCTCAGTATGTGTACAACATAGTAGAGCTGTAACGATTAGTTGATTAATTGATTAGTCAGTGGACAGAAAATTAATCTGCAACTGTTTTTAAAATCGAACAATCGTTTCACCAATTTTTGGAGCAAAAATTCACTGGTCCAGCTTCCCAAATGTGAATATTTTCTGGTTTTCATACTCTCTTTGACAATAAACTAGTTATCTAGTGGTTGGACTGTTGATGGGACATTGAAGGAGTGACAATGGGTTCTGAGAACTGAACATTTTTCACTATTTACCAACATTTTACAAACTAACTGAGAATCAAGAAAATAATTGATAGGCAGCCCAACAATGAAGCAATGGAAATCTGTTTTATCAATTTCTATTGGTCTAACCATGCAGTCATACTTTTGTGTGTATATGTGCGTACACACAGTACCATCCAGAGTGTGAGTATACTGTATCTACTGTACATCCAGTAGGTGTGTGTATGCACAGGTAAATGTGCATGCGTGCACTATTATGTGTGTCAGTCCTACATGCGTGCAGGTATGCAATCCCATATAAGCCATCTTCAGGCATTCACGTGCCATTCCGTATGTGTGTTCATCAATACATATCTATCTATATATATATATATTTATATATATATATATATATATATATATATATATATATATATATATATATACGTCCGTGGGTGTGAGTATGTGTCAGTGCCAAGTTCATATCGATAGGTTAATAGCTGTGGTGTCAGATTCAGTAACTCCCTGATTAGTTGACAGTTCACTAATCCACACACCATCCTGAGTTATTGGCCCGGCCCATTGATTTTCAGCCTGCCAGCCAAGCCAGGAGGAACTCAGGGGTCGTAAGAGAGCCTGCTGCTATTGATTGGCCCCAGATCAACCCCACTACCACAACCCCATAGTACACATACATACACACACACACACACACATACACCAAACCCAACGGCTGCCCTACGTTCAGTTTCTCTCTCTGATTCTCTGACTCTCCTATTTCCACTCTCTCCCAGTGTGCCATGGGGTATATTTGTGTCATGTTGTGGTGTCATCTCCATCAGTCAGATTTTTTTTTTTTTTTTTTTTTAAGAATGAAATATTTTTATTGACAGATTTTATGAGTTGTAGTAGGCATCTGACAAAACTGCCTCTCGCACTCGCTCTTCCTCTCTACACGCTCCGCTCCACTGTCAATACTCTCATATCCTTTCATCTCTATCAGTACGTTAAAGTGATACTCCACCCAAAAATCTATTCAGTATCAAAAAAAAAAACCCCTCTCTCCTTCTGTAGGTTTGAATGGCGGTCAAAAATTTGTAATTTTCATTCCTCACAGAGAAAGCAGCTGTGTTCGGTTTAAGTAGTCAGATTCCAATGGTGTCATGTTTCACAGAGGGGAAAAAATGAAATCTTGTATTACTGGAATCCAACAACACTGATAAGAAGAGGGTGTTCTTTGTGAAGAAGGAAACCGGCAAAGCTTTTACATCAACCTTTCAAGCCTAAAGAGGGTGATTATTTAAATCTCAAAAGGTAAATATTACCTTCGTAGGATCACTTTAAGCTGCACCTTTACAAGACTCCCCTCCGTTATTATGGTGGAAGGGCTTTCTGTGCCGTTGTTACCCTGAAGGCTGTGTTGCTGGGGGGGTAATAGCTCATATTTGGGTCTCCCAAGGCAAATTGGTGTCAGGTGAGGGACCGTGCTAAGAGACACTCAAAGATCTCTCTGTCTGGATTGGCACAGATAGGAGGCACCTCATCCACAATAGTAAAAGCGGGGACCCCCCCCCCTCCGGGAGTCAGCTCTCAGGCAAGCAGGGGACTCGGTGGATTGATCTCCGGTGACGTAAACTGGCTTTTGGGATGTGGAATGTAACTATTTGGGAAATAGTTCTGGTTCTGCTGGTTTTTATCAGAGCGTGACTTCCAGCATGCACCACTCCAAAACAGTGGCTTGTCTTGTTTCTGGTTGGAATTGAGTTGCTGTTTCAAGCATCTCGGGGTCTCATCCGCAAGTGAGAGTAAAATGAATCGTTACGTGTACACTCCCACCTCCACCTGGCAAGACATCGGGATCTTTCAGGAGGAGATGGAGGACGTAGCTTGAGGAAAGATCGGCCTACCTTTCTCTGTATGCTGCCGTCATGATTGACATGACTGACAAAATGATTATCATTCTGACACCAAAGCCGCAAGGTCTATGATTTTATCAACCTTATTTTGTATCCATGACTGAGTTTTGATTTTCATTCCAGCTTATCATTGTTGAATGGTTAAGCTTGCCCTCCCACACCAATTTTATAATCTGTATGGCCAATTTCATTAAAGTAACCTTTTAGAGATTTGATTACATTTTAATCAAATCTGTACGCTCTGTCACACCTTCTTTGTCCAATGTGTCCTTTCTCCCTTTTTTTTAACAGATTATTGTGAGTGACCTGGACTTGAAAGTGAGCTGAAAGATGGAGCTACATATGACCTGGATTCAAACCTGCAACTTTACAGGTATTTTACAAGGTAATGCATATAATTCCGTCGATCCATAATATCCAAATATCCCCGTTGTCTTCCGCTCGGCATTCTGAACATCCCTCGTATTGTATCAGCCCTTTCCAGTCCTCTCTTTTTCTTTCTTCCCTCCGCTCCCTCCATCTCTCTTCGGCCTCTGTGTAAGCATTGGGGTGGAGTGGGGATGGAGGGTGGGGGGAAGGGGAGGGGGAGGGGGCGGGGTTGTTAAACATTTTTCTTCCTTCTTAATTGTTTTGACTTGTGCCATTGGCATCCCGATTAGGCCCCATTGATTTCCCACTGCTAAGTGCATTGATTTCTACATTTCTCATTGATCCCCGCTTCTAAATCTACCCACACACACTCTGTGTCGGTCTCTCTTTCTCTCCATGAACACCACACAGGCCGACCATGAACGTGTCTGTGTGTGTGTGTGTGTGTGTGTGTGTGTGTGTGTGTGTGTGTGTGTGTGTGAGAACGGATGAGTGAAAGACAGAGAGAGGAAGACACAGAAAAGGGATTCGAAAGTTTAGTCGATGGTGTTGATGTAGTACAAGGAAAGGGATTATAAGGTTTGTGTGAATAAAATGCACTTTCATAGGAGACCTTCAGTGTGTGTGTGTTTGTTTTTTTGTGTGTGTGTGTGTGTGGGGAAAAAGAAATCTTTCATTAATTTTATTGTCTAATAAGATTTTGACATGAATAGTATCTGTGGACGGCTATTTCTGCCTAATTTACAAAAATTTTATATTAATTTTAACTTGAAAAATTCATTTTATGGGAAAATTTAGATGTTGCTTTCAAAAATGATTAACTTATACTAACTGATGTTGTGTGACATGCTATTTCACCGCTAGAAGACTTTGTAAAATAGTTTTACACCTTTCACCTCACACACATATTTTTTAGTATTTTCTGCAGCTTTCTTTCGCTATCATTTCTTACACACACACACACACTTCTCTTGATCGTATTCCATGGTGTCCAGGAGGGGTCTGATCCTCTCAGTGTTTAAGGCTCTCTCATCCCCCCCTCATGTCTGCAACGGACACACATATGAACACACACACACACACACACTCTGGGCTTCATGGGCTGGAAAGCTCCATCCATGTCATTGGCATTACCTCAAGCCTTGATGCTGCATTTGCGCTAAGCTAAGCTGTTTGGGTCTCTGTGAGCACAAGAACCAGAGGCTCTGTGTGTGTGTGTGTGTGTGCGTGTGTGCGTTTTTGTTACCTCTGGGACCTTTTCCAGTATAAATACCGACCCTATCGGGACCAGTAGTCTTCATGGGGACCGAAACCTGGTCCTAATGAGGCAAAACGTCATCTCTGAGGTCCTGGTTAAGGTGTGAATTGAGGTTAAGTTAAGGTTAGGGTTAGGCATGAATTAGTTATGGTTAAGGTTTGGGTTAGCTTGCCCATAGTGAATGGAAGTCAATGCAATGTCCTAACAAGGATAGCTGTGCAAACTTCTGTGTGTGTGCATGTGTGTGTGCGTGTGTACTTTTCGGGCGTTCATGCATGTTACGGTGCGTTTGCATGTACGTGAATATCTTGCATGAGTGTGTCAGTCTGGTGTTTCCGTGCCTTCTTGCATGTTATGGTGTGTTTGCATGCGTGTGCTGCTAAGCCTGTACATAAATTTGTCTCTGTGCACGTACCAGCCCATGAATCTGTGTGTTTGTGTGTGTTTGTGTGTGTGTGGAACACAGGATTGTGTGTGAAGCTGATAGCAGAAATGACAGCAAAGAGTCGATACTGAACCCAACCCCTCCAACACCCCCCTCACTTCAGTGCTGTCCTGCGTTTTACATCTTAAATCCATTACAACCAATCCAGGATGAAATAGGATGCAGAACATGTGTGAAATATGAACACTGGGAAATTCACAGCGGGAAAAAAAATATCTTCAAAGTTGGAATAAAATTATGCGTGAAATAAAAGAGAATATACATGAAAAAAATCCCCCAGCCTACAAAGATAAGAACACGGGAAGATATCCAGCGAGAGAAAATACGTATTCACAAACCGATTTTCACACTAACTGATTTCCAGCGTGCTTGAGGTCGAGGCGAGCTCATGAGCTGTAAGCAAGAGCATTGATCTGCCCCAATGATCGTATCAAGGTGGCGTATTGACAGCATTGTGTTTTACTCTTTTCTGTGTTTGTCCTCCGTGGCCTTAAGAGGAATAATGGATATGTAGGAGAGGTATTGGCAGGGCCCGGACCAGCCTATTGACAATCTGTCAGCATTGATTACATAGTCAGTCTGCAAGAGGAAGGGGAGAGAGAGAGACATAGACGGCGAATGAGAGAGAGAGAGAGGCTGAAAATAGATCAAATGTCAGAAGCTAAAAATAACGTTTGTATAGAGCGTTTGTGCGTGTTTGTGTTTATTAGGGTCAATGTTACATGAATGATTACTTCCGTGTGTGTGTTTGTGTGTGTGTGTGTGTGTGTGTGTGTGTTTTAAGAGTCCACGTTACACCCAAGTAATCATTCTCTCTCCTTCAGTGTGTGTGTGTGTGAATATTTTATAGTGGTTTTTTTTAAGCCCTATGTTACGAGAAGGTGATGATTCTTCCCTCTCTCTCTTACGCTCTGCTGGTGTGTGTGTGTGTGTGTGTGTGTGTTTGTGTGTGTGTGTGTTTTAAGAGTCCATGTTACACCGAAGTAATCATTCTCTCTCCTTCAGTGTGTGTGTGAATATTTTATAGTGTTTATTAAGCCCTATGTTACACAAAGGTAATGATTCTTCCCTCTCTCTCTTTTACTATCTGCTTGTGTTTTTGTGTGTGTGTGTGTGTGTGTGTGTGTGTGTGTGTGTGTGTGTGTTGTTAGAGCGCATGTAACACGGAAGTGATCATTCTCTCTTCTTCAACGTGTGTGAATATTTTATAGTGTTTATTAAGCCCTATGTTACAGAAAGGAAATGATTCTTCCCTCTCTCTCTTTTACTATCTGCTGGTGGGTGCATGCGTGTATGTGCGTGTATGTGTGTGTGTGTGTGTGTGCGGTTACAGCAGCAGCGCAGGGGTAGGTGGTGGTGATATAATTGTAAGCTGGTATTGATTGGCTCCCCTTGTTATTGATGAGGGAGAATTTAATTCAACCAACTCATTTGTCAACATGACACTGCCATTTAACAATGAACTCTCTCTCTCTCTCTCACACACACACACACACACACACACACACACACACACACACACACACAGTAGACAGATAGAGACCAATAAGATCTAATTCTACAATAGACCTCTTGTATTGAGAAGGATGCACTCGCTTTTTCAGATTATTTGAGCTATGAATGTTAGTTGAATGATGTTTGTCAATGAAAAACCGTCATGTGATTTTAGGATTTAGCCTTCTCAGTCTGAGACAGAGAGGTCATTCATCTCATTATGAACCTAGAATCATTAACAGTACATCAGTTTAGTTTCAGGGCTGGGTTCAGAAACAAAAGGTTTGGTTTGAAAGGTAGCAGGGAGGATCTATTTTAGGTTATACTGCTGTCTCTTCATGTGTGCATGTTGTGTGTGTGTGTGTGTGTGTAACTGATCAGAAGTCCACTATGGCCCTATAAGCCCACGATGTCAGACAAAGCAACAACCGCAGCAGGTTGCAGAGTAGTTATAAAAGGATAGATATTACAGAGATATTACAGAAGGGGGAAAAAGAACATATTGCTATTGATGAGGCCCGCCGCGCGCCATATTCTTCACCTCTCCTTCAAATCCACGCACACCTCCCTCCCCTCCTGCGATGGACGCACAAAACACACTATATTCTACAAGAAATAATTGCTTTTGTCTGGAAGGAGTTTGGATCGGGGCTCCTCTGCGCTCACCCTTATCTGGAGAGGGGGGCTCTTGAGGGACAACCGGTCGCTTCTTTATATGGCTTCTCCTCTCCCCTCTCCCCTCCTCCTGCTCCTTTTTCTTTTTCCTCCTTCTCTCTCGGTCGTCGGACACGCGGATGTCATCTGTCAATGGGGTGTGGGGAGTTGGCTTATTTTATTGTGGTGGTGGGGCTGGGGGGGGGGGGGGCTCTTTTGTGTTGTGACGTGTGTCTATACATAGATGACATCAAAAGCTGCACAGGGTAACAGAAATGCTCTGAATGGTAGGAAACAGGCTTAAGAAGAAGGACAAGTGCTGTAGTAGTGGCAGTAGTTGTCACTGTATTAGTAGAAATAGAGGGTAGGTCAACATTATTAGTAGCAGCAGCCATAGTAATGGAAATAGAGGTTTTGAAATAGTTGTTACGTTAGAGGAGGAGTTGTAGTAGAGGCCACAGCAGCAGCAGTACAGTCACAGTATTTGTACTAATAGTAGTAGAGTGCATGGCTAGATTAGTAGCAGTACTATGTCTGATACTAGAAGCTGTAAAGTCAGTGGATCAGGACTCTGGTGATGTTTTATCCGTGTAGCAGATAGCTTATGTTTGACGTTTTCTTTCTCTCCCTGCATAGACATTAGCATTGGCAAAGAGCCTGAGGCCTTTCCATATATGAGGGCCATAATTGATCGATAACTTATTAACAGCTCAGTCCCACCTCGGAGTGCATACAGAAAAGGAGAGACAGGAGTGCGGTTTGGTCGATTTTCTTTTATTGACTGAGATATTTAGCGTATAGATTTTTCTATTTAAAAAAATCTATGTTGGCGATAATCTTGAGTGTAAATGCGCGGCGCAGATTGGGGCGGTGCGTCTGACAGGCAGGGTGGTGTAGACTACGGAGAGGAGAGGTGATGGCCGGGAGGCACCTCTCCTCGGACACACACATATCTATATACACACACACACACACACACGTAACGCAACTACAACATTCTCACCGACCCTTAATAGGAAAGACACATGCAATTTGGATTCAGCTCAACTGACATTTTACGCACATTTTACGCACACACGCATGCAGTCTTCTCGAGCCCCAAAATAATTACTAATTTAACACCCGTGGCTGTGAAGCTTTGATTATTCACCTCTGCGTGGAAAAAAAAAATACATTAGTTGAGTGCTGCAGGTGACCTTGCGTAGGCCAGACCCACGTAAATCTATATGAGAGGGAGAGAGAGAGAGAGAGATGGAGAGAGAGAGAGAGACAGATCCACCTGCTGAAATATACATCAAAGGTTCCCCCCCTTTGAATTCATGTCCGCACATTGTGAAGAGGCGATCGATTTTTCGGAGGCCGGCGATGATGTGATTATTGGCTTCATTATAATGAAGTAATCAGAAGATCAATTGGCTGAATCTGCGCTCGTCTTGTACAGGATTATAGTGGTCAAATAGGGTGTGCGCGTGTGTGTAGAGGTGGTGTATATTTTAAAATATCAGTAATTCAAGACTCTTGAAGAATAAATCCTGTGGTGAAATTTGTTTTAGCCTAATACAAACCTTATCAATATATTTCTGTCTAACACATGTATAGCCTTTAGGCAACACTTGGCTTCTATATATTAATTTCAATTTCCACGTATATTCATTCAATATACAGATGCACGAACCTGAAGTGCCAATAAATGTTAAAGTGTGTGCAAAATAAATATTTTCCTGCCAGAGGACAGAGAAAGTGTGTTTGTGTGTATGTGTGTGTGTTGGGGTGAGGGGGTACATGGAGAAAGGGGGATCGAGGTAGAGAGGGGAGGGAAGGGGGGGTAAAAAAAAAAAAAAAAAAAAAAAAAGAGGTGGGGAGGGGGGCTGGGTATCTCTGTCTGTCTCCCGGCCGAAGCGCTTCGCCGTGCCAGAG